>NC_052050.1:152512807-152813085 GCF_903992535.2 Arvicola amphibius
TAGTTCAGTTCCACCCCCCCCCCCACCTACCTAAGTTATACCCTATCATGGGCTCAAGACAGTTTTCTTTATTCATTAATGGTAATCACAGCATACAGAGGGAAATCCCACATCAGACACCCTATTCTGGTCTCTGTCAGTACATACACACATGTATACACAGATGCAAAAATAAAAGGCAGAGAATGCAGCTCCTCCACAGTCAGCACTAGGAGTTCCCCTCAGACTCTGCAGGGGACAGAAGTGTCACCTGAGAGGCGTTCTGCTCAGGGCTGTCAGGATACAGGCCCCAAGCACGCACACCCTGGCCTATGAACATTCCCACTCAGCCCTGCGGCAGCTGACAAGATGCCTCAGCTTCAGAACCCCCTGTGCAGGAAGGCAGCTCCCTCCAGCAGTGGCACCCCCACTCCAGCTGGTGAACACAGGATGAGGTCCTGGGCTGCACCCACATCTCAGCTGTGGCTGCCCATAAAACAGGAACAGCATGAATCTCACTTACCCAAAAAAGCAGGTTTTGCTTCTCTCTATAAATGTGTTTAGTTATTTTAGACTAAAAACTGCCTAGAGGGGCCAGGACTTGGATCTGGAGAAGCTCTACTCTTGGAGCCCTGGTGATCTCAGCACTGTGCCTGTCTGGAGCACGAGACACCATAAAGCAGAGAGGGAGCATTGCCTTACCTTGGAAGCCTTCTAGGGAAGGCTGCTGAGCACCCCTGACAGTTTTGGGTTTTGTTTACAAATGATGATGATCATGCCATTTTGGGGGGAAAAAGTCTTAAAATAGTGGTATCATGCCTCAGTGTAAAAACAATGGACGAGAAACAAAACATTGAGATTTCAGTGCCTGCAGCTCCAGTGTGCTGGGCTGGATGCAGGCATTTCCCTCCACCAACCAAGCACCCCTGACTTGGTTGGGCCCAGGAGAGACACACAATTGACACACAATTGAGCTGTGGGTGGGCCCAGTGCTACTGCAGATACAGAATCCGCAAGGTGACATTGCTAGTCGTCAAGACCGCCCGGTGAAACAAGGTGGCACAGGGTTTGGGACTTTCTAGGAACATTGTTTACAAGACGGTGTCACTGGTACCTACAAGGGCTGGGAGGAAGTTGCCATGGTACCTGTGACTGGAAGGGAAGCTCTTATCACAACAGTGGCTCTCAGGTGGATACAAAAGTAACCAAGGTTACCATGAAACTATGGGGGAAACATCTGTCCATGTTTCCTTCTGCCTTTCCTGAGGCCAGCTGGCAGGCTGGGTCTTGGGAACACAGAGGAGCCACCCCTTAAGAGAATCAGAAAAACAGACAGTGCTATAGTGGCATACTCGTCATCCCAGCCCTCAGGCTCAAGCTCAGCCAGGGAGAGGGAAAGTTATCTCGCTGCAGTCCCAGGGAGAAAGTTCTGAGCTTGGACGTGCCAGGAAACACAGTGCCCTGCCTGCACCTTTGCCCCATGTGGAAACACCCTGGTTCAAACTGAGCCTCACCCCCTGACCCTTGAACTGCCCCGGGAGTCTGCAGGCCTGAGACTGCACCACATTGATGAGCTCCACGTCACAGGGCGTACTACAATTCACAGCTCTGGAGATGGGAGCATGGTCAGGTAGCTGAGTGCTGAACATGCATGAGGCCTTGGATTCCATTCCCAGTACCAAAACCACCCCGAGTTCTCTATATCTGGGGCTTAAATCCCACTCTCTCCTGAGGTGACAGAACATGCTGCCAACGTACGTCCTGAAATAGATGCCTGGGCGACACTAAAAATGTGACAGTGAACTCTCAGCAAAGACCCAGACCCTGCCCTGCTCTGGTGAGCTGGCAGACTCCACCAGAGATGCACATGTTTCCGGGAGCCAATGGCGATGGCAGTTTGGTCTGCAGATTTCTGAACAGTCATCAGAACATGTCAGACTAAAGAAGCCCTGCCCCAAAGACAAACACTTGTCACCTCTTGTATGACACTTAAGGCTATTCTGTGACAGGATTGCTTTGTTGTTGTTCTTGTGCTTTTTGATTTTCTTGAGACAGGGTTTCTCTGTGTAGCCCTGGCTGTCCTGAGACTCAACTCTGTAGACCAAGCTGACCTCTGCCTCCCAAATCCTGGGGTTAAAGGTGTGCATCACCCCCTCCCCAGCAATGTAATTCATGTTTAGTGGCTAAAACACCAGCACCCATGTGACCTGAGCTTCCTTCCACAGGGAAGGGCAGGGTGGGAGACAGTAAAAGGCTGACGGGTGACTGCACATGGGCAGTCTGTCCAATAAGCAGCATCAGACATGGCAAGAAAATGCCAAGGGCACAACGAAGAAGAACATACAGATTATATGTCTGTGAGCTGCAAACACACACGCAGGGGTATGGGCAGCAGGCATGACCACAGGCAGGGGTGGTATGTGGACCCGCCATTCTCCAGTGGCCGACACACAACCTCTCTGCCTGCACTGGCCGCCTTCCCTGCTCTACAGCATACCCGTCTTACCCAGCTCCCCCTGCGGGGGTTTGCTTTGGGCACTTCAGACTACCATTCCTTTGACATCCCAGAAAGGAGAGTCTGGAAGATCGGAGGCTCCCCACAGAGAAGAAGAGGAAGAAACCAGTGACGGTGGGCAGAGGGATTTAGAGAGAATGGCTGTGTACGGTGCTGCGATGGACACGTGTCACCGCACGTCTGTGCCACCAAAATAACAGCAATGACATGTCAATGCAGGCCTGCTGATGGAAACACGCAGGACACGTGTGTGGGTGCTGATGGCAAGAAAGGGGAGCACATGGAGGGAGCACGGGGGGGAGGGGGCAGAGAGATACGGTAATCTGAACTTTCTGCTCAATTTTGCCAAGAATCTAAAGTGACTCTAAAAATAAAGTTTGTACACAAAATAGAACCTTGCTGTGTGAGCCACGCCATCATCACTGAGGGTGTGGGGTGTGACTGTGTACTTCTTTCTTGTGGGCGGCCTCTCAGGCCCTCTTACCCCTCCCTACCAGGGTGGCTGTCCCTCTCTTCATATCCAGGAAGACCTTGTTGGACATGAAGCATGTTAATTATTGGTCATATGTACAGGAACTATTTCCCCAGATCTGAAATTGAATATATTGGCGCATGTGTACAACATCAGGTGTGAAAGAAAGGTTTGATGCTTAACTCACAGTCCTTTTCCCTGTTGGCAACTTCTGGTGTCTGGTATCTCGGGAGAGGCACCCTCCCTAGCACAGCGAGCCACACACCAATCCTGCATTTTGCCCTGTGAGTTTATGGCTTCTCCTTTTGTTAAAATTCTCACAATGAGGAAGTTTTGGGTTTAGGAAGCCTGCATTGGTCTCCTGAATGTCCAGCTAGTCCTTCCTTCATCTCAGGAACGATCCCCCAACCCACTGATGAGAAATGGTACTCCAGCCAAGCGCTGATTTTCCACATGTCCCTGAGGGCTGTTTATATCGAATGTATTTTGAAATCAATGTTTCCACTACTTAGTAGGTAAACAGAGAGCAAGCATGCCCCAGAGAAGAGGTTAGAAAATGGTGAGATGCGTTTTCTAGTTAATTATATCGTTCTAAGCAAAGCCCCAGAATGCACCCCGTTCCTGCCATTGACACTGCAGAATGCCTGTGTGGCTGGGACACAGTCTGTCTGCAGCAGGCAGCAGCAGATTCGTGGCAGCACTCACCTCTATAGTGTGCGTCTCCATGCTGGCCATGAACACCTGTCCTCCTGAGGCTGCCCACAGCGCACCTTCCACCAGGAGAAGGCTTCTGACAGGCAGGACACCCAACTTGATCACTTGCTGGGGTTCCGAGTTCCACGATCCATCTTAAAAGATAATATTTTTAGTTCTTTGCTGTAGGATGATGCTCTTGTGCACTGCAAAGATTTGCTACTTGTATTAGTCTAATAAAATGCTGACTGGCCAGTAGCCAGGCAGGAAGCACAGGTGGAGTGATCAGACTAGGAGAATTCTGGGAAGAGGAAAGGCAGAGACGCAGCTACCAGCCAGACACAGGGGAAGCAAGATGAGAATTCCTTACTGAGAAAAGGCACCAAGTCACATGGTTAAACAGAGACAAGAATTATGGGCTAATTTAAGTTATAAGAGCTAGTTAATAATAAGCCTGAACAGGCCAAAC
This sequence comes from Arvicola amphibius, assembly GCF_903992535.2. Lineage (NCBI taxonomy): Eukaryota > Metazoa > Chordata > Mammalia > Rodentia > Cricetidae > Arvicola > Arvicola amphibius. Next base: position 152,516,936 of record NC_052050.1, read on the forward strand.
AGTTTATAATAAATATAAGCCTCTATGTGTTTCTTTGGGAATGAATGGCTGCGGAACCAGGCAGGACAGAAACTTCTGTCTACAGTTACTCTAAACTCAAGTAACTGTACATAGAGAGAGAGAAACAGGACACCACACCTCACTGCAAAACCGCCTGTAGCATGTGGAAGACACAGAGGACAGCAGGCAGGACGGGACCCACCTTCCTATGGCATCTCTCTACCTAGCATGACTCTAGACACATTCCTTGCTTTCTGTAAATTAAGTATCAGTTTCTTTATCTATAAGATGGGGCAGTACTGTCACAAGCCTTGAAACTTGTTTCAAGAACTAAAAATAAGACATACACATAAACACTCATTGCAGGACCTGTCACATTTCCACAGATCCTGCTGCAATACAGCAGTAATGCATGAAATGATTGGTTGTCAGAAGGACCGCATGAATTTTAAAACATCCTACAATTGTGAGGAGAACCTGTCTTTACTAAGGTGAAAAGACCAAACAAAACTAAGCCAAAGGCCCTGCTCTTCTAATGTCTTCCTTCCTGACCCCCAGGAAGCCAAAGCTGTAATGAGTTCTACCATGACTTAAATGAAATGTGAATCAATAGCATAGCAACTGTTAAGATTGAAAACAAGATTTAATGCAAATTAAAGTGGTTGATGTGACTATCCTGTAAGTATTTAATTGTTCATTCATTAAGCTCCAGGATTCCAATGGTAATTACATCATCAGTGTGACTTCCCTGCCATGTGAGTTCTCTCAGCTCGGAGGAAACAAGGTCTCAGCATTTTTTCTGTCCTGACCAGGAGCCCTGAGCCTCTGGATACAAAGCCTATGAGGAGTGAACTGGGCTGCCAGACAGAGGCAACTGAGCAAGCTGGATTACTGCTGTGTGCTTCTCATTACAATGTATCTTTCAAGAATTTTGATCAGGCTGAACAATGTTGCAGGATGGCTTTGTACCCCAGTGTCCCCCTTGACCATGCAACAAGTGCACTAGGTTCACAGACAGATGCATGTGCGCACACACATACACGTGTGCATTCATGCACGCATGCTCACAAAAATGCAGGTGTGCACACAACCACATACACACACGCATGCATATACCTTCACCTTTCCCTCGCCTGCTCTAACATTCATACAAACAGACATTCCATGTGGTACTCACAGCCCTTTACAGCACTGTGGCCTGTACCTGTGATGAAACTTGCGTGTGTTCAGAGTAGACACACTGTCCTCTGATGTTCACAGGCTCCTAAAGGCATGGCATGGAATAAGAACACAGACCTCTGAAGCAAGACAGAGCCCTGCCTGCAGGCTGCCAGAGGAGTGTGAAGTTGCTGACTGGCAGTATGGTGCCTTTGAAACAGGAACTCCAAGATCAAAGGTGGGATAACCCACTTTAGATATTTTACTTTGGTTAAAGTTCGACTTCCAACAATCAGCCTCTGTTTTCTGGCCACCTAAGCAAGCTCTCTTTTCCGTAGATGCTGTACTCTTGTCTCCCTGGAAGGGCCTGTGCAACCTCACTACTGAGAGTGTGTGAATCCGGGCCAACTCTTAGGATAACTTCTACCTAGTAAGGCACCTGCACCACAGACAGACTTCATACATGAGCTAACAATACTGATAACCCCAAGTCTTCACAACCTGAAACAGTCCCATCAAGTCCCAGGTTTCCAAGCCCCACTCCAAAGCAACAGCACCTCCATCAGGCAAGGACATAGTCTCCGATCAATAATATTCTCAACCACCAACAATGGAAGGACAACAGGCTGTGTGTGTGGACGCTCGGGCCACCTTGCTCTCTACCACCCAGCCTGCCCACAGTGTGCAGGCAGTGTATGCACAGCGGGAAGGCTGCAGAGACAGTGGGACTATACAGCTATTGTGGGTTATGATGAGTACTGCACACTACACCACAGAGCTGGGCTGGCCAAGCCCAGGGACGCACAGCGATGAGGATTAACCCTCCAAGCAACTGACATACAAGAAGGAAAAAAATCAGAAGGCCAAGGGACAGGATCAAAGAAAACCACCTGGAAACCTAAGAGAAAGGCATCACGGATAGGGAAATATAGAACAATATAATGGCAATCAGAAAATTTGACAAAAGAAAAATATACAAAAGCTGCTCTGCACTGGGAGGTGGAGAGGAGTCTGATTTCTAGCCAGGGTCAGGGCCGAATGTGGGAAATTACCTGGAGCCTTGGTGTAGCTGGCTACTGACCCATTGACCAGGCCAGCATACAGGCCTTGTGGGGAGCAGGCCAAGCTCATGACAGTGGACTTGTCAGGGGTGTAGAAATGCTGAAGCCTCACTTTCTTGCAGCCCTGACTGCTTTTGTAGATGGAAATGCTACAAAAGAAAAACACACGTTAGTGGTCCCATGTGCACCCTGTGAGAAGCCCTGGTGCCAGTCCGCATCATCAAATGGCAGTGCCCTCCCACTCAACTCACACGGGCTACATTCTAAAGAACTCCTGCCGTCATTCTGATTTCATTCGTAGAGCTTAGAGAGAAATTCTGGAACATATTTTCTTCCTATAGATTTTGTAATGTTAGTTTAATTCGTCATTAAACAGTGTCAATGTTCCAGATGATTACAGCAAAAAATATTGGTGCTTCATTCCAAAACTGAAGAAGTGGTATATTTTTAAGAAGGATTAATAAAAATGGACCACTCGGGAGGCAAGCTGTGGGGAGCTTCCCCTTTACCTTTTAGGATAATTGCCATGGGTGAGGCTGACTGGTGACTGGAGAATCCCCTCCCCCCTCACATCTTACAGGGCTCACACTGCCCCACGTGAGGGTGGCCTGTCTTGCACTGAGGACAGTCCCTAAAACAGTGACTGTTCTCTACCTTCCTTCTTCCGTGCCCAGGCAGATGGTGGGCACATGGGATGCTCTCGAGGCTGTGGCCTCCGGGTCCGTGGCTTCGCTGGACTCCTGGGGCTTCGACTCCTCCGCGGGAACGTACACCATGCACAGGATGCGCGACTCCACGTTGAAGCACTCAATGACTTTGGGGTTGGAACCTTGAAAGGAGACGATGGCGACCTGGCCCATCTGATCGCTACAGCTCCCGATCTGAGACAGCGCGTGAGAGGGAGAAAGAGTGTGAACTCCCGCATACTTCCAGAATTGCTAAACGGTCAGGTTGGGCATGATCCTGGAGACGCAGAACCCCGGCCTATGACGGTATTGATTTTCGTGTGCCCATCACACTCAGAAAAAGCAAATCAAGTAAAAGGATGCCTAACAGAGTCCATTTCTCTTTTCAGCGTACTGAATTTGGCTTTTAAATTTTTCAATACCATGAATACAACTTTATTTTCCAAGTGAAAAGTGTACACATCGGACAGCAGACACCATCCTTCGCACAATTGCACGGGCCTATTCACACACTCATTTTACAAAGTGCCAGAGAGCAAATTAGCGGCAGTGTTAAGTAAGCTGGCACCAGGGTGCAAGAGCTCTCAGCCTCAGTGAAAACAAGCCTTTCAAGAGGCCGAAACTGAAAAGAACACAGCCCGAGCAGGCCATCCCAGGGAGCACAGTGCGTGCTGCCAGGCAGCTCCGGAATTTCAGATTTCCGCAAGGAGCCCCATGAAAGCCTACTAAGCTCCCCACAGTTGACAGTCTGGAGGGAGCCTGACCCCTGTGGACAGCTGGCTGGTTCCCCCATACTCAGCTTCCCTCCCGCCTGGAGCATGCTGCCACACCTCCCTGCCTCTCCTGCATGTATTCTATGCAACAAGTAAGCAACCCCCTTTGACCCTGTTGGAAGGAGGCCAAACCATCAAGTCCCTGTGAGGGAGGGAGGGAGGGAGGGAGGGAGGGAGGGAGGGAGGGAGGGAGGGAGGGAGGGAGGGAGGGGGGGGGCTACTACTACTGAGTATTGCTGAGAGCCTAGACATTGTGTAGAACCAGCTCTGTTTAACCAGGACTCCAATGTTCGAGAAGAGGAAGAAAGTCAAGGTGGTGTGACACTGGGATGGAGGCTTTGTCTCGGGTCCTCGATGGTAAAATTCTTAGATGGAAAGGAATAAAAGCCAACATTTGAATTCCTAAGTGCACACCTCACAGGAAGGCTGTTTGGAAACCTGACTGGGTATTTTGGGCCAATGTCCCCAGCAGTTCTTTCTCAAGCTGCCCTGAAGACAAGCAAAGAGCCTTACCCACAGGAAGCCACGTGCTGCGGAGGATGAAGCTGCTTGGCTGTCGTTGCTTAGGTAAGGCTCGGGGTTATAAGCTGCGCACTCGATCTACGACGGAACACAACACTGTGGATTCAAAATGTCTTCCATCTGTGGCTGGCTGAAGTGCGGGCCTGAGCCCAGGCCCATGAACAGCCAGCTGTGGAAGTCTCATGAGTTCATTTTGCAGATGTGAATTCCCAAGGAGGTTTGGTCTTTTGTGTTTTTATTTTTAGAACCCCTCCACCGTGCTGAAAGCCAGCTGGGCATGCCAAATCAGCCAGGAGGACTAAGCCAGGGGCAGGACAACAGACAGTGTGTCCACTGGCCTTCCTGACACATGTGCAGGGCAGGGGTTCTGAGGCTTCTAAAAGTGTGCCTCACCTGAGCCAGGGACAAGGCAGCCCCCACGAAGTGGATCAGAGGCCAGGAATAAGGCAGAGGTAACAGTGCCAAGTTATTTCTTAAAGAAAGGCACAGTGCCTTGTCAATGTCGATGGGCCTCGGTGCCTGAGATGAGGACACAGTGGGCACTTCAGCAGAGAAAGTGCACACCACATCAAGCAGATAAAGGCTTCAGAGTCCTGGCCCTCTACAGAAAGGGAGTGCAGAGCAAGCTGGAGCCCCACAGAAGAGGCTGGAGCACAGCGGGCCGTGGCCTACAATAACCTTAGCCGGCAGCACTGGATGAGCCTCACTGGTGGGCTCCCAGCAACATCATCTCCTCTCCAGTAGCACTAACAGGGTGTGACGCCGGCGCTCCCCAGGTAAATCCTCTGCAAAAGCAGGTACTACTGGGCTCTCACCTTGAACTCTGGCTGCTTGGCCACCATCACAGGCATGTGTCCCACCAGGAGAGGGTGCGTCTCCTTCTTGGCTAGGTTGCCATCGTCGTCCACACAGAACCACCCCATGTGGTTCTCCTCCTCTGTGGGCACATTCAGGGAGAGCAGAGCTGAGCTGGGGTGAATCTGAGTGCCTCCTCCTGGCCCAAGAGCTGCACCCAACAGTCCATGGCTTGTGAGCAAAAGCGATTTTATCTCAGGAGGCGACATTGCCTTTCCTAGCTGGACCTCTCACTGCTGCAGCCTAATCTGCAAAGTCCTCTCACTCTGGATCTGCTCCTAAACTGCACGCGGTAGTGTGATGGGCTGGGGCCACCGGACAGGCCTGGATCCTTCGAGAGGCTGAGCTGGTCGGACTCAGTGAAAAACCCCTAAACGTAAAGGCATAATTTGCTCCCAAAGAAGATGGACATCTTAGCTTTGAGTAAAAACAGAAGGGAGCTGACCACCATGTCATTTCACAAGGGGTCATCCCCTTGATTATGGACACAAACCAGCGAATCCCCGGGAGAGGACAAAGACTATGTCCCTGTCCTCACTCAGATCAGGAAGGCTCCCTTTCACAATAAAAGTCTTTCTCGCTTCACTAACCATTGCTCTCTAGGAGACCAGCAACAGCATACTTCTGTTTAATTCTTAGGTGACAGTTCAGACCGTCTGCACTTGGAAGAGGATTTCACAAATGGGTGCACACACCTATCCACATACAGGTAAACCATCACAGACATCCACACCTAAGCACTCTCTCATACGCCACATATACGCATACACATGACGCCCCAGTGCAAGCTAAGTAAAGAAATCTGTGTATATAAGTTCTTGACACACTATAGAGATGATCGGCATCCCTCCCCACCTCTCATCTTTAAGTCTATATACCCACCCACCTGTCTACCACCAATCTCCCATCTGTCTACCCAATTACCAACTGTCTATCAATCTATCTCCCTCTCATATATCATCTACCTACCCATCATCTATCTACCTCATTACCTATTGATTTGCCAACCTACTTATCATCTACCAACTTATCATCAATGTATCTTCCCACCTACCTACATACACAGGCTAAATGGATAGAGGAGCCGGGAAAGAGTTATAAAGCCACATCCAACCAGAGTGAAACCACGGGACTTATTTTTAGAGCTGGGAATCCCGAGTGACAAGGTATTGATACGCTGCAGTCCCTGTCACAGGCGGTGCTAGCACAGAGGCTGAGATGCTGCGTGCTTCCAGCTCCTTGAAAGCTGACCCACGCCGGGGTTTCACACTCTGGACCAGAGGAGCTACAGCCTCAGAGGCTCACCTTTGTGCTCAACAGTCATAATATACAAGAAAGTCTGATCCCAAGAGAAGCAACTGGTATGCTTTTGTTTAACTTACCTTTTCCTACTAAAGCTAGGCTTCCAAAACACAGGAAGCTCTCTCTCCACCCTGGTTTTACCTTCCCAGTGTAGGCAGCACCACACAACCTCTCTGGAGACTCTGAAACATCTGTTTCTTAATGGCGCATGCTCAGTTAGCTTAAACCCTGTGTCTTACCAAGTGCCAGCTTGGCCATCTGCAGGCTGCTGACCCAGGACTCCTTGATGGCAGGTGTAAACGTATTGAACACAGCAGCAAAGAAAGTGGGCCGCCCTGACCTGCCAGAGGAGAGAAGCATTCCCTTTACAGACCAGGCTCTGGTACAGACTGGCAGGTAATGCAATAACCCAGCCAGAAAGCACCCATGACAGAGAACTGCTACACTTTGGTTTTTTAAATTACTGACTTGTCCTGCTTTCCCGGGAGCTGTAACTGAATTCTGCAGCGGTCAGCGGCTCTGATTTCTTCTTCTTTCTTCAGGATCAGTCGTTGTAAGCCTGACGTCCAATCGTGAGCTACTGACTGGTTTAAATTCTAGAGGAGATGCATAACACATTTGTTTGGTTTTATAGCATCTTGCTTTCTATCATGACAAGGTCTCACTTTAACTGAGGATGGCCTGGAATTCACTATGTAGCCCAGGCTGGTATTAAATTCATGGCAATCCTCCTGCCTCATACTGCCAAGCGGGGATGATTACAAGGATAAGCCAGCACACTTTGCTTACACACACTTTTAGAAGAGGAGAAAAAGCAAAGATCTAAGCTGAAAACCCCAGGGAGACTCAATGGTATTCATGTACCATCACAAAAGCAAATTCCCTGCGGCTGATCATGCAGAGATGTGACTGAGGTTTGAGACTGCCGCAGGAAGAAAAGCTACGCTGCCCCAAACAACAGAAGAGCAGTCACAGACACGCAAGTGCCCGATTCTGGAGAGCCTGGAGACAAGCCCACGCTCACAGATCTGGAGGCCACAGCAGCGTCCCATCCCGGAACCGCCCCCCACCCCACCTTACCCCCAGCCCCCGTACCTGATAGCTCCCTCGGAGGTTTCCTATCAGCTGTGAGATCTGCCCAACGACATTCAGGTCATGCAGCAGGTTCTGCAGATCCTGGTACAGCTGCCCTGGCCCCATGTAAACTTTGTCTGAAATGCAGAGGAAAAACAAGAATCACTTGCTTCCTGCTCAGGGAAGCACCAAAATAAATTCTAGTTTTGCATATATGTGAGTGTGTGTGTGTGTGAGAGGGGGGGAGGAGGGAGGGAGGGAGAGTATAGTTGAAAATCTAGACTTTAGAAAAATAGCTGCAAACACTTGGGAGTTACTCCTTTGCTAGTTGCTATTTTGGTAATTTATGTGTACAGAATGATGTCTTTCATCTGCCTCCCAGGAGGTTGGTGTCCTGTCTCATAAAACTGCACACTGTGATGCTGGGGATGGCACAGCACTCACTGCCCTGTCATACCCCAAGACCACCAGTTTCTGCTCACTGTTCTCATCCTGGTCCAGCCCAGGTCTCTGAAGTCTTCAAGTGTCCTAGCCTTCACCTGCCCACAGACCTCCCGGTCTGTCTCTGATGAATTTGACTCTTTTGAAGGACACTGCTGAATTATGTTACAGAATGTCTCACAATTTGACCTATACTTTGTAGGAGAGAGCAAGGCAGACAGACAGACGGACGGATGGATTGGGGCATGGGTGGACAAGGGAATTTCACGTATTTCAGATTTTCTTTCAACTCCTAAGGAGCTGAAGCTGACCTTGAACTCTTGGTCCTCTTGCCTCTACCTTGGGATCGCTAAGATCATAACATGTACCACCACGTTGTACTGTGAAGTTCTAGGGATCAAACTCAGGGTTTCACGCATGCTAGGAAACAACTCTGCCAAAGGAGCTGCACCCCTGGTCCCCTAATTTTAAACATCATGATTAGTAGTAAGAAATACCCAGATAGGAAATTTTATTAGAATCAAATTTCTAACACCTGAGGTATCCAAAACCATAGAGCTCCCTAAGGATTCCCCACCAAAGTTAGAACATCTAGAAAGGACCAGAAATGGCTCTGTCCATACACTGGGGTCAGGAGGTGATGAGCACCCTATTGTCTATGTGTCCATAGTCAGTTCCTACCAGCCAGCCCCTATAGTCATGCCAGCTCCACCACTTATGGAAGGCTTGGGATTGGGGAGGGAGGAGCAAGGGGAGATTTGCAAATATTCTATGTCCAGATCCCATAGGCACATGAGTGCTGAGAACAGACCCTCAGTCTCCAAGCTGACTGTGTGACCACCCAAGGTCACACAGAGGCAAGAGGGATCTGAACTCAGAACTACATCCACAACCCAAGCTGCACACCCGCATGCTCATCCTGTCCTTTCCCCCCTCCATCTCATGTAATCATCCCAGAAATCATCCCAGAGCCAGCCAGGGAGAGAACTGGATTTAGAGTCATGGGGCCTTGGTGTCGCGGTCTTAGCAGGACGGCTGCCTAGCCACAGCCCTGCCTCCGGGGGTCCTAGGCTGAGCAGTGCCCAGCTGCGTTTCAGGCTCCACAGCTAACCGCTTCAGTTTCTTGTGATTCTGATCACTGAAGTCTGTAAGTGTGCACTCTGTCCCGAGAACCACACAGCTCGTCCCAACCTTCGTTCTGTCCACTCTGCCACTGTGTCAAAGCTGGGGCACAGCTTCATAAACGCATGTCTCTCAAACACACGCTGTCTCACTGGGGACAAAGCCACTACTATATGAGTGGTTCCTCAGAACACAGGGCTGATCTGATCACTTTTCATGCCTTCCTGAGTTAGGTGCCTCCCAAGGATCTAAGTTTCACCCCGCGAGGAGCAAACTGTTGCAAGGCGTTATTATGAAAGTATCTCTCACATTCTGAGACTCAGACTCTCCAGTCCTCACTGCTCAGTTAATAATACATCTTAGTCTACTGAAGATGGCTATGTACTGTTTGTTTAACATGATTTTAAGAGAACAAAATGTAAATATTCCTATTTGCCTTGTATTTCCCATGTAACCAACTTTTACAACCCAAGTTAATACACAGCTCTAAACTTAAGACATGTGCTCTTCCATGTCCTTGACCCAGAGGGCAGTACGTGTGCTTATGTGTGTTATGGCAATAAATGCTGGAAACACAAATAGGCTGAAAGCAACCTCATGCAATAAACTCCACCCAAATGCTGGAAGAAGCACACAGATAAGATCTGATAGCCTTTGTTTGTTCCTGTGCTACCTAGGTCAGCAGGGTCTGTGTGTACCCCTCGTAAAACACAGTGAAGACGTCTGAAAAGTGTCCCTCATTCCTTTCCCATGGGATGCTTTCTGTGCTGTTAAAAAAAAAAAAAAAAAAAAAAAAAAACAGAGCAAAAGCCCTTCGTGAGGGACGCAGAGACAGGGGCCCACAAGACAGCATTCAGGCAGGCACAGACTCAGACTCCTCCAGCAGACAAGTTATAGACAGACCAGAGACCGTTAGCTACAGAGAGACTGCAGACACGGGCGGTAAACAGGAACTCGACCTGGGCTCTCTCTTGATCAAACTACCCTGGGGCAAGGGCCTTGATCCTCTTCCTTCATGAAACACTGATGAACTCTAGTGACCTGGATTCGTCCCTAACGCAGCCAATGAATGCAGCCAACGTGCTAGCTGCGTCTATGCACACACTCCTGCACACCAACAATGCACACACTGACGACATCTGCCCTTACATTATGCTTACAAATCAAAAAAATAGTTTTATCTGGAAACTCATCCACTGCGTTCACTGTATAAACTTTTGAGAATGAGCTGTGAACCCAGGCTTGTAGCAAGACTATGAATGCGACATTAACTTTCTTCAACAGCATCTACTTTATGTTAGCTTTGCAACCACTAATAAATGTTGACTTTTATTTTCGGTAAGCAGTGCTAAGAATTTCAGGACACATTTTAGATTCCTGCAAGACTCTTCAGTTAGCTCACAGGCCAGGACTAGCTCGAGGGCTCACAAAATCACTCCCATCACCTGTGAGACCCCTCACACACACACACCCAGAGTCACAACGCCTCCCTGGCTCTGTTCTCTACCACCACACCTTTGTCTTACCACAACCTATATCTAGCTTTAGCCCAAGAAACAGTATGATTTCATTTACACTGGTGTTCGGCTGATAGGAGAAGCGCCTCGGTTTGGGGGACACGTGTCCACACCAGTCAGTCACACCCTGGGCCGTCATGCCATGACAAATGTCACAGAGCAGAAGTCTGCACCAACAAGGCGGCTGCCAGGAACTCTGCTCCAGCTTCCTCACTTCCCATCTCTGAGAACAAGGTGAAGAACTAGAAGAGACACCGACTTTCTGGCAAGTGTCAAGAATCTGCCATTTGTGCTTGGATTTGGAGAGAATTCCTCCCTCCCACTCACCTCGTGAGTCAGTCGCATGTTTAAACAGAGAATACCCTGCTACGTAAAGCAGCCTTTTTGGACTCCTGCGAGCCGGAAGCCTTATCTAGGCTCCTCCTCGAGTCTCCTTTCCCTTCAAGAAAGACAAGTGATGGACAGTCAAGGCAGTGCCCTGAGCAGAGAGACCCCAGCAGGAGGGAAGAAGCTGATAGGAAACAGGAGGGATCTGAGGCGAGGCTATTCACTTCACCTCAGGCACCTGGAGATCTTCCTCAGAAGGAAAGAAGCAGGGACACAGCCTACTGTGTCCTGCCCACTCAGGGAAAAGATGACAGGTCTGCATTGTGGCCACACTTTACCCAGCAGGCCCTCTACCTACGGAGCCATCTCCTCAGCGATGTGTGTCCACACCCACACACCATCCCTGATGTGAATCTGAGGCAGGAAGGGAGGCTACGTCTTCTCAGTGACTAAAGACCACAAGGGGTATATTCACCCCCGCCCAGCACAGGAAAATGCACAAAGTGCCTTCTGAGCATGAGCAGCAGACACTGGGGACTTCAGGGCAGAGCGGCTCTCAAAGGCGACTTCTGTGCAGCAGAGAGAGCCTGGTCTCTGGCCCAAACTCCATCAAGTAAAAACACACAAGCAGAAAACTTCTCAGCGTCAGTTTCCAGCTACCTGGTGATAGATTCTGAGCATTTTAGATTTTGTGGGTTGATTCTCTATTGCAGCTGCACACAATCGCTCCACATCTTTCCCCAGCTTTCTCACGGACACTACCCTGCCCCCTCCCCGTTTCTATGGAAATCCTCAGAACCATTGAGAAAATTTGGGGTGTAAGCTGAATGGAATCTTACGTGACAAACAAAGAAGGGGCTGTGTGGCTGAGTCAACAGCGAGGACATCTACGACAACCTGGGTAGGAGGGTGGACTCAGACATGACCCTCTCCAAGTCTGGAAGCCAGAATATCTCTGACCAGGGGCAGAGGGTTTCCCAGGCCCATACAAGGCTGTTCTAGCAGGGGTGAGTTGTAAAGCGGAGGATGCGGGAGCAGGAGTGAAGGGAAGCAGTCAGCCACTGGTCTCCACAGGCTCCCACATCTATTTCCCAGAATGCCCCCTGATTTTCCCAGATCTCCAGAGAATCAGCAGGAATGGGAAGGAACTGCTATCCTCTGGCACAGCAACCAGCGAGTCTGTCCTGGTCCTCGCCTCCACAGGGCCACTTCCCTAGGTCAGGCTTCTGAGACCTAAGAGCTCACTGAGAGCAAACACCAGGGTTCAGAACTGGCTTCGTGTGCTGCGGGGAGAGGGGTCAAGTCCAACCTCCTGCGTATGAGTAACTAGCTCTTCCAGAACCATTTGGCAAAGAGTTTTTACACAAGACCCCCAAAACAAAAGCAGAAGAATAGTCATTACATCAAACTGAGAAGCTTCTACACAGCAGAAAGAGCAATCAACTGATAAGCCTTAGAAGACATAAAGATCTGCCTGCAAGCTAACCACGTGACAAAGGATTACCACCTAGACCACACTAACAAAAATCCAATTAATCCAATAAAAAATGGGCAAATAATCTGAACAGACATTCCTAAAAATAATATACATAAGTGGCCAATGAGACCACAAAGAAAAATTCTACATCAGTAATCACTGCAGAAAGGCAAATCAAATTATACATCGCCTCACATTAGTGAGAAGGGCTGTCATCAAAAAAATAAATAACAAAAGCAGGTGAGAAGTGGAGAAAGGGAATTACGGCCTGGCGCTGATGGGAGTGTAGACTGTTAGGAAAGCCAGCACAGAGAACAGCATGGAGGAGCCCCCAGGAAACAAACATGCCCCACGATCTAACTATCCTACCCTGGGTATACATCCAAGGGAAAGCAAGCCACAGAAGCAGCCTGGGTGGCCATCAGCAGACAAAACAGGCAATGAGAATGTGGTACACACACAGTGGAAAATTCTATCAATGACACAGCGTATTGAGTTCTATCAAGTGTAGCAAAATGGATGGAACTGGAATACACTGTGCTAAAGGAACTAAGCTGGACACAGAAAGATAAGCACCACGTGAGGAAGGCAAGAGGAGGTCCAAATACAAAGAGCTATTCCAGAGGCCGGGGCAGGGAGAGAGGAGGGAGGCTGCAGAGGGGCTGTAGACAGGAGCACTAAGTTCTGAGCAGTTCAGAGTGACTACAGTTTACAACCTGGATACCTGGAAGAGAGATGACAAGAAACCTCAAACACGAGGCAATGACAAGGAGATGGCAGCATTAAATAGGCAGACGAGTCAGGACGGATAATACGTCAGTACTGACGCGTCACGCTGTGTCCCACAGTTATTATGTGTTAACCAAAAGTTGAAAGTTAATCTTCAAGGCGACGGAAATACTAAGGATCTATTCAATTATTTTATTTTGAATGCAGATGTCAAATTATTATAATATCTGACATAAGTAAATTAAATATAGCAATAATTCATAATAAGCAGTACCATGGGATATGTTCTTATTTGGATGAGGAAGACCAGAGCCAAATAAGGTATAGATACTCCGAGTCCCCAGGTTACCTATGGACCATATACCAGATAAGCCAATACAAAATAACCATCCGGCACAGAAGGTGGGGACCTGCTTCTCTGTCAGCATTATCAGTGTGTGGAGAGCAGGTTAGTACACAGAATCCCAACAGATGGTTCATCAACTGCCTTCCCAACCCTGAGCCACAGCCTGAAAAGTCAGCAAAACCTTTTAGACACACGTTGCAAAGTGATTCCAGGAGATCTCAACACTTAACCCAACCCAGGGGTCCCTGGAGGAGCCCAGTTCGCTGGTTCCCAAGCATCTCTCTGTGTACGACGATCATCACGGAAACTCAATGAGACTAACAGGCATGCTGTGCCCCCAACAGGAGCCTGTTTTCTGGGTGCTTGGAGCCGTGCTGGGGGGCAGCTCCTTGCTGCTTCTGCTGGCACAGCCTCACCCTTTCCCAGCACTGGTTGCTAGGCAGTGACACCCACACTCTGCCTCCAATACAGAACAACAGACCCAGCTTCCAAACCTGAATGTTCCAGTCATTCAAACAGCAGGGAAGTCATGTGATTTCAATAAGAAGAAGAACTTTCACCTAGCTTCTCAAAACGCCCCAAGATAACAAGTCCAAGGGAGGGGGAAAGAAGACACAGAGGCCAAACTCTGAAGGAAGGACGAGCAAGACTCAGGTAGGTTTCCATGTGAGTGAGCCAGCCACTAGCCAGCCTGCTGAGGTGGCTGACTGACAGCCGTGAGGGCAGTGTGTTTACTTCTAAGGCCAGGCTGCCCCCTGGACTAGTGTTAGACAGGCCAGCAAGTGTACTGTCTGCTGCGGTAACAGTAACCCCTCCTCACGTTTAGTCCCGGCTGTCCTCGACTCAGAGATCAACATGACTCTGATTCCCAAATGCTGGGATCAAAGGCGTGCGCCACCGCCTGGCAGCAAACCTCTCTAATGCAGGAAGACACCATCACTAAGGCCTGCATGCACACAGGACAACTTGAAGGAGTGGGTTCTCTTTTCCACTGTATTAGCGGCAGAGACCAAACTCAGGCCAGCCAGGCTTGGTGGCAAGTGCCTGCTGAGCCATCCCACAAGCAAAACATCTTAAGTGCCTAACCACCAAGAAGAAGCAAAGTTAAACTGTACCTACTTGTGGTGATGACTGGCTAACCAGTTGGCTGCACGACACATTTCACTTTACGAATAAATACCAAAGCATCACATTAAACATGTGAGACGCATCTGGCATGCAATTAAACCTCAGCAGGTGGGCAAGTCCAGTCTGGGAAGCACACGGCTCATAAGGCCCTTCAAGAGTTAGTCATCACTGCCATGTGTAGCACTCAGATGAAGGCTCACTGAGTCTCAAGCAGCAAAAGATAACTTGGGCCTTTTCCAGTTCTATGTTCCTAAGCATGGAGCAGCATCTCAGGGGTAGTCTCCCATGGACCCCAGGGACGGCTGACTGGACTTCCACAGCTGCCCCAGAACCATGGCTCTCTCAGGAGTACCCAGGCCAGTACAGCTGCCAGCAGGGGTCACCAGCCGAGTGCACACATGCAAGGGTCAGGCAGGGTGACCACATCCATCTGCAGAACCCCACGTCTTCCCAGCAGCTACTTTTAGAGGCACTGCTTATGAGAACATGGCCTCCCTTTTATCTGCCAAAGCTTTTATTCCTGCTTCTATTATGGGATGTGTCCCACAGTACAGCATCTGTGTGTCGGGATAGCCTGGCCGGTGCCAGTGTCACTTACGGCTCAGGACTCAGTGTTTGGTTCATCGGAGGCCCGTAACAAATACACGAGAGGAGGAATACCACTTCATTAAATGCAGTGCCCACTGGAAACCACAATGCTCTTTAATTCGTCCTACAGATGCCTTCTATACAGCATGCTGTTAGGCTGGGGAATAAGGAATGGCAAACCAGGGGAGAAATGAACAGATGAAGTCACACACCCACTAAGCTGCCACCTCAGCTGATAGTATTTCAGCATCAGTATCAGCAGTGGGACGATGAGACACACTTTGCCAAGGCGTGGGTTCATCCACAGTGAGCAGCAGAGCAAATCTCCAGAAGACAGGACTGTCTCACTGTTGGAGAGCGTGTAAAAAGATGCCCCAAGAAACAGCTTGGCTGAGGTCATCTTGGGGCTTTTTTATGACACAAAACCAATACCTGCCTGCAAAGGGCAATCTGCACGCCTCCAACACTTCCCCAATTCCTCTTAACAAGGCAGAACAGCAATCCTCCTGAGCTCAGGATGAGGACAGATCCCCCTAGCTGTGGCACTCAGAATCCTACCCCACACCTCATCCTTGGATAGTGGGCAAGCTTGGCTCTGCGCTGGCCGGCTCCTCTTTCCTTCAGTTTCCTGTGCTCAGCTCCTGCTGTAGCCTTCACGGTGAAGTGGGAGAGAAATGCTGGGTGCTCAGGGATGACTCAGCTGTGCACAGCACTTGGTGTGGAAAGGTCATCACAACACACAGGGCTTCAAGAAAACGAATCCTTTTCTGATTCTTCCTTCCACAGAGCTGGTCACACCTGCTTTACACTTTTCCCTAATGTTCTGACCGATTCTAACGCCATCCTACATTTGTGTAGTACAAGTCATCAACAGAGAGCGGATAAGAAAATGTAAGCCTGTGTGTCCGCTATGAATTTACCTCACGATCAGCATCATCAGTAGCTGTCTGAACACTGAGAGGCAACCTTAGCCACAAACACCCATGAACAGTGACAGCAACGTGAAACACAGCCAGCTTTGTTCCGAGACACGGCCCTTGCGACCTACACTCCCGAGCAACCTAGAGGGGACTCTAAAGGTCACTTGGAAAAATAATCAATTTCCCCTTGAATAAAATTTCAGTGAGCTGTGACAATTTGGAAAATCCTTCTTCCTGCATTCCCCCCCCCATTCTTCCCTTCCTCCTCACACTGCTCCTCTGTCTGTAATCTGTCTTAGTGTTCTAGGGTTCTCTCTGGTACTTCAACTCTATCTGATGTCTAGATAAAGGAGCACGCTGCTTTAAGTGGCGGGTACAAACTACAAGTCGGCCTTCAAGGGTCTAATAACTGATACTGTGTTCAAAGAACTAGTGTCCCAGGCAGATGACCAAACAGTTAGCATCCCAGGAATTAGAAAAGTAGAAGGGACTGGACCAGATACTCATTGCTCTGTTTGCCTGTGTTTCCCCTAAATGCACATGCCTGACCAGAGGGCTGAGTTTCAACGCCTGCTTTCACGCTTCTGGGAGCATCAGAAACAAATTCATCGGAAAGGTTGAGGCTTGTTAAGGTTATGGGCATTTTCCCATTCACTGTGGTTTAATTGGTCCAGAGGCAGAGGTCAACCATGAATTAAATCTAGCTAGTCTTTATTCAGGTTTAAGATGGAAGAGAAGGAGAAGGCAATAATGGTTGATCAAAATCTCCAGGCTGAACCATGACTGTGTAGTGCCGAGTCATCCCCAAATACCGCCGTCCTCCTGCTCCACTGTGAAGACCACGTGCACCAGCTCCCCCTCCCCACGGGGGGCCAGCTGGCACGGAGCAGAGCCTGCCCATGGTCTTCTGATAGCACTATTGATCAATCTACTGCCACCTTGTAGCCAAAGCAATGTGGAGACAGAGTTCTGTCATGTCAGACAGACAGACCAAGGCAGCAGATTCCATGAAAGCGGACAGGACTGTCACTCACGTGGCTTCACGTTGGCCACCACGGCCAGGCTTTCAGGCGAGTGTGCGGCATGGTGCCTGCTGTGCTCCCCAGCGCCTGAACTACCTCCGTACTCGATCACATCCACGTGTCCTAGAGGGACACTCCACTTGAGCAGGTATCGCTGGCTCATCACAGCGTGGCTTTCATGTGAGGTCCTAGAACAAACAGAAGCTGTTACTTCACGGATGACCGTGGGGCCAAGTTCCGATGCCTCCCGGCCCTCACGCGTCCCCAAGCAGCAGGGTGGTCGCCAAGGCACTCAGGATCCTCCTGCAAACAGCAGTCTCTGGCTCCGGCTAAGGCCTCCAGCAGGATGGGCAAGCAAAATCTTCTCCACAATCTCACTCAGAACCTGAGAACTCACCGCAACCCTGTCTGAGGAGTCTGGAGAAAATGTCCCAAGTGTGCAGAGATGTCCTCTGATAGCTTCACCTGGGTTGACTCTAGCTTCCCGTTTATTCTTGTACGGCTGACTACATTATACTAACATTGATAAAATTAAGTCAATCCCACACTCCAGGCATGACTAAAGCATTTGCTGAGCGCACAGAAGGGAAACGAAGACCTAGGTATTCTCTTCTTTTACTACAACATGGAACGCAAACACAGAAACACAAACACCTATGACCAAAGCAGCAGCAGAGCCCACAGCTCACGCAATTATACACATGAACAGCCACAGCCATGTCACCGAGGGTGCTCCAGACAGCGTCTGCAGGACCGTCCTGACCCTCGTGGTCAACGCCCTCACTTGATGACAAGGAGTCAGAGGCTTGGCAGTGGGGTGACTCTGCCTATCAAGTATCACCCACATATCCTCTCTGCCAGAACTGTGGTAGTGGGAGGAGGGTGGTCACCTACTCACAAGGGTGATGGTGGTGTGTGCTGCATGGTTCCCTGCCCGCTCTCCAGGAGGGACAACCCAGATGCCATGTCCCATACCTTCCACAGTGCAGGCAACCTGCTAGACCACTCTGCATTACCAAAGGCTTATCAACTGCTCCTGCAAGGCCGGCAAAAACCTCTCACCAGCCCCTAGAGCTGGCTCCACAAACTGTGAGGACCCTACCTCCCAGGTTCCCTCTGTTCTGAGGACAAACCAAGTGACAGAACTAACGGGACAACTGGGGGTAGACCCAAATGTAAACATGCCGGAAAACAGCTATTTAGAGGATCAGCTAAATGACAACCAAGAGCCACGGGTGACGAGGAAGAGGGGATGGCACAATTCGGGGCTAGCTCTAGCACCAGCCTACGTGAGTCCACCTGTATGCACCTGATGTCCGCCAGCAGACCTGATCCTCAACAACTCAGTGCCAGAGTTTGTCTGTGTGCGATGCTTGGGTCTCACCCTCAGCACGCATAATAATATAATGCTAACACTACTACTACTGATGATGGTGGTGGTGGTGGTGGTGGTGGTGATGATGATGATACAAAAGCTTTCAATGAGTTTGCTTTCATTAAGGTACTGAATGGCCACAGTCTGGTGCAGTTCAGGTGAGAGACTGAATGCAGCCTCTCTCTCCCTCATTTTCTGATGTACACAGCATGTTACTGTAAGGCCGACGCCGTGTGACGTGGGCTGGTTCTTACCGTGAGCTAGCAGTGGCACACATCAGCACATCATTCAACATGAAGAGTCGGCGTTCTTTGGTTTTCATGATCTCTCCCTTGTCATTGTAAACGGTCTCGATCACATCATCTGATCGAACGAGATACCGATTTCCACTGCTGAGGAGCTGAGTGTTCAAAAGGACACCAACACAGTCACTACATCAGGGTTCATATAAAGTAGAAGGGGCCCTCCCGAAATATACAATCTTACAGGATCCATGCTTTATGGCTGAGTCTCTGGAAGAAGGACCCATAGCTCTTGCTCCCTCCTCATACAGAAGCTAGTGAGCTCAGTGTGTAACTTTAAACCACATATCTTATGAACAGCAACACTGGGGGTGAAAAGTCAATTAGCAACTGACTTTAAAGCAAAGGTAAGTCTATACCTAGCTTGATTTACTGTTGCTGTTTTGCCACTATCGGTGACTGGACACAGGTCTTCATGCAACCTATCACGTGTTCGACCACTGAGCTACACCCCACAGGGGCTGTATCTGGACTTCTTATCATCTGCCACTCTGTGTCACTTAACCATAGAGACATCAGTTGAAGGATGCTCTACACTGATCAGTAAGTACTATAGGATGTCACTTCATGCTTAGAACAAAAAACACAGCACCTCTGGCCCAGATGACTGATACCACCTCTGAGCACAGCCTATTACCCTGACTGCCCAGCTCCCAGAAACTGGCTAGAAGTCAACATCATATCTGGGCCTTTCACGGCCTGTGCTTCCGGGCTGCAGTCAGTAGGCCTTCCTTCCCAGGGAGCTCTCACATTGAGCACCATGGAGATGCACAACTATGAAGGACGTAAATTGTATCAAGAGCATAGCCGACTGTAATTCTCTACTCAAAAGCTTTCAGTCACTGAGACACTCAGAGAAATGCCTCTCAAAATAGGCAGCCATAGCATCGTCAGCAGGAAGCCACTGGGTATCATCAAGCGGGACATCTCCCCCAAGAAGAAGAAAATGAATGTGGCATCAACCACAATGAATAACACTGCACCAGTTAGCAGGGCTCCTACATGGAGACTGGCTCCCCCCACAGACGGGGCCTTAAGCCAACATCTGAAAGCCTGGGAAGGTCTGTGGTGTGCTGCAAGAAATCCCTCTGAGAAGAGGAAGCCAAGCAGCCGGGCCCAGGGCCTCTTTGTTCTGAAGCACACTTCTGGAGCGCACCAACCTCAGCACAGGTGGACAGCAACAAACAGCTAACTAAAACAAAATACGGGATTCTGAAACTAAACCTCAGAGTTGCTCTTAACCTTTTGGGGTTCTTAATTCCAAAGGGGGTGCTATCAAACCTATGAGCCCCTTTGCTGAGAAAACAAGTAGGCAAAGGTGAAGGTTTTATAAGCAACCCCAGGTATTCCCGGCCCCACCCACTCCAGTTAGCTGAGCAGAGGGAGTTACCCCTAGGAATTAATAAACTGTCACCCTGGCTTGTTAGCATGAAGCAAAAATACTTCAGCAAAGGGCTGAGAAAAACCTCTCCCGACCTTGTTCAGGTATCTTTCATTTATGGCTTTTGCTATCTGTTTGACTTCACAGCGCTGGTCAGCATCTCTTTTTCTCTCATTTAGTTTCTCCGCCAGGGTCTCGAGCTCCGTCAGTGCCATCTGAAGAGGCAGCCTGTCAGGGTGTCCTTTGGCTGTGTTCTTCAGCATGTCCTGTGAGGAGGCAGGGTGTGGATGGTCAGCAAAGATACTTCCATGTCCAACAGTCAGCAGAGTGCTGGGTCAGGCAGCTGGAGTGACGTGGGCAGCCAGTGTGGGCAGCCAGCCCTCTCTGGAGGAGGATCGGGGCTCAGAGAGGGACAAGAGAATCACCTCAACACCTGGATAAACAGCCAGTCAGCTCTTGGTGTAAAAATGAAACTGCTGATAAAAAAAATACATAGTGTGGACCCCTGGCATAGGAATACACCACCATGTCAGAGGCCAACAGTGGCCCGGACAGAAGGGTCAGACGACTGTACCTACTCACCGAAGCTCCCAGCAGTGTTGACTGTGCTGCTGTGGCATGTACTATCCCACAAGGTCGACGCACTCACCCAGCGGTCTGTGTGCCCTGTCTCTCCACACCCCACAAAAGACGGACGTACGGCACTGCATGGTACCACACAGGTTCTCCTCACACTCAACTCTGTTCCCTCAGACCCCAGACCTTTTGCGGGCTGAGGCTAAAGCACTGTATCCACCCCACCCACATGGAGTTTTTCCAACAGCATGTACTTACGCGGAGTCCCCTTGGTAATTCTCACACTATTTCAGTCTTTGTCACCCTGTTATGGAGAGCTTGACACCACTATCACAGTTGTTCTGGGGTACCGTAGCCCGCACCACTCCAAGACTATGGACTGAAGCTATAAGTGTGTGTGCTCTACTGACCTGCTGACCTGTGACCCTCCCTGAACCTTCTCTTTCTCCTAACACTGGAGACACAACAGTACTGAAGTGGGCCAGTCAACAATCCTACGGTGACCTCTGGAGACCCTCACACTCTAAAGCAAAAGCGAGAAATGGGGCCAGCTGTGGGGATCAGGAGCTCGAAGCTTAGATGAACACTGAGTTCAAGGCCAGTCTGAGTGTTTTCTCACCTGCTACACAGCTGTACCTGATACGGTCTCTAAGTCTCTTGAGGGAAATTAAATGTTCTCCTCTAGGAAAGACATCAGTGACGAGAAAGGGAAACAGCCTTGATGCTGAAACAGGGAGAAAAGTCAAACGAGCCAGACGCGGCATTTCCTCGAGTCAGCTAAGTGAAGAGACCCTAGATTTCTTCACTCTCGTGCAGGCTGGGAGAGCTGCTGACGTGGGACACGAAAAGCCTGAGGTTGGCAAAGGCTGGATGGAGAGGCGCAAGCACGGGAGATCCCGGTGAGGTGATGGGAAGACGGCGCAGCAGGTGCTGAGTGCACCACAAGATCCAGCTCAGATCACAGCTGAATGGACCAGTTAACCAGTCAGATCCGCCCCCCTAGAGAGCAGCCAGTGCCTGGCTCAAAGCCACAAAGGACACAATGACAGAGAGCAGAGCGGACACGGCAGGGGCTGATGCTGAAGATGACCTCACTCGGCCATCCGAAGGCCCTGGTCCTTCTCATCTCACCGAGTCTACTGTGTGCCTACGATAGCCAGCGTACAGCGTCTCTTACTCTGTGCTCTGAACTCACCGAGAGCAGCCACCCAGAGAACTTGTCTGAAAACAGCTGTGATGCTTGACAAAGAATAGTACAGTGAATGCAGAGGAAATCACTAGAGCCGGAGGGGGAGGCTGAAGGATGGCCTCAGTCACCGAAACCGCTCAGGGCCAGAGAAGCTGGCATCCTGAGAAAGAGGCTCTGGCAAGTGCTGTGAGCAGCACAGGACCATGACAAGGACTTACACATGGATGTGCGGTCAGGAATGGCAGCACCCGAGGGCTGACTCCAATTCCAAAAGAGGCTCTATAAAGAGGGGCAGGGACTACCTGGCTTTCACCTGGGGCTGACGCTCGCCCACTGCTACAAACAGAGCTGGGGATGTTTCCTGAAGGGGCTAACAGGCATCACAAACACCCCTACTCAGAGCTGAGTATGGTTCTATCTCACTTTTTTATAAGTTATCACAACAATCACACTGGTGTTTTTTTCTGCATAAGCTCTGCTTGCTAACTGATTGCTCCCCTGGAGCCAAACGGTAGCCTTTTCTGAATGAACATTCTTGTGGCATTTCACACAGCTCCTAGGCAGCCCTTCAGCCAGTCTTTCACAGCTGTGCTTATGAGTCCTCAATGCTCAACATCTATTATTTTGATCCATTCATTACCCCACTCTGACCAACTCTGCTGTTAGAAAGACATGGACATTGTATGTATCTCTGATGACCAACACTTCTCCCTAAACATTCTGTCTTTTAACAGGGAAAGATCTCGGCACAAACAGCCCAAAGGCTCCAATCTTCATGACCAATATGCCCCACCCTGCGTATAAATTACATGACATTCTGTCAACAACAAAACAAAACAAAAAACACCGAGAAACAAACAAACAAACAAACAAAAACAAAACAATTTACGGGTATAGAGATGAATCAGGAGCTTAGAGCACTGGCTGCTTTTGCAGAGGACCCTCTGGTTTCCAGAACCTGCGTGACAGCAGTGGACTAGTGACCAACTCCAGGTGTAGCCCACAAAGGAGGTCTGCAATTGTTGAGAGAGGGGCGCCTCGGGGTCCCAGCACTCCTGCCCCTGGTCTTTCACCACAGTGACAAGCACATGCTCTCTGTGGCCCGGCATACCTGCAGCAGGAGGATGAACTGTGGGAACCTCTGGATGGGTCGCATCATAAGGCTGTGGAGCGTAACTCGGTCTGGACTGGAATCCTGGCTCAGCTACAGGGAAGAAGGACAGGCTCAGTGCATGCAGTGGCCAGCCTTGCTGTGTGCCTACTGCATACAGAGTGAGGATGATGGACACGCCAATAAGAAGCTTTCTAGAACATGTGGAAAACATTTTCTTTTTTTCTTTTTTTTCTTTTCTTTTTTTTTTTTTTTTTTTTTTGGTTTTTCGAGACAGGGTTTCTCTGCAGCTTTTTTAGAGCCTGTCCTGGAACTAGCTCTTGTAGACCAGGCTGGCCTCGAACTCAGAGATCCACCTGCCTCTGCCTCCCAAGTGCTGTGATTAAAGGGTGGAAAACATTTTCTACACCAGCCCTTGGGAAGACTCTGCTGACGCTGGCCCCGAGAAGGGGCCACTCCTGGCTATCTCGGGCCCCGATACACTTCCCAGAGTTCTTAAGGTTCCATGTTGGTCAGTCTGCTCCAGGAGAGGCTGTGGCCCCTTCTGCTGCTTCAGAGACAAAGTTCCTCCCAGCACTTATCACTCATCTTTACAAGTATCTGTGAGCACCCAGGGAGGCACCAGTACTGGACTGCCTGAGGCCATGGGTGGCCCTGACCCTGGGGCTACACCTGGAAGTCTCCTTGTAATAACCCCCACACAGTGAAGGTTGCTACACAGCACACAGCAAGGCTTAGCTAGGCCTAGACTCAAGGTCACCTGGCCCTGGCAAGGAGACCAAGAGGGAATATAGGCACTGCAATGCCACAGTTTATATCGGCATCAAGCTCCTGAAAAAACCCTCAGAGGAAATCCATTTCTAACTTGGTAATGTCTCTGTTCTCTCTAGGGAAAGAGCTGACGTCACAGCTCAAGGACACAGAGCTCCGCTTCTCCAAAGCCAGAGGACGTTTAATTTCGGGATAGCGCTTCTTGAGCGTCACCCCGCCCCCCATGTGCAGTGGGGACCTTAGCGGACATTTCCAGGAACACAGTCCTAGCCCCAGAGCTTTATCATTCAGCTGAGACTGAGTGGGGATGCCCAAGCTCCCCGAAGGGACTTCAATCCGGTTCTGCACAGCAACCTCAGCTAGGCTTTCACATCTGGGCCTCTGAGCCCTGCCTGCAGACCAGCACCCACCAGGGAACTGCCCTCCATTGTAGAATAGAGAAAGGCAGCAAGGGCTTGGGGCTCTGATCCTGACATCAGGAGGCACAAACCCCACATCTCTAGCATGGGCTCCTCATGGGGTCAGCCTTTCCAAGCCTTGTCTCTCTGCTCTGTCTCAGGGAGGGGCTCATTTCCGACTTTGCTCTAGATGCGGCTACTGTCACTCTGAGCACCACACAGAGATGGGAGGCCCGATCATCTGTGGGCTCTAACTGAACTTCCTTTATGCCTATATCCATACAAGCACACTTTTGAGGTATGCACACAAAAGTTCCTTCAAAAAGCTACATACAGCCTAAAATCCCATCCCACAGACACGGGGGCGGGGGGGGGGTCTCATCCTGCCTCTACAGTAAACAGCACAGCATGTTCAAGGCAGGCTCAGGCCAGCTTCATTCCAAGGCACTTTGCTATGGACTTGTTATAAGATACAGTCCAAACCCACAGCAGTGCAAGTGTGCTCACCTTTAAGAACTCAAGGAAGGTGGGCTTTGTGGCGCACGTCTTCTTGAGCACGGCCACAGCCGTGCTGAAGTTGTTCACATATTCGCTGTAAGCGTCCAGCACCATGGACTTAGAGAACTGCAGAGGAGAGATCGGGAAAAGTGTGGCTTGGAGCATGCCCTTCACAATGCTTTCACACCACAATCCGCTGTGGCTGCATGTGTTCTTCTTCCCTGCATGCTTGCAGCACACTTGGTGCCACCTGGATGGACATTGCAGGGCTGGCCCCAACGCACTGTTCCTGCACTTTAAGATAGGAGGTAAACCCTGCTGGCTGCAGAGGAGCACAGCCAGCCAGCTCTAAGTTTCCTGGGCAGACGCAGCTGCCAAGAGAAGAAGAGTCATCACGCAGTGGCCCCAACATCCTCCCTTGGGGCACAACCTACCTCTGCAAACACACGGTAAGGCTGACCCCTTCCCCAGGTGGAGATATGACACCCTATAATAACACTTTCTATTTTTCTGCAAATACAAGATGCAGGAAGAGGCAGGACTGGTGCCCCTGGTAACAACTTTCAGAGACCAATTATTTCTCGTTCTTTCACAAAGACACCGTGTGTCATCAAAGACAGATAGGTGACTGACATGAGCATGCTTTCGGGCAGCTTTTCTCTGGCTGTGGGGCGTGTGTGTGTGTGTGTGTGTGTGTGTGTGTGTGTGTACAACTGGATCAGGGCACTAATTTATCAGCATGCATCCTTAGGGGATCTGGGGTCTGGGAAGCAATGCCACCCTGAGAGCCCACGGAGCTTCAGGTGGGGTGTGGAATGGGGGCTGCTGAGTTACCGAGGCCACGAAAACGTCGCCTATCGTTTCCACGGCATCCCACTCAGACACGCGGCTGGCCAGTGCGATCTGGAACATGGAGTGGCATTGCAGGATCTCTTTGACCCGATAAAACACCATCTTGAGCTTCCTGTCACTCAGGAGACGGGGCTCCATCTCAGACAGCGGCTTCTCATATTGCTGAACCAGAAACAAGTATGGACAGTTCAGTCACCCGAGGTGGCAAGAGAGATATTCTCACTTCTGAACAAATCACGTGACTTTCAACGTCAGCATGTAGTCACAAGAGTTACACTTTTCGGAGAATTCCTCACACTTGTACACTTTGGGTCATAAATTATATGCACACGACACACATCCATCAAAACTATGTGCAGATGGGAAAGAGGGGTGAAACGTGCAACAGGTGCTGGGTACCTCCAGAATCCTCCGCAGAGCGTCCACGTAGTTTTTCTCGCTCTCGACAATGGAACCCAGGATGTACCTCCTCACAACCTGTCAGGACGGGCGAACAAGATGGCAGACGGTTGATTCAGGATGCACACAGGTAAACTTTACTTCCAGGTTAAAGCCTGCTCATTAAAAAAAAAGGTTTTGCCAGATGTGGTGGTGCACATCTCTGGTCAGCACTGGAGAGACAGGGCAGGTGGAGCTTCGTGGTTCAAGAATGAAGCCATTTACACAGCAAGTTTCAAGTTGCCAGAGCCACATCTCAAAAAAAAGTAAGATTTTTTTTATTATTTTTTTCAGGAAAGGGTTTCTCTGTGTCACTTTGGAGCCTGTCTTGGAGCTTGCTCTGCAGACCAGATGGCCTCGAACTCACCCGGCAGTAAGATATTTTTAAAATAGAGTTAAAGGAGGCCTCTGAGGAAATGGTGTAAGCGGTGTGCTAACTAAACAGCACAGCCAGTATAAAACACATCTCTGGTGATACAATTGTCACCTTTTATACCTCAAATTATAGCTGGGTGGTGGTGGCACACACCTTTAATCCCAGCACTCAGGAGGCAGAGGCAGGTGGATCTTCATGAGTTTAAGGCCATTTTGTCTACAGAGCAAGTTCTAGGACAAACTCAAGATTCCAAAGCTGCACAGCAAAAGCCTGTCTCGAAATCAAAAATAAACCAACCAAACATAAACAAACAAACAAAAAGCTCTCCAACTATGAACTATGACAACAGCAGGACAAACAGAACAATAACAAGAGAAACACACTGGCTTATACAACATCCATGATCCGATTTAACCAATCAGGTTTCAAGTTCTCAATACCACAGGACGTAATGTTTCACGTCTAAACCGAGGGCAGGAAAACTTCAGTCTCAATCAAATAATGCTACTAGCAATAGCCACCTACAAGTCATTAGTCCTAGGTTGCAGATGAGCAGAATGCCTGCAGAAGATGGAACAACGGACTACTATGCTAACACACACCTGGGCAGCGTGTCATGGGAGATGTGAACTTCTCAGGAGAGATTGTGAGACGCTTGCATTTAAACCACATTTTCTGATTTTTTCATTGCTAATACAAGATATAAGCATACAGCTGTAACATGTCTGCAAAATGCTAGCAATGACATTTGGTAGTGTCATTACCCCAAATATATCCTAGCAAGTATCAACCTATCAACCACTAACATGGAAAATAAGGCAAAATACTACAGTAGAGTTGTCCTTAAATCAACAGCCACAAGCATACACATGCTTAACACATGCATTTGTACACACATTACCATCACACAGATATGGACACACGCACACACACCACATTCACACCAGTACACACCAGAACTCTTCTAGCAAACACTTGCTAAATGGCATGATCTGCAGATACTGCAGTGCCACCTAGTGGCAAAGACATCATTTCCACCCTGAACATTCAAGGTTCAGTGTTTAACCATGACTTATGAAATATTAGCAAGACAGCCATTGCTCTCTTACAAAAAGAACACATATTGAACCCACAAAACTAAGACTAAAATGAACCTTCCGAAGATATCAAAAGAAACTCAAAACTCGTGTGTGTGTGTGTGTGTGTGTGTGTGTGTGTGAGAGAAAGAGAGAGAGAGAGAGAGACAGACAGACAGACAGATAGACAGACAGAGGGAGAGAGACAGGCAGGCAGGCAGGCAGGCAGGCAGTGTGTAGGTCAGAGACCAAGCCTGTGTGTCATCCCCAGCACTTTAACTTTTTCGGACAACTGCTGGTCTGTGACTCACCAGTTCGGTAGGCTTGCTCATTAGAAAGCTATAGGGATCTGGCTAGCCTGCTTCCCCAGTACTAGGATGTATCTCACCACGCTCAATATGTTACACAGGTTCTAGGGGGTCAAACTCAAATCCTTTCGCATATGTAGTGAGCATTGTAGGAACACAGGCTTGGTGGCTGATATCTGCAATCCCAGTAGCGAGGAGGCTGAGGCAGGAGGACTAACAACACACTGGGCCTAGCTTATGAGTTCCTGACAGGTTTGTCTACAAACCAAGAACCCACCTCAGAAAACCCAGATGAAGTGGGATTAGAAGCACTCTGAGCGGCCATGCGGCCATCCTCACTTAGCTCACTCTCAGAACAGCTTGGGTGGGTTAGGGTTAGGGTTAGGCACAGGTTCTTCATTGTGAAGTACTGCTGCTGGCAGATCCAGGGAACCATCTCTGCCAAAGTTCAGAAGCCTAGACCCTACCCTGGGGCTCTTGAGTTACACCGCCCAAGGGTCAACCTAAGGATTCAGCAGTTATCTTAAGACACTGAGATAACTCCTTAGGTCAGTGGACTAGACACTGGTATAAGGTGATCAGCGTACAAAACCCACTCCATCATCTAGGTGTCCTGGCTACTGAAGGTGATGTCAGCCTTTCTGGGCACTTAGAAGTGACACATCAAATGGCGTGTCCAGAGAGGAGTGGCGTGCGACAGCATGAGACAGCATCCAGTGGTGTAACATCAACCTAAGAAATCCAAAGGTACAGAGATCAAGTTCACACAAGGGCATTCAATAGTGAAAGGAGTAAACCAGGGGAAGCAGCAAGGTCCTCAGGGTGACGGGTCTGCCGGGGAAGACAGAGCAGAATGAGCAATCCTCACTGGGGCCTGAGCCTGGAGGGTCCACACCATTCTGTGGCCATTCTTGTCTTTACATGGGATGCTGTAGGGTGACTGATAAGATGTGGCACCTTCAGGATGCAAATAATTTCCAGTAACAATCTCAAAATATAATAAGAGCTATCCTAGCCCTTCCCAAAATAGGACATGAGAAGAACATCCAATGCACAGCACAGCCTTTCTGGTTATTATACTACTTTCTTCCTATGTCAGAAGGGAGGGGGGAAATCCAAAAGCATCAACACCCCCAGTTTAACCTTTAAAGACAGAACTCTCAAGGAGAACTCAGTTGCCAGGGACAAAAATACCAGATGTGAATCACAACTCTAGGAAAGCAAGCTGGACAAGAAACACAGATCTCCAGGACCTGCTCAGGGCCGCGAGTGCAGAGATGACACTCAGATCCCTCCACCAGCCCTTCATTAGCATGGGAAAACTGAGACCTCACTCGTGGCACGCAGGAGGGGAATTGGGGTCAAAGACAATCAATGTAGCCGAGCTAATCCTCGTGTGGTCTACAGGGCCTTTCTGCAGAGATGTCTCTACTTAATCATCACCTGTGTATCTCCATCTCCATCCCGTCCATCCTACTAACCACAATGAGCACCCAAGAGGCTGCTGGGATTATGGAGGTGTCAATACCTCCTGTTTACAATCCTATGAGTGGACTGCCCAGATGGCTGGGGGAGAAAGCACTTGCTGTCCAAGTCTGAAGACCCAAATTCCAACACCAGAACCCAAGGTGGAAGGAAAGAACTGATTCCGGGAAGTTGTCCTCTAACCTACGCACACACACTATGGCATCACCTACTTGTGTGCGTGCATACATGCATGTAAACACACACACACACACACACACACACACACCATGGCATTGCCTACCTGCAACACATTCCTCGTGGCATTGCGTACTTGCACACATACAGACATACACAGAAATACACATACATCATGGCACAGCCTACCTGCTCACACACCTATACACATACATAAATAAAATAACAAAATCATAGCAGTGGCTGCCCCCAGAAGAACACACACGCGCACTACTGACCATTTCCTCCTTGTGCAGCATCCCCACCCCTCACACATCCCACATCTACCCACGGCTTCCTCACGCTCCTGCTCATTACCTCCCTATACCCAACACCCTCCCCCATCTCACACATCCCACACTGCTATCTCCGCACACAGCTCACACGCGGTACCCACTAGCTCCTCACAAACCACGCCGCTCTATTTACTGTCTCCTCACACACCAGACACCCTGGCTAGGATCCCACCTACCCTATACCCCTGCCCACCGTTTATCTACGCCACACTCCCACTTGCATGCTCACACAGTCTTAACCCATCAGTGTTCCCAGTCTAGTTCCTATTCTTTTAGTTTGGATGGTGTTTGCTAATGGCTCTCTGGCTCCTCAGGTTCGTTCTATCCTCCCACCTCTAGGGACCTACGGCTAGTCACACCTCCTCTGTAGACCTGCCCCTCCTCCTACAAAGGACAGCATTTCCTCTGCGCTTCCTGTCCGGCACAGGAATGCTGACAGAGAACAGGATCCAGCCAGCACTCATATCTTTTGTTCCCAGCATCTAGCTGAGATCCCACATATGACCAAAGGCTGGAAACAGTGACGTCAGAGCACGTCAAGAATGGTGCCAGCCTCTCCCTTGTCATAACTCATGCTCAAAACAGGTGGGCGAGCCAGGAAGCAAGAGAGGGTGTGCGGGGTTCTTTGTGCCTATGGCAATCTGTCCACAACCCTTTTCTGTCCAGCAGTTCAGGTCACTTCCCCAGTTGGGCACAAGAAAGGGCTTCAGAGTGGGTCTGTGATGAGACTGGAATACAAAATCCGACTTTCCCACATGTATTTATGGGGCGTGGTTCAGATCGTCACGCCCTCCATAGCCAGCTTTCTCTTTGTAAACAGCACACAGACAGGGGACCACGGGCACTGGAGAGCATCCAGCCTTGGCCCTGACAGCTGATAACTAACCAGGCAGTTCCCAGGCTGTCCACACCTCCATACTGTGTGTGTAACCCTCTGATAGACATCTCTTACTCACTGCCACTTCTGCCTTGGCTCCATTTTCAATGCTAAGAAAAGGTGAGCTTTTCTTAGCTCACCTGAACAACAGTAACATCCCCGAGACATCCTCTTTAACCTTTTCAGCGCTAACCTTGTGCCACAGCACGTTAGTTTCCTTTTATGTGTTCATGGTCTGTATCTATTTACCTATATATGATCTACGCATCTCTATTTATCATCATCCTGTCTGCCTATCCACGGGCTCATCTCTAACTTGTTATTCATCTTCATTTATCCACCTGTGTATTATTCACAAACTGAATTATGGGTTTTTTCTTGTGTTTTCCTTTTACCAAGGAAAATCAAATTAAAACCACTGACTTCCAGCCACCTCCCCAAATTTACTGTCAGATGTTATGAAACAAATTATATTCAGATAATTTCATCAGTTATTAAAAGTCTATCATGTGGGGGCTAGAGCGATGGTTCAGTGGTTAAGAGCACTGGCTTCTTCTGCAGAGGACCCAACTTCAGTTCCCAGCACCTACATGGTGGTTTGCAGCCATCTGTAATGCCAATTCCAGGAGATCTAATGCCCTCTTCTGACTGCCTTGGGTACCAGGCATGCACACGGTACACTTACATACATGGAGGCAACACACACACACAAAATCATAAAATAAATTAAGTCTTTAAAAAGAAAGTCTATCATTTTAATCTCAATTTTAGGCGACTATGTATACTGTCTCTTTAAGGATTTTATGGAGATAGGGTCTGGCTATATATCCCACCTTGTGAAACTGATTAATATAAACCCAAAGACAGAAATTGGGGTTCAACCTGAAGGTCAGAAAAGCAAAGCAGCCAGCCACTGGCTCTTACCTCTACCTCAGTCCAAAACGGTGATCCTACCTCCAGGGATCTCAGAATGAGACTGTTTTTTTTTAAATATTTATTTATTGATTTATTGATTATGTATACAATATTCTGTCTGTGTGTATGCCTGAAAGCCAGAAGAGGGCACCAGACCTCACTACAGATGGTTGTGAGCCACCATGTGGTTGCTGGGAATTGAACGCAGGACCTTTGGAAGAGCAGGCAGTGCTCTTAACCGCTGAGCCATCTCTGCAGCCCCAGAATGAGACTGTTTTATATCACTCTCTAGGACTGGGATTAAAGGCATGCACCAACCAGTTTCTATGGCAAACAAGGGTGGCTACTGGAATTAGAAGTGTGCTCTACCACTGCCTGGTCTGTGAGGCCGACCAGTGGGGCTGTTTTACTCTCTGATCTTCAGGGAAGCTTTATTTATTAAAATACAGACGAAATACCTCTACAAGATTGGCAACATTCCTCCTGCCTCAACTTCTCCAGTGCTAGAATTACAGGTGTAGGTCACTATGTATTACTGTCTCTATAAAATTATCGTATCAGGAGGAACTAGAATAAATAACTTGTGGCAGAGAAATTAAGTCCCACACATTTCTCGCCCTTACACTTGGAGGTGAAATTACGGTATTTAGGGAACTACGCTGAAGCCAGAGCAAAGACCAGACTCCTCATCACTGGTGCAGGGCAAACTGTGAAGCCCCAGTGTGTGGTGGATGACCAGAGACAGCAGCAGGCCCTCTAGTGTGAGCCCCTCCCTCACCTGCTGCTGAGACAAGCCCTCAGGCATCGGGGTCAGGACAGCCTCCGGGTGCTTGCATTCAACATCGATGAACAAATTCTGCTCTTCTTCAAAACAATACCTGTGATCTAAAAAAAAAGAAAAGTCGAAATGCATGAGTTTCACATTAAAATTCTGTATTTATGACATCATAGTACAGTAAAACCAGCCATGTTTTAAAAATAAAATAAATCATCTCTGTAAGAAGATTTCAAGTCCAAATATATACTTTCCACATGGCTATTATTAAATTGGAAATTTAACAAACCCAATAAAAAATTCTTTCACAAGGGTAATTGAGCATCAGCATTGAGATTTTGAAGTTTATCTTTAGTTATGCAGTCCAATGGTAAAATAGAAATAGATATTTTAGCTTCTAACATTACAAAGCAACACAATCATAAACAGAGAAGCAGCAGGGGCTGACTGAGAACGGAAACTTAGTTACCATGGAGGACTCAGGTGGGACCTACCTATTAACTCCCTGTTTCCACACACTGGGGTTCGAAAATGCACAATTTTACAAAATCAAACTTTAAATCTGGGAATCTAGTTCAGGGGCCGAGTGCTTGTCAATGTGTGGCAGGACCCTGGGGTCCATCCCCCTCACTGGGAAGAAAAGTTTAAACCCAAACTAAACCCACTTCAGACACCCAGACAGTTGAGCTGAGCTAGAATGTGCACTGTGTCTGGATGCAGGGCGCAGGAGCTCCCAGGTAAGAGAGGCCCGAGAGGCTGACTGGACGGCTGGGGACCCGAACACGTGAGGTTTATAATGGGCTTTCCAGGTAACTCAGACATCCAGGACTGAGAACTCTTGCTCAGGGGAGACAGACAGCACATTCAGGGGCACATCTCTGGGTTCCCCCATCTCTCTCTTATCCCCACTCTCCAAGAGAACCATCCCGGCTGACCAGAGATTTGCCATTACCTCCTCTCACAGCTGCACCCAGCCCGGAAGGACTGCACCGGTCTTCAGGTCCTAGCTGGTACACCTGGCTCAGCTCTAGGAACTTCCTCTGACCTAAAGGATCTCATGCCTACAGCCTAGGACAGCATTCAGTGTCCCCAGACACACACAGGCCACACAGGCTATAGTCCTTTAGTGAAATGTAGGAAAACTTGAGCATTGTAATGCCAGCAAGTCTTTCCTCACCAGCAAGAAGGCTTCTATAACGCCTGCGTAGATGGCTACCTCCTGACATACAGCCCCAGTCCCTGCAGAGTGACAAAGACTGGGAGCGCCGATCAGTACTGTCATGCAGCAGTGTGATTTAAGGTGGCTGAGGTGACGAGGCATGCACGGACAGGGTCCCTGCACCCGAGGGCTATAGGGAAGTGGAATTCCCCTCTAGTGAGAGGGGGCGGCAGAAGACAGCTATTTACAGAGACTCCGTTAACTTTGTATTTTAGTGGATGCATCCCTTTACATATTTGGCCAAAACCCCACAACTACATGGGGGCCTGAAACAGAAAAGCCTCTCCATCCTTTGGAAGGGGCAGGCCTCGGTCAGCTGGGTGGAGCAAAAGTCTCTCTGCTGAGGCGAAGTTGCAGGAATTTCCACACTGCCTCCACTCTACCTGAGCCCGTGGCCCAAGAGAAAGGAAAGCTGAGCCAGGCTCATGCCACGTGTAAAAATGGGTTCCGGACCTTGGGAGACGAAAGACTTGGTCCTAATGAAGGAACGGCCTCTCTTCACGGCAGCTCTGGTCTTCTCCAGCCCGTCTTTGGTGCCCTCCTTGGCTGCCTTCATGAGCTTCTGCATCTGTAAAACAGAAGCAAGGAGTAAGGAGCTGCTGAGATGGCCCAGCACGATGTCCCTGCTGTGACTTTAAAAGAATACTGTCAAGTAGTCCGGGTTAACACAGTACATGGAGTGAGCATTCCAGTTTGGGAGAGGCTTCTTGGTTTTGGTCAGTGTGTATGTGTTTGTGGTTCTAAGAAACTTCTGATTTGTTTTTTCTTTCCGTTTTGTGGTTGTTAAGGAAGAGTCCTTCCTTAGCATGGTTCAAAAACATTCCTGCTACTTTTTTAACATTATCTTTCAAACCCGTGGAGCTTTGTGGAGTGGCAGGCAGTCATGTGCCCCTAACCCAGGGGCAGAAGAATTAACTGCATGCTCACTTAAGTTTTTGGATGCTCTCCACAGGAGTCCTTCCTGACATATCCCAGGTCTATACCCAGTTGTTCAGAGAGGCAAGAAGGGGTCAAGGATAAGAGAGTGGGCTGAGATTGGCCCAGGTGAGAAGACAGCCAATCCCTCTGTAGGGACATAAGTCAGAAAGACAACAACCCATGTGGGTCGAGTTCACTGGACCTGGTTTCCTCCAGCCAAGGCTGTGATTTAACATTCAAATCTAAGCCACAGGTGCCCAAGAGTGGCCCTGGCACATGCTGGGCGCCCAAGAGTGGCCTTGGCACATGCTGGCATCGTGTGTCCTGCTCTTTAACAGCTAGTGTTGATGGTATTGGCAGTAGACACTCAATGTCCTTTCAGAGAAAACCCAAGAGACCGGTGAGGAAGTAAGCCAGCATCCTTAGCAAGCCTGGTTTAACGCTCCACAAGTTGCCATGGCAACCAGACCTGCAGCTCATGCCCGCTACCTGCTCTTGACCACTTCACCCAGGGGACAGCAGTCTTTGGGGCAGTCCACACTAAAGTCCTCTCCTTCCCAGTGCTGATACTGCTGCTTTCTATTCAACGGCCATTCAACGTAGCTATAATCAACCCCCGATCTACACTTCCAACCCAGCACCACAACTAGGATTTCTACCCTTTTCATAATCATTCTTTCCTGTAAGAGTAAAACTTACAAAGTGACTCTTGTCTCCCATCCTAATTCCTGTGCCCCTCAGTCCCACTCATGACCATAACCTGTCGGTATGTCCGTGGCTAGCTCATTTCCCTCACTGCGGTTACCTTTCTAGGTCCTACTCTGCCATGCCCCAACCACAGGCAGTTGTACCTCAGCCCCACTTGACCACATCAGGATAATCAGAGGAAAGCAGACTCAGACAGAAGGGCTCCTGGAGACCCCAGAGCACACCTCCACGTCAGGCAGACGGGAGGTAAGGAGACTCGCCCCAGGCTCAACCCGAAGGCAGCTCTCACTGTCCATGATCCTAGAGCATTTGCTCACATCTCCGGACCTGTCACCCAGCAACGCTCAAATGTTTCTGAGCTGGACGGAGTTGACCTCATACAGCAGGCTACCCCAACTGTCAGAAAGCCCATGGCTCCCAGGAACACCCCGGAGTTACCATCTTGTGGATCTGCCTCAGTCCTCTTGCTGCCCTGCAGGGAACCAGTCAGATGCTGGCCAAACTGCCATGACTCCAGGGGAGGAGTGGAGCCACCACTGCCCAGAGCTGGCTCCAAGGACATTGAGTTTTAGTGAAATCCATCTATCTAACACATGAATAGATCTCACAGGACCAAGGGATGGTGAGTCAGGGAAGGTTACTTGACAGTGCCCTTTTAAAGCACATCTCCAAGGACTAAGGTATGCAAACCCAGTAGTTCTCAAACTTTCGGCCTAGGAGCCCCTTCAACTTCACAATTATTTCTGTGTTTTTGAAGAGGGCTAGAAATGAGCCCAGGGCCTTGAGCTTGCTAGGCCCTTGCTCTCCTTCACTCGGCTCTTAGAGACCATTGAACGCCCTAACAGCTTTCGTTCACACTGTATTAATCTACAGCAACAGTGGTAAAGTCAAAACTGGTAACAATTTTGAATGTTATAGTGATGTTTACTTAGAAGATAATAAATCTATTGCATTTTACGTTCAATAACATAATTATGAGAAACTATTCTCTTTTTCGAAACAGAATTGATATTTGTTTTGCCTGCTGGGAAATCCCCCAGACACTGCGGACTCCATACTCCATCTGTTGCTATGTTACACACCACAAGCTCCTGGAAGGCCCTCCCTTCACTCATAAGGGACCAAGCTCACAGAGATGGCTAAGGACGGCCCTGGACATGCCTTAGTGGCCTGGGAGCCCTGGGCCGTGCTTTGAGAACCACTGTTCTGGCTGAGTTGCACACGGCACAAGTCTACCTTGTGCACAGCATGGTCTGCTCTGGAGCACATGCGCGTCGCAGAGGGTAAGGAGGAGCCACACTACCTTCCGCTCCTGCCTGCGCTTTGCCTGCGGCACCTCCATGGCTCCCACCGTACTGGCCACCAGGCCTCTCATCTTTTCCTCACAGTGCGCCTTAAAGCGGGTTAGGTCATGAGAGAGCTGTGGCACAAAGAGACATGCTTTTCAGAACAGACTCTGTGGGGCCCCAGAGACCTATCCTGCACGAAGGATGTGGCACCTTCTGGCTGGAGGCCATGGCCAGCTCTGCTGACCTGAGGGAAACCCACGCGTGAGTGAGGCATGCAGGAAGGACACATGCTCCTTCCACCAGTGGACTGCGGATGCCCCAGGGAAGAACAGAGCCACTAAATGTACAGAAAGACCTGCATAAGACCATTCGGTTACATCTCGAGGAGACAGGGATTGAACATGCAAAATACACTTTGGACTATTTTGTGACAGGGCCAGTGGGAAGAACCTGGTGCTCAGGACCGTGCTGGAGTGCAGCTGCTGTGGGAAGAGTCTCCGTGCTAACGTGACACCCTGACGGATGGTTGGCTGGGTGTGCCGAACCACCCTTCCTCCAGTCACCACCATCACAAGCACACACAGCCAGACATTTCTCCCGAGGGGGGTGGGGGGGATGGCTCATGTCAACCAGGACAAGACACTTTAAGTAATGTTTAATGGAAACTTTATACTACTTCAACAACTCACTTTTACTTCGGCAGCTTTAAAAACATGACTCCTTCAATCTAGAAAGCCTGTCTCCTCCTGTGCTTCTGTGTTGTGCGGGCCTAGAACGGGAGGACCCCTGTCCACAGCCCTCATCCTCCCAGCAGAAGATGTGGCTCTGTTCCTTACTTTCCCACTGGTATGTCTAGTGCATCCCCTGGTGAGAAAAGGCTGCTGAGCTGGCATTTCTGGAGGCTTGATGGTGGGTACGAGCCCACCTCAAGGGCAGGAAGAACAGCCCCACTGGCACTGCCAGACGAGATGCCATCTTCTCAAGTCAATCAAGAGGACCAGCCTGAGTGTTTGTGGCAGCACAGGCTCGTTGGCACCCTGGGTGCTCCCCCTGCTGGGTTACTTTTTGAGGACTTTGGGTTAGGTCGGGAACGTCTAATACAGCTCCATGCAGACAACTATCACCTTGTTGTTAGTTCCCCTGGCTGCAATTGCAGCTCCATCCCAGGGCAGATCCCAGCTGCACTCCTGTTCAAAACAAAAAAGGCCCCACGTTCCTAGAGAAAGCCTGCCTACAAGCTGGCACTACTGTTCTTGGGACTGAATTCTGAATTAAGTTAGAGGAAATGACAGCTCTCCAGTGACAACTTGCAAAAGTACAGAGACACAAAATGTGGGTACGATCACAGTCTCTGGCTGCTGGAGTCACTGGGGAAGGCAGGCAGGTAAGGGAGGCTACGGTTAACTATTAGAAAGGCAGGCACCAGGTCTCGGATGAGGACCTCATGTGGGCTGTGTATCAACCTGATACAGCTGCAGTGTTTAGACACCACTGTGACTGTTCACACAGCCAGTCAACCCTTACACCCTGCCATAGGCAACGCCACCAGCGGCACACAGTACCGACAGATCCTTCTATACCAGCCACAGGGGCCCCTCCAACAAGAGTATGTGAGCCTGGCAGCCACAGAGAACCCCAACAAGCTGCGGCCAGGGCCAGGGCCGCCCTCAGTCTAATGCTCACTCTTATGGGC
This sequence comes from Arvicola amphibius, assembly GCF_903992535.2. NCBI lineage: Eukaryota > Metazoa > Chordata > Mammalia > Rodentia > Cricetidae > Arvicola > Arvicola amphibius. Next base: position 152,555,026 of record NC_052050.1, read on the forward strand.
TTCCATATTCCTCCTGGACTGTAACCTGTGAAGTTTATGCCAAAAACCAAAAGTTCCCTCTAGGGAAAATGGTCCAAGCGGCTGGAGCCTCACCAGGTCACACGCAGTGTTCACTGGAGGACAGTGCGGAAGCAAAGCAGAGCTGTGCCTGTCCTGTCCACAGGGGCCCGGCCAGCTCACTCTGTGCACAAGGACTGTGACTGCCCAGACTACATCAGTTTAGTGCCCACTCGTATTTCTCTTCCCTTTTAACCTTGTCTTTTGAGAAAGGCTTTCTCTGCAGCCCTGGCTGTCCTGATACCACAACCCAGGCTGGCCTTCAATTCCCAGCAATCCTCCTGCTCCAACCTCTCAAGTGCCGGGATTACACCTGTGCCAACACACGGCTGTTACCACTTCTTAGCGTTCAGGTGCTGTGCCTGTTTAGGACGGCAGAAGTGGCTTTATGAGGCTGTAACAGCCAGATCCTCCTGTTTAGAGCTAAGAGACTACTTCAGTGGTACCCTATGTTCCTCAAACTACACACCAATGTCTCTGAAATAACCATGGACGTGTGTGTGACTCAGAATACATTTCCCAGTCCCGTTCCCGAGAGAGCGAGACCTTTGTCCAACACACAGACTAAGCACATACTTGCTTTTTGTGGCTGCTGCGCAGGAAGGACCTGGGAATTCCATTCTTGCCCTCTGAGTCACTTTGCTCCTCGTAGCTTTCGAACTCACTGGAGCTCCACCCGTACTCCAGTGAGCTGTTTCCGCCTTCGTCTCCATTCTCCACATCATCATAAATCATTTCACCTGTGTGCACAGACCAAGGTGAAATTGGTTAAGTCTGAGTGCACGAGCTTTTTGAGCTACCCTTTCACCTGTGGTCCAGAGGGCGGTTGTCAGAACTGCTCAGGAACAATGCAGATGTTGCTGAGGACAACAGCTCTCAGAGCCTCCTCCGTGTGGGCAGTGCTGGTATCTGAGAAGGCTCTGCATGTGCTTCTGGCACGTCACTACAGCACTGGAACCCCAAGGACCCAGCACGACTACAGCAAGTAACACGACAATATAGTAAAGGATGTTCTAACCATCACGAACTTTCCACAAAAGGAGAGCTTCCTGTATATATGGAACATGCGAGATTGGATAGATAGGTGATAAGCAGAGAGAAAGGCAAGCAGAGATGCGGAGCTGACACCTGATGTACACAGGACCTAAAGATGATAAACAGCTCTCTAAACAGTGCATAGCCGTGTAGGCTGGGACAGGAGCGAGGCCACTGGTCCTGGAACTACGTACAGCGGTGGCATTCTCCCCGGACGCTCAGCAGGGACACGAGCGAGGCCACTGCTCCCTGGAACTACGTACAGCGGTGGCATTCTCCCCGGACGCTCAGCAGGGACACGAGCGAGGCCACTGCTCCCTGGAACTACGTACAGCGGTGGCATTCTCCCTGGACGCTCAGCACTGGCTGTCACACTGGGGCAGGGCCTCTGCATTTGAGGGAAACTCCTGACTGAGAGACCTGGGTGACTAAGGAAGGCGTTGTTTTTCCCTTTGAGGATAGGTGACTCTTAGAAGAATTGTAGTCTCACTTACTTAACTATTTCAACTGATTGATCTCAAGTTACGATTTTTACCAACAGATGCTGCAGTCACGGCCACTGAAGCAATCTTCCCTTCCTCCCTGCTCTGCTTCTCTCCTGATACTGTCACCAGAGCCGGCTTCTGCCGCTTGTCAGACAACAGCTTTGGTTTTTCCTGACACGTCTTAGTGTTCTGGCTTCTACTTCCCACTTTCCCTAGTCATGGTGTCCTTTCTGCCACGCTCTGCTACCGTCCTCCAAGGAACTGGGCTGGATCTCATTGCCTTTCAATAAATTTTGAACATAGGCCATTATCTCAGTAACTTCATTGCTATAAATCTGTCCTAAGAGTTTTGAAGATTAATAAAGTCAAAATATTCTGTGATTTTCAGTCTCCCTTCATCTTTGACAGTTTTGAAGATAACAGAACAATTATATTTGTAGAGAGGTTTCAATATTTGTTACATATTTATTCATTCAGTCATTCATAGTAAAGCTGGGGCCTCAAAGACACAAGGACAGCGCTCTGCCACCGCACTATGAGCTGACAGTGGTCGCTTTCTTTCAGATCTAGAAAACCATAGCCTGACTTTCTGTGTTTTCCAGTTACAGCACTTCTTAGACGTGTGCTAGAACGCTTAGCCTCAGTGTTTCCAACCTCGGCTCCTGTTTTTCATATCTGTTGCTCTTAGTGCATCGAGTGCTGTGAGCAAGCACACGAGCCCTCAAACACACCATACAAGATAAGCCCCAAAACCAAAGACAAAACACGCGTGCCAGACCTGGGGGTTGCACACGCACTAGCTACTTTTGTACCCCAAACAAAAGACGGCTAAGCTGGACCTGAAACTCCGGTCCAGACAAGAGCAAACCTGGTTCAGAGTCTGAGTTCTCCCTTGGAACGTCATCGTAAATTGCTTCCTCTGGATCTGCAAGATAAGGAAATACCTGTTAAAAGCTGACCAGAGCCAATGGGTGTGATGTTATAAATATCCCAAAGGTTAGCGTGGAGGAATGGCCCACTGTGTCTTGGCAAGAAGAACCACTCTGAATGAGAGCTTCGTCTCAAAACAGAAGAGATGTAAAATCCAATCAACAGTGGGGAGTTCACAGTTCCCAGGCCCACTCGTTCTATTACCGTCCAACAATGTCTCTCTCCATGGCTCTTTTGAGCAGGTTTAAGCTTTGGGGTTCAGAATACAAAGGAGGTACACAAGTCTTAGGAATAAAAGGAGTACGTACTGGTGTCACATCAATGGGGAATCCACTGAACTACGCTGATGGCCGGGAAGTATTTACACCCTGGAGGTGAGAAGTCACCCATGCCGGTAGTAAGTCAAATGCATAGTTTCCTACCCAGTATTATGGGGACACGAGTGTTCTGTGAATAGGCTTTCTTAGCACGAGCACGTGCGTGGTGGGGGTGTTGTAAAAGTGTAATACACCATACAGATGGTCACACTGATCACCAATGACATTGAAACCGAAGTGAATATATAACATGCTTACACACCTCATGTGGATATATGCTTCACATAAAGGCTTTTGAGGCTACTTTTCCAAAGTGTTTGTGTTGTCATTTCTGGGGGAGAACACTCAGCCACAGTGTATTCGCATGCTGAAAACCATGGGAGACAGAGGATAAACGAACTGTTGCCTGTACAGCATGGTCACTCATCACCATAAGAAGCAAGTCCAGAAACTGCAATTCTGAAGTCGTGGTGGCAGCCGGCACACCACTAGCACCTAAGCAACTGTGGCCACAGTATAGATTTCTCCTCCCAAGATAGGGCTGGGTAGTGTGAGCCCTAGGGTTGTTTTTAAGCGGTTAATTGCTTGGGTTTGGTGGAGGGGGTGGCTGAAGAAACCTGGACACCACGTACATAACAAGACATTTATGGGTTCCTGTGATAGTTCTGAATCAGCAGCCCCCAAATAGCCATCGCAATCAGTCTAGAACCTGTGTCAAAGACACAGTTAAAACCATACCAAGACTTTCCAGAAGAAGCTAGAACAGTTGAGCACCTAAGGTGGTTGGACCTTTAAGCCAATCATATAAAACAGTTACACAGAAATTAGGAGCTACTGGGTAATAAAGGCATAATGTGTTTGCTTCCTTAAAATAAAAAAAAAATAAAAAAAAAAGACTGGTTAAAAACAGCTCAGCTTCTTAAAACAATAGTGGAATCTGAGACCTGTAGAGCACCTCTGAGCACCACTACTGACAAAGACAACCTGAAGGCCATCCAAGAGGTGCCAACAGCATCTCCCTGGAGCTGACAATGGGCGGCAGGTCTGGGTGCTAGCTCCCTCCCCATCATGCAGTGAAGACAGGCTGTTCCAGGAAGAAGCAGGAGGGGTAAGTGCTCAGTGCAGAGCTGTGACTGCCTCAGCACAGGGCAAAGGCCGCTTCGGAGTCCCTGGAGACTTCTCTCTCTACATAAGCTTTTGTTAGTACTCCCGTAAATGAGAGTACTAATTTTAACTTATATTAGCCCATTATTCTTGTCTATGTTAGCCACGCGGTTGGTGCCTTATTCGGCGAGGCAGTCACATCCAGCATTTTAAAGGTTGCAATCTAAACTCGGCCAGGAAAGGAAACCCACGGCCTTCTAGTCAAGACTTGCAGGTGCTCAGGGGTGGGGATCCAGGCCTTGGGGCAGCAGCACTTACTTTCCATCCATGCTGTGTTGGCAGGGTCGGCTGCCCACCGGGCCAGAGCATTGCCTTCTTGGCTGCCTTGATCACCACTAGAAGTAAAGACATCATGCACTGAGAACACGGAGAAGCACACCAGTCAAGGGGGGGGGGGGGAGCGGAGCTAAGCGACCTATGGCATTCATGTGTGTGCACACTATTATAGGAGATCATTCCAAGTTCAAGTTTACACACATAACTCTATCAGCGATCACACACAGCAGTGTCAGAAGTGTCATGTTTTCTGTATGACCTGAAGATCATACATGATACCCCGACTGTGCGTGGCCTCAGCCTTCTCTTTCTCCAGGGCAGACTGGTAGGAGGAAGGTGCCAGGACCACAGAGCCATCTCCAAGGTGGCAGTGACTTTGACTTCTGTCGTACACAACGTGAAGCTACTATGACACTTCCCACAGGGCACAGGAAGGGATTCACTGGACACATGAATTGTCACCGTAAGGTCTCAACATCTGACAAAAGGGGTGGCAGGGTGACAGTCCCCAAGACACCCACCTTCTGCTGGGAGACTCCTAAAGGCAACTGCCCAGCAGGGCCGAAGAATTAGGGGGACGAGTCCAGAAAGAAGGTGACTATGCAGAAATATACAGAGGGCTCTGGAAAGCCAACACAAGCAAAAGGAAGGGTTAGCTTCCAGTCTCTGAAGAAACAACCCAAGCTGTCAGGGCAAGGGCATAGAGCTGTGACCACTGCCTACACCGTCCCTCTGGGTGGTTACAGGTTCTAAGGACGTGTGAGTGTAAGGTCCCAAGAGAGGAATGACGGTGAAAGCTGGTGAAGGTCTTCACTGACAGTCCCCACAGATGGCTCACACCAGACAGCATTGTACTTACTCTCTGGGAACCACTATCTCCTGAGGCCCCATTAAGTGGCCAGGCTGAATGGGGAAGTGAATCCTGTCCCTTAAGAATGGCAAGCCTCAGCTGCAATGGTGGTGGCGCACACCTTTAATACTAGCTCTCGGGAGGTAGAAGCAGCTGGATCTCTGAGTTCAAGCCCAGCCTGGTCTACTGAGCAAGTTCAAGGACAGCCACAGCTATACACAAGGAAATGGTATCATGAAAACACACACACACAGACACACACAATCAAACAAAAGAATGGCAGAACTCTCAGACCACAGCCTAGCATAATCGTCATCAGAGAGACAAAGACTTCATCCAACAACTGACGGAAGCAGATGAAGAATTCCAGAGCCAAATATTTGGTGGAGCTCGGGGAGTCCTATGGAGGAGGGGAAGGGAGACCTGGAGGAAGCAGAGGGGTCAAGGACACCATAAGAAGACAGGATTCAAGTGGGCTCACAGAGATCAGGGGGCCTGCATGGGTCTGGCCTAAGTCCTCTGCATATAAGTTATGGCTGTGTAGCTTGGTATTCTTGTAGAATCCCCAGCAGTGGAAGCAGAGGCTGCCTCTGACGCTTTTGCATGATTTAAGAGCCTTTTCCTCCTACTGGGTTGCCTCATCCAGCCTTGATGTGAGAACATGTGCCTGGTATTATTAGAGCTTGTTATGCGGTATTTGGTTGACGTCCCTGAGAGGCCTGTTCTTTTCTGAGGGGAGGTGAAGGGTGGACCTGGGGGAAAGGTGAGGTAGGGGGAGAGACCAGAGAGAAGTTAGGGAAACTACAGTCAGCATGTAAAGTATTTCAGAAGTACAAATTTAAAAAGGAAGAAAAAAACAGTAGAGCTCTCGTCTCGCTACTCAGAAGAGCAGGCGACTAAAAACTTGGTAATCACTAACTCTGCAATGCTCCGTTTAGCATACTCGGTATTTCTTGGATCAGGGTTAACTATGGGGGAAGAGCAGAAAGTGAGACCACAGAGGGGAACCCGATCAGATGTGCCTGGATGGGTGCCCAGGACAGTCAGGAACTGGTCCTGTGCTGGGTGGTGGGGAAGGGGGCAGCAGACAGGTATGTCCACAGGGCACAGTTAGATCCATGCTTGATGGGGTGGCAGGGATGAGGCACCCTACACAGACACCCACGCATGTGCACCCAGGACAGAAATGGTCCTTTGCCGACCAGAGGGATGGATTACGTAGGAAAGGGAGGGGTCTTCCACTTTTGAAGTTTCCAATTACACCTGCACACTAATTTTCCTCCTGTTTTGGTGGGTGGTGGTACACATATGCACACACTTCTGGGTCTGGGTGCACACACATGCTGTGTGTGGAGCTGCCCTTTGACACTGGCTGTCTTCCATCACTCACCTCCTGACTTTATGACAGACTATCTTACCCGGTGCTACAACGGCTGGCAGGCAAGCCCCAGGGCATCCTCCTGCCTCCCCAGGGCTCAGATTACAGGCTTGCGCCCTGCACCTGGTGTTTATGTTGGTACTGGGGGTTGAACTCTTGTCCTCACACTTGTGTGGCAAGCACTTCACTGACTAAGCCACCTCCCCAGCCATGGTTTTAGTTTCGGGAAACAGTGGCTCCCCATGCGGCCTAGTCTAGTCTAGAACTCACGACTGTCCTGTCTCAGTCTCCTCAGCGGGACTGACTACTAATTTAATCATGTACAGAACTACAGGCTGGGTGGTGGTGGCGCACGCCTTTAATCCCAGCACTTGGGAGGTAGAGGCAAGGGCGTCTCTGTGAGTTCAAGGCCAGCCTGGTCTACAGAGTGAGTTCAGGACAGCCAGTGCAGTTACACAGAGAAACCCTGTCTAGAAAAGACAAAAACAAACCAATAAAAATTCAGTTTCTGAACAATGGTCTCTGTGGGTCTGCACTGTGCCACAGTTCCCACTCTCTCTTAGGTAAAAAGTCCTCGCCATGTGACTATTATACTTTAACCCTCGATGACCAAAGGGAAGACACAGTACGTTAAGACCAGCTGCGGTCATGCAGGGTTGACACGGTCTGATGAATGCGAGAGGATGCAGCTGGTCACCATCTCACTGCTGACACTGATGCTGCAGACAGAGTCGGGATACTCCTAGGCTCCTGTAAGGGCCTAGAAAGCAGGTAGAACCAGCTCCAGTAACACCCTGAGGATCAAGGGAGTGTCTTCCTGCAGCTCAGATGGCCTGAGAACCCAGCGGGGAGAGCCCAGCACTGAAGGTCGGGGCATGGACACAGAAGGTCTAGGGTTAGCAGAGATACCTGTGTGGAAGGTCCTCAGAGCTTAGGGAATTGCACTGCCCATCTCCCGAAACTTCTGCTGCTTCTGCCGAGAGAAAAGGGTGACAGTACATCACACCTGGCAAGATGTTTCCACAGCTGACTTTGAACCCTAAATGACTTCATGTTTCTTTCTCGCCTGCAACAGGCTTATGCTAACAAAGATTAGAAAATGTTCAAGTCTTAGATAAAATACACTCATGACAGGATCATGACAGAGAAACCAGGTCTGTGACGCAGACTAAATGCAAGCACACATAACAAGTCAACACGCAGGAAGGAGGCACAGCACACGTCAGGCTTGCATGCAGTATCCCGCGGGACTCAGGTACTGAAGTCATGGTACCCCGTTTAAGGGACCCAACCACTGAGGGGTTACTGAACTGTAAGGGCAGGGCTCTGACACCAAACGGTAACCACCAATGGGGTCACAATCTGATGGCGTTGCTGAAAATGATGAAGACATTTGGAGGCGGAGCCTCATCTGAGAAAGTGAGCCACGGGGTGCCAATGCTCTTGGGGGCCATCTTCTCAAGGCCTCTGTCTCTAACTGCTTCCTGGCTGCCATGACAGAAGTGGCTTTGCTCCATTTATCTCTTCCACCAATCTAGGAGGCTCTGTCTCACGGCAATGCAACCCATGACCACGGGATGATCCCTCAGGAGCAGGAGCCCAAGTACACCTTTCTTCTGTCTAAAGCTAACTCAGCATCTTGCAGTTCTGCGTCTTTATGGACGTCGCTACTTGATTTACAACACAGGTACCTGGTGACCCCAAATGACATGGATGGAGAAACAGCGGTGCACGATAAATCAAACTCCCTGCTCACACGAGTTCTGTCCAGGTACTCTCAGGTCTGACTGGCAGTGTCCTGCCATTTCTGACTCACACAGACACATATTCCCCCTGACCTGACTGGAAGCTGTGGATGCTTTCCCATGCCCGCAACTGTCCTGTGCAAAAACTTGCTTATAGGAAGTGAGGTGAAGAGCAGGCCCTCCAAGACACAGGCAAGACCTGGAGTGGGGCAAGTGAGCATGTGCAGGAAGCGGGCCACCTGAGTTCTCTGGCCAGCAGAAGGCTGAAGCGATCAGACCTCTTCTCCAGGACCAGCTCTCCCCAGGTGGCCAGGCCTGAGCTCCAGCTGGGCTGCCAGCGCTGGGTAAGATGGGGAGACTTGAAGATATGGGCCCTAGGAAAGTTTGTGGAGCACAGAAGCCCCCCTCCTCTAGGGCAGGACATGGGGACGAGCTGCCCAGAGGCCAGCAGCTGAGAACTCAGTCCCCCCAGGGCATTCCTGCTGAGAGCTTCCCTCACTCAGCTCACGGTCTCTACTTCTTTCCAGGGAACACCATCGGGATACCCAAGGTGAGACACTCTTCTCAGACTTGGGCTCAGAGGCAGAATTCTGATTTACAGCTACATGAAAAATTCAGTAGGGGTACTTTCCTTTTATCTTTAATAACCAAGAAAACAATCTTCAAAGAAAACTCGGTTTTAAATACTGGAAAACAGTAAAAAGTTCTAAGGAGAAATGTTTCCTGCAGAAATTGAGCATAAATGCTAAGGCTAGACCATGGCCTGTAGTGCATCCTCCCTCTATAATAGAGGAGCTGCTATCTAAAAATGACGGTCTTTGCAGTCAAAGAAAATGGGTACATAAGCCAGGCATGTGGTACAGCTACTTAGGGCAGCTGAGGCAGGGGGATCATGAGTTCATGAGATCTAGGCTATAGAATGAACTCAAGGCAACAATGGGCAGCTTAGTGAGACCTGATCTCAAAATCAGAAGTCAAAAAGGGCCATGGATGTGGCTCACTGGCAGAGTACTCGCCTAGCACGCACAAGGCTCCAAGTTCAAACTCTGGGTGGGGGTGGGGGTGGGATACATCATTCTAAAGTAATGGATAACTGAACACCATTTAAAGTGCTTTATTTAAAAATAATTCGACATGATTTTAAACAATCTATTTTATTTATGTATGTATTTACTTGTTTATTTTGCTTTGTATAAGCACTAAGTCCCAGAACTTAAGGACAAGGTGTGCATGTTTGTCTTTTGACTCTTTACCCTCAGAAAGTATTAGAGACCACTCTGAGGTGTGCAGAGAAGGAGATGAAGGGACGTGCACACACTCTAGGCCAGGGATGATAAGTTATGGAGAGCGCAGGGCTGGGGCCAGCTCTAGAGTGAAGACCACATAAGCTCTCCCCGGTGTGCAGAGGCCAGAGGTTCCAGAACACACAGCTGCCTCCGAGTTGTCCCCTCACTGCACCCAGGCGGTTACAGGAGGGATTAGCTTGGGCTCAGTTTCCAACAGTGCAGGCAATAACCTATGACGGGAAAGGAAAGACGGGACACAGGTCTCTTAACCACTGTGCCCTGTCGCTGTAAGAAGCTGTGGGTCACGTACCTTCCTCCTCTACAGACTCGGCTCGGATGATGACGGGACTGGAGTAGGCAGGCAGCAGCAACGGCAGGTTGGATGGGACAGCATAGCCACAAGGCACAGGCACAGAGTAACCAGTAGGCACACGCAGGCCCACCCCTTCCTCTTCTGTGTTGGCATCAGGAGATGGTGGCTGGTCCTCCTGGAATGGCGTGATGTCAATGACAGAATATGGGTTCACTCTTGTTGGGACCACAAGTTTTGTGGGCTCAGCCTCGGGAGCAGGCTCGGCTCCAGTTCCATTTCCTGGAGGACAGAGGGAGACGAGTTAGCAAGCAAGGCGGAAAGAACGGACGTGGTCCCTGTGGCTGTAGCAAGTGCATGGGAACACTGCATCCATCACCAATGTCAGGACGCCCGGTATTCCCAGATCACCACAGGAAGCTGTGAGGCCCAGGCCCATGTGGTACATGGTGGAATGGGGAGCTGGCCTCACCCCGGGCACAGATGGAGGAAACTCTGCCCAGAGGCTCCCAGGGCAGTGTATCAAACAGGAAGAGTCAAAGAACAACATGGCGAGATTTGGCTGGGGACAAAGGAGTGGAAAGCCAGTCCTCAACCACAGTGGCCACAGGTGCACCTAGCACTCTATCTGGCTAACGCGCAAAGCCCCAGATCCACCTCCAGACTTGAGAAACATCCAGTCCCACAGGCAATCCATCCCGGTCTATGAACAGCAATGAAATGGCCATGACATCTATTATAAAATAGCAGACTTTTCCCTAAACTACAAGAGGAGGGTTAGAGCAACAAGAACAGAAACTGAAAGGAAATGATACAAAAAGAAAAAAACAGCCAAAATTGCATATAGCTCGTTCAGCTGGCCAGGGAGACCCAGACTCCTCTGACCCCCAAAACCATTCTTGTCATAATTTACACTTGAAGCCCACTCCACCCCAGGCTCACAGGCTGAAGGCTTGGTTCCCAGGAGGTGGCGCGATGAGGGGCGGATGACCTTGGTAACTCATGGATGAGCTCCTAGCTGAATGGGATACCACAAGGTGGAACCCGACTGGAGGGAGGACGTCAATGGAGCTGTACACGTGTGTCTTTGAAGGAGCTATCCTGCCTCCTCCTCAGCTTTCCTCTGAGTCTCGCTCGGCTTCTGGGGTGCACAGTGTGAGGAGCTCTAGTCTAGTTTGCTCCTACGCTACGGACCCAGACCCTGTGTGAGTGTGAGCCCATGTGAACCTCACCTCAGGGATTGTGTTACAGGGATGGAAACTACTATAGTCTATAGGCACGGAGAGATCAGGACGCCTCCTGCAGGACCCAGGGCAGCGTGGCTGTGTGACTGACCTGCGAGGGAGGTGCTCTCGCCTGCAAGGACTGAGTCAGCGCCTCTGGCCCCGTGGGCTGATGGGGCTTGCCGATCCGCCTCGGGGACTTCATCTCCGCTGTCAAAGTCAAAAAGCTCCCCCTCCTCCTCTTCATTGTTGTTGGTGTCACACTTCGCCTCATCTTCTGAAGTTTAAAATCACAGGAATCACAATGCTGACATTTGCTTCCAGGACAGCATCTGTACCTCCCTGGGCAAGAAAAACCCAGGAGAAGCAGCAGCAAAGGCGGTGAACCTGAGCCTCCCCCCCACCCCCTACCCCCGGTCGATGTGGCTAGCAGCATTACTGGGACAGCAGCAGGACTTTGGATCAGAGCTACGGTTTCCCTTGGCAGGCACTTCATAAAGTGGGGAAAAAGAAAAACAAGAGAGGAGAGGAGAAGAGGAAAAAGCATCTTTCGCATCTGAAGAATGTGCTGTGGGTTAGCTTCCAGGAAAAGCTGGTCTTCTTGCCACGCTAAGACAACGTGAGGAGAGGAGAAGGATTTGATTTACCAAGAGACCCCCGTCCATGGGACAAGTCCACGGTCTTGTTATTCACAATGACACACCTCACGTCACCCCCTGGCAGAAGGAAGTGCCACGCAATGCTTATCCCACAATTAGAGTGGTTCCAGATGGCTCCTTTGGCAGGGGTGGGGAGAGAAAGCGTGGCTGAGATAAATATTTTTTTACGTCACATCGCACTTCTCAGGACGGGCTAAGTTTAGCAGCAGAGCACCTGCCCAGCATGTGAACTGCTCTAGATTCCACCCAGCACTGTCTTCCCCTCTGAGGGACGGGGCAGCGTATCTCCCTGATGAACTGCAATTGCTATATGAGTGTGGGGACACCCACCACACCAGCCAGTGGATTAGAGAATATACAGTAATCCGTACGGTAGGTAGCGTGTATAGACGAGAATGGCAGGCAAGTCTGGGCAGCTGCGGTGCAGCCCTTGCCGAGGCAGTGAGACGTGGCTGAGGCTGAGCTGTCTGCCAGGGAGAACCTTCCCGCCCGTGTAATGGAAGAATTCAAATGGGGAGAGGTGTGAGGATGATGCCATCCTCTGCATTAGCCTCTGATAGGGGGGAAGTGGGGAAAGGGGGCATAAGATGGGGGCGTACGGTTTTTGCAGATGGCAGGATGAGATCTTCTTCTGAAGAGCTCTTCCCGGGGTTCAAGATCTAAGGAGCCCACAGGTAGACAGACAGCAGAGCACAGTGAGACAGAAGTGCTAACAGTCCTCCAGCCTAACTTTCAATACAGGAAGAGGAAAATCTTTGGTGATGGGAGTCCTAATAATGGCACAGACAACACCATGAAAATCAGGCAACATTCAGCATCTGAACTGCTTGAATCGGCAAAGACTTTCTAGCGAGGAGCCTTTCAGAGCATGGCTTGCAAAGCCGTGGGACACGATGGTGGATGGGATCAAGCTGAGTGCCGTGAAAGCAGAGAAACCTAGGGATAAAACCCTCATCCCTCCTTGAAACAAAAGCCGAGTGTCCCGAGGCATTATGAGGGAACTCGGTCCTTGGTGGACCGGCTCATGGGCTAGGAACACTTGATTGCTACCTGAGGAGCCCGTGAGTGTCAGGGACTGGGAGACAACAAAGAAGGGTAAGTATTGCTGGAGCAATGAGACACGTGAAAGGCAGTGTCAGAGCAAACAGGACCGTGTTCACGGCAGGGTTTACAAAGTGGTAGGACTAGCACGAGGCCTCGCTGAACCTCACACTGGGGTCAGAGAGGCTCCAGAAGATCTGAATGATGCAGATCGCAGATCGGCATGTAAATCAGGTAAGTTTAAGGCACTGAGGCAGTCAAAAGAAAACGAGGAACAAGCAAAGCAGACAAGTGGGTCTGTCCAGGTCACCCCAAGGCAGATGTGGCAAACTGTGTAAAGCCAGCAATCCCAGGAAAACATTAACAGGACACTGAAAACTGGAAGGCATGCAAGCTTGAGCAGCAGGCGGCAGAAGGCACAGAGGACAAAACAGCACAGCTGGACCTGGGGTGCAGAGCTCCCCAACATGAGCTGTGCACTTCTCCCCTGTAGGGAAGCACACCAGGAGAGGGGACTGCTCACCCAACCTGGGGCCCTTCCAGCAGCCAAGTGCAGCTGATGGAAAGGCAAGCCCTCCAGCGCAGCCTGCCAGAACCACGAAGTCAGCTCGAAGAGCAGGCACAGCTGGGTAAAACTGGCCTAACCAAGGCCATCAGTAGTGGGGACACGTTCAGTGACCCCCATGGCAGCAAAAGAATCCCAGGATGAGGAGCCTGGATGGCTCTGGAAGTGACTTCGGAGGGCTAGAAGAGATAATGTCTCCTATCCACGCAGCTGTACCCCACACTGTTCCTTACACAAAGCTAAGCGATGGGGCCACGTGTTATACTAGACCTCGCTGAGGTCCGTTTTCTGTATCGCCTGCGCAGTCCAAGACCACTTGGCACTTAACTTGAAAAGACAGCAGAGGTCCTGCCCACCCCCATGTAAGAGGTTTCTGGATCACATCCTCACTGCCAGGATCCGAACAGGGTCAAGGTCATTTCACAGAATACCCACCCCTCCCGTCATCCTGTCTCCTTCTCACTCCCGATGACTGAGGGCCCCTCCTCTGTACTTTCCTTTCTTCCCCCCCCCCCCTCTCTCCCTTCATTCCCCCTTTTCTCTATGATCCAGTGAGCTTCATTAGGATGTATACCACTGAAAAAAAATCAAAGCTCTCTCCCCACTTAGCAATCGTTAGTGCCTATAAATCCTCATGGAGAGAGGGGCTGGAACTTGTTTTCACACCCCATGTTCCCTGGGTGGAGAAAACCCCAGGAGGAGAGCTAGTCTGAACCTTCCCTCACCCAGGAGTCCCCTTATGGTGGCAGTGTCACAGCCTTTGCACTGGGGCCTCCCATCTGCCCAGTTCACGGTGTCTCCCTGGAAACTGCTATGTGCATGTTCTCTGTGACTCCCTGTGTCACCGTACAGACTCAAATAGAGTGGGACAGGAGGGCCAGAGCCAGTGTGACAGATGTAAGCCCCTTTCGGCCCACCCCTGCAGGCACTGACGCACAGAGGAATGGCTAGCCTCATGTGGCTAAGCTGCCTCTTGGTTAGCCACAGCTAAGCCTAGCCCTCAGACCTCACCTCCTTCTCCATCTGCAGGGTGGGTACCAGTGCCCCTGACAGACAGTCTTCAAAAGAAACCAACCAATGGTCCCTCCTTTTGTCCCTATCAACTGAGCAGATGGAAGAGGACGTCCAGTTTAGCCTTTGAGGGGCCCACAGGGAAAGGAAGCAGGAAGAATACTGCCTCAATCCACTCCCAGGACTCAAGAGATTGTCAGTTCCTGAGGGAGCATGACGGGAAGGCAGAGCTTATTCACAAATGTGGACTACACACCACCTCAGGAACGACCCGCACTGGATCAAACAAAAGAAACCTCATGGAATCCAAGATGCTGAAGACAGGTCACATGCTGGAACACAGACAGGTAGCTCGCTGCCGTACCACAGGGTCAAAGGTCAAAGCTCAGGCCCCCCCTCTATACCACAATATGAACCTTCTCTTTCTTGCCCTATACCAAGTAGTAGCAACTCAGTGATTCTGGAAGCTGGAGTCCTCAGAACCCCAGGACTACTGGACCAAGGGGCATCTCTAAGAAGGTGGATCCCTACCTGCAGGCGCAGGAGGTGAAGGGTCTCCTTGGTCCATGCTCAGCCTCGCCTCCTTTCTCCACGCTTGGTCAGGATCAGGGGACAGGAGCCCCTGCAAGCAGAAACATTGTCCATCAAGTTGGCATTAAAAAACCTTCCCAGGAGACACCAGTCGAGGCTTTCTAGAAACAACCTGCAACAAGGAAAGAGGGCACTGTCACTCCCAGCTGTAATGTAATGTAATGTGTTAGTTGCAAATACTTGCAAATCTCCCTAGAAGGGACAATCCAGAGCAAAACAAAGGGTTCTCAGTGCACAGGACGTCACCTTGAACCACAGCCAGGAATTTGTTTGGGAACCTGAGGCCCTAGCTAGAGCCTCTCATCCAACACGGCAGCAGGTTTAAGCTAGATTTCATACCGTGTTCTGAGGGGAGAGGTCAACACAGAAACCAAACAGTTTCTCCTCTTCCTCCAGTTAAACCTTAGCAGTGCTAAGTGAAGTTCCCAGGGGAAAAGCTGCAACAACTACATTCAATACTTTGCAAAGCTGCTTACTGACCAGAGCATCAGTGACGGTGGAAGACTCTTGAGTCCAGAGTCCAATTATCTTGGGCATCTTAGCCCCTAAACAGCCATTTATTACCCCCTGCCCCACGGTGTGATCTACCATCCTGTGACTGCTAGGTAAAAATAGAACAGACCCTGTGCTGGCTTGAATGATAAGAGGCAGCCTGATCTATACAGCGAGTTCCAGGGCAGGCTCCACAGCCACACAGAGAAACCCTGTCTTCAAAAACAAAAGCAAAATAACAAAAAGGAGTAGGTGTGGCCTTGTTGGAGGAAGTGTGGTACGGAGGCTGGACTTTGATGCTTCAGGAGCTCAAGCCAGGCCCAGTGTCACTTACTTTTCCTGCTCCCTGCCCGTCCAGACGTAAAACTCTCGGCTACTTCTCCAGCACCATGTCTGCCTGCATGCCATCATGATTCCCACCATGACGATAATGGACTAAACCTGTAAGTCAGCCCCTATTAAATGTTTTCCGTATAAGAGTTGCTGTGGTCATCGTGTCTCTTCACAGCAATAGAACACAGACCCCTAGCCTCTGACACCCCAAAGATTAAGAATGTCATCGGACAGCACCAGAGGCCTAGAGCAGGTTTCTCTGCTTTGCTGGAACTCACCTACCTGAGGTAACCAAGTGCCTTCACACGTAACTTCCTTTGTTGCTACTATCAAACACTTCCGGAAACTGCCACCACACAGGGACGTGAATCTGCTCCCAGCCACAATCATCCATGTTTGGCTCCAGAATAATCTCGTATTCCCTTTGTGGTGAGAGCTGGGGTTTTTGCACTGACAATGGCTTCTTTGTAAAACCTGTTCCTCATCAGGCACAACAATGACATTTTCTTAACTACCTCTGCAGTCAGCAGGGTCAAGCTCCAAAGGCTGCTTTTCTGCCCTGTCTGCTTTCTGGGCTTCATTCTTTACATCTATCAGAAAAACTGAATTTGAGAAACAGTATCTTGCAAGAAGGATAGTCTGACCCACACCAAACCACTCAATATCCATCCTAGGTTTACAGGGACCACTCCACATGTACCCTGGATCCTGCCTGAACCACTCCACATGAGTCCTAGATCCTGCTTCAGACAGCTCAAGTCTAGCCCTGGATCCCACCTGGGACCACTCCACACCAGCCCTGGATCTTGCCTGGGACAGCTTCACAGCAGCACTGGATCCCCCTTGAAATCACTCAACACTCTCCCTAGATTCTACCAGAACAGCAGGAAGAAAAGGAAACTTCTGTTCCTGAGTCAGGCAGGTAGATGCAATGCCCAGTGAGTGGCACCCCCACCTCTTTAGCCACGAGCTCTCCACATACTTGCTGCCCAAAGACAAGGAGGGAGCAGGCAACGATTTGCACCTCATAACATCAAAGACGCCAAACCAGCCCAGCGAATTCCTTCACCGCAATTAGCAGGCTTGGTGTTGGCTTTGGCACTTCCAGTAAGCCAAACCGTGTTCTCATGAAGACGAGCTGCCTGCCCATGCCAAGCCCAACATCTGCCAGTACCCAGAGTTTCCGTCTGCCAGCCTTGCATGTACTCTCTGATACAAGCCTCTTGCATTGCCCTCATGCAACTGGCCATGTGGCTCCATCCTGCCCTCATGGGCACCAGAAGCTACTCAGATGCCCACCTCTTCAGTGGGCACCTGTTGTCTCAGCTCTGAGACTCATACCATTCCACCACCACGCAGCACTTCCAGTGCTGGCTCTCTCTGTCACACAGGTCGTGAGTCACAGCCAGGCCTGACTGTCTTGCATTGTCAGCATAACTGCACCACAGCTCTGAGAGCAGGCCCTACTATTTCAGATGAAGACACTGTAGCTTAGAGATTTGAAAAATACACCAGGGCTATAATGAGGGCAATTGTTTGGGGTACAGCCCGAAACGTCCAGAGCCTAGGATAGGAGCCAAAGCCCTTTGCCTGCCAACAAGATCTGGCAAGTACCCAGACCTTTGTGGAACCCATGAGAGGTGACAGAACCTCTCTCAGAAGGGATGTAGGTGAGACATGCCATGCAGGCGGCAAGTGCACATCTCAGAGTGAGGCACCTCAGCAGGGCACACACATGCACACTGCTGCCTTGCTAGGCAACATCTGTGGCTGATGTTCTCATCCAGGCCTACCCCTCCTCCACCTATCACCCCACCTGATACCTGCTGGACACCCAAGGGTTTCAACTGAAAGAACAAAGGGATTTATGGGAGGCCTTTTTCCTGGTAAGTGCTGGGAAGCCACAGGAAGCAGGGGACACAGCTATGTGAGACTCACTGACTGGAGAGGCTCAGTCCACTAGGCCCAAGACTTCCTTAATGGGAGTAGAGCTTCAGACCCCAGCTGCACCTTGTGAGGCCATAGGTGACCCTGCAGATGGCCTTGTAGTAATGTCCACTCTCCTCCTTTGCCTGTGGAGACTCAGACTCATGTGCAGCCTGAGGAATGCTGCCCCTCTGGGGGCTGTTAGTAGGAGTCTAGGGATCCCATGTATGGATTAAGACCACCCTGTTTCTGCCCTGCTCCTCCAGTACAACAGTGGATCAAGTTAGGAGGATGCCCCACATTGCACAGGTTGGTGGTAGGAAACACACCCTGAACCCCAAAGAATGTGTTCTCTCTTGTGGTTCTCCTATGGGTCTGCACCACCATCCATAAGCAGGAATCAAGGAGCTCCTTCTGCCCCTGTGGGGGAAACAGGCTGTGTGGACTCTCACACAGGACCCTCCGGAGAAGAGGCTTTCTCCACTCTCCTCTCTCCACAAGCCAGATGTCAACATTCAGACACTGCCTCTTCGGCCATCAGCAACCTGTTCCTGGTCACCTGAGGATCAGCAGGCTCCATGTACCCCTTCCTGCACGCTTCTCTGGGTGCCACACTCTCCACCCTCCCTTCTAACTCTCTGAGGCCCAAAGTGATTCCAGAGACCTGTAGCTTTAGGACCAGCTACATGCCTAAGACCACACGTTACAAAGACACTAAAGGGAGCTGCCCACTCCATGGCTCAGGGCAGTAGTCAACAGACAACTCCAATCTAAGCCTGGGCAACTGGTCCTCCTACTGGCTTCTTCCTCTATCGATAAACATCCCCAATTCTTCTTTCTCTTAGACCCAGGTTCAAATCCATGAGCAAAGCTTGTTATTTAAATTTCCCATCTTCCCAAAGCTGGCTGACTACTGGCCAGCACTACCCACATCTGATCAGTGACTCTGACCAACTCAGAATGGGCCGTCTTGCCTTCCCCTTCTTCCCTGCAGGATCAACGCCGTCCTGTGAAAATATGGACAGATCTGCTTAATGACCGTCCTGGCTTTCGGTTACTCTTACCCTACACAGTTATTACTCCAGCCTCCACAGCCATCAGTCTGTCTCCAAGGCAACGGCATCATCCAGACACAACAGCACTGGTGTGTGTGTATGTGAATTCACAGAGGCCTTCACAGGTTCAAGTCAGACGGGGTCCCAGTACTCAGAGGGGTAAGCAGACACGGGTTCCACACCTAAGGGAGCAGCTAGTACACAGAGGGGTAGCAGACACAGGTTCCACACCTAACCGAGCAGGGAGCACACCAAGGGGTAGCAGACACGGGTTTCACACCTAACCGAGCAGGGAGCACACAGAGGGGTAGCAGACAAGGGTTCCACAACTAACCGAGCAGGGATTTGCAACTGAGAGCTGCCGGCCAAGGGAAAAGACAGTTTTTTCCAGGGGAGCAGCCTGGGTGTATCAACTAACTGCACTCCAGGGTTGGCTCCGTGCCTAGGAGTAGTTGGCCAATACAAAACAAACTCTATGGTTTATCTGTTTATTTGTTTTTGCTTTATGTTTCATTTTGTTTTGTTTTGTTGTTTGTTTTTTGTCTTACAGACTTCATGATCAAAATATATTGTATGGAAAAAAATTTAAAAAGGGGTGCTCACCAAAGACAATGAAGATGAGCCATCTGCAAAATGTCCTTGGTATGGAACTGAAAATCTCCCCAGGTGACAGGTAAATCCAGGCAGGATGGACCCCTTCCTTGTGGTCTCATAGGGAGTCCCGCCCTCTGCTGACCTTCTGTCTAGACACAATGGAGGGCGGAAGGGATTCTTTGCAGAAAGGGCCCTCCCACCTCCACAGAGAATCTCCGAGGAGACCACACATCCTGGACAACATCAATCTCTCTTCCTCTCTTCAAGGACCTATGATTATTTTCCCAACTGTTTTCGTTGCCTGGCAAAACACTGCACCTCTCATTCCTTCCTATGAAATCACCCAGAGCCCTGCGTGTCTAGACGCTATTCTAACAGCAGAGGACCTGCCCGTCCCGGCCAGAGCCCCGGGCTCTGCAGCACACACTTCCGCTTCAGACTCTTGGGTCTGGGCTGTCAATGGACAACTGTGTCCCTCTGACATTCTCAGAACCAAATGTGAGAGTTCAGTCTTTGGCTCTGACTGAAAGTGGCCTGCTCTACACAGCACAGAACCACGCCTTCAGAGATGCCCTCTCCCACAATGCTCCACAGAGCAGCACCCGCTGTTCTCTGATGGAGCTGGCGGTGCCCACCTGAGCTCTCCCACCCTGCTCACTGTGAGCAGCTTCCACCCCGTTGAGCCAAGTGCTTCACAGGAAATCATCAATCAATGTCCTTATCTCTTCTAAAGACAGAAGGCTGGCCAATGCCAAGAAGCAAACCGGCCACGTCTATACAGAAAGGCTATCTCTGCAAGGCCTTAACAGCACCCCACCCATGTGACCCCCTGACCCAGTCAGACTTGGGCCCACACACCGCGGTGACACACTCCATGGGTTCTCATATACAAACCCAGGCCTTCGGAGATGGAGTCACTCAGCTGTGAAATCCCCTGGGCATGTCCACACTTGGTCCTCACCATCGGGTCACCATGGTCATCACCATGGCCGTAAGGAGCCAAGTGGAAACACCACTGTATGACACAAGGTCTGGCCTTGCAGGTCAGCCCACTGCCTCACCATGCTGACACCAGACCACTGATCCTCTCCAAAGACTGGGCCTCCAATCCTGAGCTTACAACTAAGGAGATGAGCACCAAAGACCACTTCAACTCATTGTGCTTCTAGTCTATAAAGAAAACCAGAAGCCAAACTGAAATCATGACTCCATTTTCCCTTTTAAAAAAATAGAACAATAGAACGAAACAGTATTGTCCCCATAGGACCTGGCTGGTGGGCACAAACCCTAGCATGGGAAGAAGGAAGGAGGGAGGGAAGGAGGGAGGGAGGGAGGGAGGGAGGGAGGGAGGGAGGGAGGGAGGGAGGGAGGGAGGGAGACACCAAAAAAAAACCCAAACATACACATCTGTTTCCTTGGCTTCTCCCATGTCTTTTCTTCTTTTATCTTGTTTTGTTTATTTCAAAAAGGGTTTCACACTGTAGCCCAGCTGACTTAGAATTCACTAACAGTTCCGAGTGACCTCAAATCTAGAGTGATCTTCCTGTCTCTACCTCACGAATGCTTGCATTCCACATGTGAGCATTACACCTGATTGCCTATAGAGTCTTAATTATCCACAGCAATGAGACACGACGCCATCATGTATACATATGACTATAAGAGTTTTTTCTCTTTAGTGCTGTATCTCAAGGCAAATGTCCACAAGGCTTTCTTTGAAAAGAAATGACCTCAGGATGGAGCTGTGGCTGGGTGGTAGGACACATGGGCAAGGTTCTGGGTTCAATCCCCAGCACTGCAAAAAGCGTCACAGGTTCAGGGGAAGCTTGATTACATCCACCAGCCACGCTCACAATGAACAACAGCCTTCGTGTCTAAGGCAGCCCACACCTTCGGGACAGCAGGCCCAGTGATGCAAGCCAGTTCTCTGCAGTGAGCCATGGGCAGGTCCAGGGCTTCAGACACTCTTGCTCCTGTCGTCACAGATCAGGCCCACTTGTCGGCCCCTCCTGAGGACTGTAGCCTGGCCTGGACCAACCAGCACCTCATTCCTCTGCAGGACACTGACTCACCCAGGCCACCGCCATATGGAAGAGCCACACTCGACCCCTAGGCACACTTGTCCATGGCTCCCCCTACAAGATCCTCCAGACGACCGTCACAGCTCCCCGCTGGATTGAAGACAAAGTCTGGTATGCACCCAAAGCTAGTCTCAAACTCAACATTGTCCTGCCTGAGCCTCCCCATGGCTGTGATTGTGAGTATGTGCCCCTGTACCTGGTTTTGCATGCTTTTCATGTTGTATTTTACAGCCCAAATCACTTCCCATATCAAAAGGTGACAGATGGAAGGCAGAAACATTAAACCTAATAACTTTTGAAAAGCATTTTACCTCTTCCCCATTGTCTTGTCAAAATCTAACAACCCACAGACCCCACCTTCTACTGGCAGGCGTGCATTACGGTGACACGAGGTAAAGCAAGAGACGGTAAAGCTGGAAAGACTGGCAGCAGCACTAGGAAAAAAATCACTGCTTTGTTTCAGAATCAAGATTTGAAAACTCACATACAGAAATAGGCCAAAGCCAGCATTCAGGACTGCAAGAGGCCAGGTCAATGGGGTAGGACAAAAGGCCCTGCAGAGGGTGGGTGCACTCAGGAAAAGAGGCTGACAGCAGGCACACTGTACCCTCATGTTCCTATAGATGCTGCCTCTCTCCAGAGGCTGCAGCCCAGGTCCCGACCAAGGCCACCACCTTGCTACCTGTCCACAGATATACTCCTGGACCATCTGACACCGATTCTCAGTTCATTTCAGACCCTTCCAAGCTGTCTGTCCTTGAATACCCACCCCAATGTACTGTCTGTCCCCAAATTGCATCTCCAGAGAGCGCAGCTAAGGAGAGCTGCAGCTCTGCCCCGACAATAATTAACAGTGTAGCGCACTGTGTCTAACACAGCCTTGCTCGTTTACCCCTCCACCCAAGCAAACTGTACTCAGGAAGGGATGGACAGACGTCAATATGCTCTGACCTGCTGGGCGGTGGTGGCGCACTCCTTTAATCCCAATACTCGGAAGGCAGAGGCAGGCGGATCACAGTGAGTTCAAGACCAGCTTGGGCTACAAAGCGAGTTCCAAGACAGTCAGAACTGTTACACAAGAGAAACCCTGTCTCGCAAAAAAAAAAAAAAGAAAAAAAAAAAAGAAAAAAAAAGCTCTATCTCCAGACAGACACAGCCTTCCATTGTGTACTTAGGATTCAGAGCCGTGCAATTAAAGAATGATGTATTATACAACAGGGCTTTCCTCCAATTACGAGAATGGCTTACACTATTACCCACAGATGACAAC
The DNA here is from genome assembly GCF_903992535.2 of Arvicola amphibius. Taxonomy (NCBI): domain Eukaryota; kingdom Metazoa; phylum Chordata; class Mammalia; order Rodentia; family Cricetidae; genus Arvicola; species Arvicola amphibius. The sequence goes on from NC_052050.1 coordinate 152,577,700, forward strand.
AGCCACGGCTGCTGGATTGTCACTGGCCTCTGGTGAACACAGAACACTTTTTGGGAGAGAGCGTTTTTATCCTCCCGGGGACTTCACACGTGAGCAGTGTGCCAAGAGCAGACAGCCACGGGGCTAGTAGTGACTCCATCAGGTAACCCAGGGCCCAGGCACACAGCCCTCCCCACCCAGAATGTCTCCATTTAGAACCTCCCAGTGCTTGCTTCTAGCCTCACCGGAAGGAGCAGCACATCAGAACAGCAAGAGGTAGTTTGATAAATATCATTGATGAATCTACAAGAACCAAACGCTGGAAGACAAGGAGGGCTGGGGGGTAGCTCAGTAGTAGAGCTTGTGCAAGCATGACGAAAAAAAAAAGGGGGGGGAGGTTATTCCCAATAACTAACTTCATGTCATCCCTCGGTAGCGAACTCCTTGGTCAGTAACTGTTCTGTACGGCGAGGCAAATGATGGGCATCACCAAATACAGCAACCCTCCCTCTGAGAAATCATGAACCACTAACTCTGGGCGGCGACTTCACACACTGGTAACTCGTGCTTGACACAGAAGCCAATGAGGTGAGAGAAAGCTGTCAGTGCTGGAACCGAGTGGTGCACATTTAAAGATACTAAGTTAAACCTCAAGAATCTTTCCTAACAAAAGTTAGTATTTTGGGGAAAACAGGTCTTTGAGATATGTACGGTGTTAGTTACTTTATTATTGCTGTGATAAACCACCATGACCAAGGCAGCTTGCAGAAGGAAGGGGGTATTTGGGCAGCTGGTTCCTGAGGGGTGGAAGTCCACCGTCATCACCGAGGGGAGCAAGGCAGCGGGTGTGGTGGCTAGAGGAGACAGCTGAGAGCCCACACCTGGTTCACAAGCACACAGCAAAGAGAATATACTCGGAATGGGGTGTGGCTTTGACACCTCAAAGGACACAAGTCCTCCTTCAAGACTATTCATCCCTCCTAAAGCCACCCAAACAGCATCACCAACTAGGAACCAAGACTTCTCCCCCTGTGGAGGCATTCTCATTTAGCCATCCATCACAACTTTATCTGTGCATTTATTTATTTGGCACTTCCTTGGGATCAAACCCAGCCTGCTGCCTGCTGGGCAAGTGTTCTACCTCTGAGCCACACCCCAACCCTGGCTCCTCGTTAATATGACGACTCAAGAGCCTCTCCTAACTGGGGCCTTCAAGTGCCAAGACAGATTTTTAATAGCACGTGGGGGTATTTTTAATAGGCTGTGGGGGTAGCTCAGCAGTAGAGCGTTTGCCATACAAGGTGTTCAGCAGTAGTTACCAGCATGTGCAAAGACCTAGATTCTATCAAGAAAAAAAGGGAAGAAAAGAAAAAAGTCACCTAGCAGAGAAAACGCTGTCCCTTGCTCAGATTCTAAACACTGCAACACAGCTTAGAGTGTGTCCCAGCCAAAGAAAAGAAAAAAAAAAGATTTCTGCCCTATGAGTTCACAAGAACCTCTTCCTCCAGCAAAAGCTGCAACTGAGTCACACCAAGCGTTCGAGTCCACACCGAGCACACCTACCGCCCTCTGGGAACTGACAAACTTATTAAAAGCTCAAACATTTACCCTTCTGCGTTCAAAGCATGGGGTCCCACAGAGCGTCCCAGGCCCAGCCACCTGCTTCTATTTACTGCACATCAGACCAAGATCTCGATTATTGAGCAATGGTGGGTGTCAAAACCAACAGCAGTCGCCTTCACTCTAAAGGGGACCTTAGGATCCTAAGCATCCGAACTCAAACGCCCCAGTCTGACTTTCCCCACGCAATTCCAGCGTCCCATGGATTCGCCCCAAATCTCCAGGCCAGACACTGTAAGTCACTATACTCCAGGGCTTTCTCCTCAGGCTGTGGGCCATCCATGATGTTAGGGACATTCACTGAAGTTAGAAGGCTGCTCACTGCTCTGTGTCTAGGAATGCCCACTGAAGTTGGGTGGAGGGGGTTTCTCATTACCAGTGTCTAGGGATAGAGGGCTGCACGATGCCTTACCTAAGCCTGGGGACGCCTCAATGTTGAGAGCCCGCCCGCTTCCGTCTGTGCCTAGGGGCCACCTGTACATTTCGGGGTGCTTCTTGCTGCCCTGTGTCCAGAGACACTGCTAAGTCTGGCAGGGGGGTCGTGTAGGGCCTAGAGAGGGAAATACCGACCAGATCTGGGGACAACTAAAACTTAAGTTGGGAGTTCCTTGCTGCCCTGTGACAGGGACAGCGGTGAACTTGTGTGTGTTGGGGGGTGGGGGTGACTATTCGCTGCCATCTGTGACACTGTGTGCGCGGGTCCCGCAAACTCTGGGTGGGGTTTAGCTACTTTGGGGGAGCTGGGCAAAAGTGCAACTTTTAAAGCAAAGAAGCAGCCCGTGCAAGCTGCCTGGGGAAGGAGGGGGTCGCCGTGCTCACTCACCGAGGGGCTGGGCGCCATCCGCCGTCTGCGTCCGCCAGTTGTCCGGCGCCCCCCGCGCGCCCCGCCCGCGATGTGCTCCCACCCCGCCCTCCGGGAGAAGCCCCGCCCACCTCGCTGTGATTGGCCAGAGCGGGCCGTGTCTGGTGGCCACTGGCCCGCGTTCCTGCCCGTTCCTTGGATGCGCCCGGCCCTCGCGCCCGCGCATTCCTGCGAGGCCACGTGGCCGCCGGCCCCCGCCCCCTCCCCGCCCCGCCCCCAGCCCAACGCCCCGAGCCCTGGGCGCGTGGGAGAGTTGCTGCCTGCCAGGCGCTCCCGGGTATAGAAGGCACGAGAAGGACGCCGGCTCGCAGTGCCCCAGAGTGGGCGCTTTTCCCCTCAGACGCCTGGGCGGCTCACTTGGGCGAGTGGCGCGGAGCCAGAGTGCGCTTCCCGAGCATCCGCCCTCTATGGGACACTGGGAGCTGCGCTGGCGCGGGCGAGGAACACAAAATACGCACCCCACCCATCGTGACCCCAGCATCTGCTGCTTCCTGCAAATCCCGGGTCTAGGCTCCTGTGGGCAGGGGGCGCTGAACTACGCTTCACCCCACCCTTTTTTTGATCTTTCTATCCCTGTCTGACTCTCTCTTCTTGGGTCCCATGGGCAGGGGGTACAGAGCAGATATCACATCCATCATGACCCCACCATCCACTGCTCAGGAGGACAACCCATCCGATCTGGAGTACCCACCCTCCCCAGCCGCCCTGCCTGCTTAGGCCGTCCGGAGTGCTCAGTCAGCATCAGCTGCTTCTGATCCTGCCACGTACAGGAGCTAGAAATCCAGACCCAACAGTGACCTCAGCTCACCACCTCTCCAGACCGTTTTACAGCTTGCCGATCGCCGGGAGGCTCTTGTTTTTCGGACCTGCGTCCTCGCACTACTCCCTAGAGCAGAAAGCGATGCTTGGAGAGCCTAGCTAGCTTCTGCCTGGTTCCTGATCCTGGAAAGGTGGCGCTGTGGAGACCCGGAGTATTACACTATGGGCCATAGTAGTATGGAAAGGCCTCCAAGTGTCTGCATAGAAAAGCACTGGGATATTCTGGAAGGGCCCTTCTGGGTAATTGAACTTGATCAGAATAAACCTTTGTTTTGTCAGTGTAAAGGAAAGCAAATCATTAAACAACTACTAAAAAAAGACAGCAACCATCAAAGTGCTACCTAGTCTGATTAGTGCAGGTAGCAAATGCTTGTTCCCATGCCGGACTGTTAACTCTCCCGCTACCACGTTTCATAAAACCAATGTGAGCTGTGGGAAGGCCAGGCTTCCTAGAGACTCTAATCCCACTTACTAACTACAGAATGAGTTCAAAGAGGTATCTGTTCCACATTAAGTGTCCACAAAGCCGGTGTGCTCTGTACTTAGGTACTTCTCTATAAAGTCAGGCTACAATGGGTGGGTAAATCAGATGACAGCCTACTTATGCTGATAATCCATAGTTGTAAGCAGCACTCGCTGAAGTTATGGGAATGGACTGTGTTGTTTCCTAATGCTCTCTCAGACCTGTCTGAACACACGGAAGACTCTCCTATTGTCTCTGTGGAAGACCTTTGGGAAGCTACTAAAAAAACTGGACATTTTTTCCCTTTTTTTTATTCTTTTCTCTTTTTTTTTAAAGAAAACAAACTATCTTTTTCATTTTACATACCAATTCAAGTTCCCACTTCCCCCCCTCCTCCCATTCCCTCGACCTACCTCCCACCCTACCACCATCCACTCCTCAGAGAGGGTAAAGCACATTGCTTTGGAGAAGGTCCAAGGCCCTCCCTACTATATCTAGGCTGAGCAAGATATTCATTCAAAAAAGAATAGGTTCCCAAAAAGCCATTACAAACAATAGGGATAAATCCTGGTGCCACTGCCAGTGGCCCCACAGTCTGTCCTAGCCATGCAACTGTCTGTCACCCACATTCAGAAGGACTAGTTTGGAACTATGCTGGTTTGTGGAGGACATTTTCTAAGCAACTTTCAGGGAGGAAATACGTCTGTTCGATGGCATTTTCTGCTGGAGAAAAGAGCACACAGCATTTATTCCCCAAGGCTGTGAATGAACCCTGGGGTTCAGGGCTGGCAGTGCCGCTGAGAAGGATCACACCAGGCAGGGCCTGGGGTGAAGCTGGTCAGAAAGGAGTTGTGCAGGCTCATGCCCTGTCCAATATGTTGTGGTTTCACACATCGCCATGTTTGTGAGCCTGTCACAGGTGGAAATGGGGACTTTCCATCTTAAGTCCTCTTTGACCCACAGTCTACCAATAAAAGTTAGGCTTAATTATCAAACATTTAGGGAGTTTCTCTTTATTATTATGTAAATATATTTATAAATACATAAACATATTTAGTTATTCAGGTAAAGCTTAATTCTACTGTGCTCCAGCAGTATATGATTTTAATCTTTTAACCTCTTAAAGATAGTTTATGGCTAGCACTGTGCTCACAGATGTTCTGTGAGCATTGAACTACATCTGTTATGTAATCAGACTCATGTGCTTCATTCGGTGATGTAATGTTTTGACCCCGTCAATTAGGTCATGACCTTTCCCGATTGTTTTTATCTGCCTGTGTGTCAGATGCCGAGAATAGTGCATTAGAGACTTCAGTTTTCCCTACCCGTTCAGCGTTGCTCTAAGCGTCTCAACAATGTATCTAGTAAGCCAAATCGTGTAAGGAGAGGGGTGCTAGGCACAGCAAATATGATTGTTAAAAACTTAATCTTAGAACCAAATTTGAAATGGATCATAGACTAAAGTGTAATGATTGTCAAGTTTCTAGAAGAAAACAGGGTAGAATCTCTTACTGAAGTCCAGATAGGACACAGAATACCCTAACCACTCAAAAAACACTAAATGGCCTTTGATCAAGACTTAACACTCCCCACTCATCTCATGGTGTGGTTAAAACGAAAAGATCAGCCACAGCTCCAAGTAGATGTTGTTAGCCTGCTGCTAGGGCTTCTGTGTGGAATGTGCCCCCCTCCAAAGGTTCACATAGTTCAGCACTTGGTCCCCAGCTAGTGGCACTGTTTGGAGATTGTGAATCTTTAGGGTGTGGGGTCTAGCTGGAGGAAGAGGGTTACTGGGAGGGTGGGCCTTGGGGTATATACCCCAACCCCCCTTCCTGCCCGCTCCATTTCTTGCCTGGTACCATACCATAAGCACTACCACATGCTCCCACCACTAAGAAGCCACCCATCACCATGCCTTCCCTGCCATGACAGACCGTGCCTCTTCAAACCGTAAGCCCAAACAAACCTCCTCTTTTAAGCACCGTATTCTTAGGCTAATATTTGGCAACAGCGATCAGAAAACTGATATATACACCGTATTTTACCCTTCCCCCGGAACTGTTGCCTTTGTCCATGTTGTGTTGCTGTAATAGTGTCGGAGAATGGGTAATTTCTATTGACTGATTACTGACAGTTCTTGCCTTCTGGGCCAACGGTTCCCATATTCTAGTTTGTTTTCTATTTCTGTGATAAAGACCATGACCAAAAGCAACCTGGAGAAGAAAGGATTTATTTCAGCTTATACCCCCAGGTTATATCATCACGGAGGGACGTGGGGGGGGGGGATCTAGAGGCAGTACCTGAAGCAGAGACCATGGAGGGATGCTGTTTCCTGGCTTCTTTCCCATGGTTTGCTCATCCTGCTTTCTTAAACCAGCAGGATCACCCGCCAAGAGGCGGAACTGTCCCTAGGAGTCTGGGTCCTCCCACTCCAAAGGTTGATCAAGAAATGCCCAATAGGCCAGTCTGGTGGAGGCGTCTTCCCTGATGACTCTAGCTTGTATCCAGTTGACAAAAAATTAGCCAGCTCATAGGGAATGGAACTTCTTGGTGCCTCATTCAGGGGTGGAAGAGAGAAAGGCAAGGAAGGGGGAAAGAGATAGCACACATGTGCAAGAGGGCTGTCTGTCCTTTATGAGGGGTTCCATTCACCATAAGCCTGTAGTGAAATTCCATTCATGAAGGTGGTACTTCATATTCCTAATGCCTCAGCTGGGGCTGATTCTCAACACAGCTGCATTAAGGACTAAGTTTCCAACACACAAGCTTGCGGGGCGGGGGGGGGGAGCATTCAAGCTACAGCACCTATAAATAAAAAGATGTAAAAACCTCACAAAGGATTTACTGATGGTCAGTAACAGGGAATGGTGTTCCCTGTCATCTCTTTCAAGAAAATTCAAATTATAACTGTTATGGGCTGCCAGTATATCACCTGGAAGATGAAGAATGGGCAGAAGCAGTCAGTACTGGTAAGGTCCCTACATCCTTGTCCTCTGCATGCTAGGGTGGGGGTGGGCACTGGTGCAGCCTTGCAGATCAGTGTGTGGTGATTCCTCCATGATCCCAAGACCAGGCTTTTACTCAAGACAAAAAGAAACAAGCCTGTAATCTCAGCATTCAGGAGTTGGAGTAGAAGGATTTCTAGGCAAGCCTGGGCTACAGAGGAAAACGTTATCTCACTAAGAGGGTGAAGAATTTGTCATTTGTAACAAGTCACACTGTACAAGGGAGTTCAGTAGTTCAAAACAGGCCATCCCCTTGTTCCATTGTCAGGGGAAGGCGAGCAGCATGCTTTACCCATGCAATAGAACAGTAAGGAAGGAACACAAGGTGGCATACTAAAAAACATGAGTTTCAAAGTACTACACTCCATGAGAAAGCCCACGGAGCACATACCTTCAGTTAAACTCCAAAAGGAACTAAAGCCATCTATGGTGATGGGAACCAGAACAGAGGGCTCTGAGGAGAATTGCCTGGGAAAGAACTAAGAAGAATTTGGGGAGGTTGATATGAGATGCAAGCACATAGAAATGTCTAGATTGTAAATGATTAACCAAGCAGAGCACACAAAGGTATTTTGTGAGTCATATTTTATTCGTATGGTCTGACTGTATCTCCCAAAGTTCATATGTTGAAACTTAATTGCCAAAGTGATTACCAAGAGTAGGATCTTAAGGAAGTGATGGAATCATCATGGTGCCTGACTCCCCCTGCATGAATGGATTAGCATTCTTCCATGCTCCCTTTTCCCTTCCCTTCCACTGAGTGAAGGCACAGACTGCCAGTTAACAGCTTGGTGGTAGACATGGGTCCTCAGCAGACATCGTTCCTGCCTTGACAGTGACTCTGGCCTACAGAACGGTAAGAAATAATGGTTATAAACTACCCAGGACAAGGTAGTTATTTTAGCAGCAAGACCATTACAAAGGTAATTACACACCAATGCAAAGAGGAGCTTGGGTAGAGTCTGCTATCATTATTTATCACATATGGCCCAGGTTGGTCTCTAACTCCATATGTAGCTGAAGATGATCTGAAACCCCAGATCACATGCCTCCAGCCCCTAGGGATTGTGGGTAGGCACCACCATGCCTGTCTGAACTGACCACTCCCCTGTGCTCTCCCACCCTGTGTCATGTCTGTTTGGTGTGTGTGTATGTGAGCATCTTATGTGTGAATGGGGACACATGCATGTCACACTGTTCATGTGGGAGTCAGAGGACAACACGGGGAGCTGGTCCTTGCCAGACAGTCTCTTGCTGTTTGTGGCTGCATACACCATGCTAGCTGGCCCATGGGTGTCGAGAGATTCTCCTTTCTCTACCCTCCATCCTGCTGTAGCATCTGTGCTCCTTCATCCAGCTTTTGGTGGTTCTTAGTGTTTCTATTGCTGTAACGAAACACCATGACCAAAAGCAACTTGAAGGTGGAAGGGTTTTTGTGGTGGTTCTAGGGACAGCATGGGAATGTGATTACCTGGAACAAAAGTGGGTTTGGGTGGGGAGCAGTGCTCACTCTCCTGATTGTGATGGAGGCCTCTGAACTCACTAGGATGCTCCCCGTAACGGTGTGCAATCTGTCTTCTCTCACATCTCGGCAAAGCCACAAGGATGCTGAGCTGAACCACCTGGACGGATGGCATTTTTGTCTGACAAACCTCTGGTGAGCCACCCGCAGCTAACACTAAAACAGTACTGTCCTGACTCCCATGACTGTCCCCATCCAAGGGGAATGAAGCTGCCGTGCTAGGGTTAAACTGAAATTATGTTCTGGGCGCCAGACAGCCATTGGCACTTCTCCCAGTAGGGGATGCCCGACAGGATGATAGCAAGGAGTTCATGACAAGGGTATCTGCCAGCATCCCAGGACAAGGCCAGAATCCCCGGACTGCAGGACCCAGTGTCCCTGGCTGCCACCTGCCAGATGCCCTTGTTGACACTGCAATACCTCCAAGCCCTCTCCCTCCACCTAGCTCACGGAAGCTACCTCTGACCCAGCTACTCGTCATCGTCACCTAGAACAGGATGGGGACACTTCGGTGGAGGTAACAGTGGACGGATGCATCAAGGAAAGTAGCTTAGAACAACGGGAACTGGGCACTCCACACACACACACATAGATTGCCCAGACTGAACACGCTCCTTGTGTATCTTCCTAAGGGGTCATGCAGTTCAGGGATGAAGTCACACAGCTTTAAGTGGCCAGTCCTGCCTCCCACAGAGCTCTGAGCTCTATACAGCCCTCCTCTCATGCGCCCAGGGTCTCTGGGTGTGTCACCAGCCTGAGCTTTGACCTGCTAACTGATGCACATTGGTAAGCTAAAGATCCAGGCAGAGGTGCAACTTGGCAGGCCATGCCCTTGGGTTTTCTCATCCTAGAGATCTAGTTCTGTCCCTGCCTCAGCCTAGGCTTCCTGTGATAGACAGAGGCCAAAGGGAGAAGGGAGAGATGCTGATACTACGAAACAGATGACTTTGGGACCACGGAGATAAGGCTGGTTCTCACTGGGGCTCTTTCAGTGGCTCTGTACAATGCCGTGGGAGAAGGGCACATTGTTCCTGTGGGGAACAGGGACCTTTTGTCTCCAGGGCTTCTGCAACAACTGCCTGTTTTCTTGCTTTGCTCACTAGAACTGGAGGGAGAGGCGAAGAGCAAAGATGGCCAAGAGGAGAAAGTGATTCTTCAGAGGAACAGAAGGGCACCTGCTGGGGGTTGGGAGTCAGGGGTGGGGGGTGGCGTACACTTTAACCAAATGCTTTCCATTTCTGACTCTTGTGACCCGGTGGGGTGTCGAGGGACTGCACCCTCTTCACATGGGCTCCACCACAATCGCTTCTGTCTTCTCGGCCCTCAGGGTGCCCCCAGGGCCCTCCGCTCTGTCCAGTTGGCCTCAGGCAGCACAGTACAGGACTAAGCAGCTCAAGGAGCAGTGGTGGGGGATGAAGGAAGGAAAGAGACACCTTAATATCCCTGTCAGAACTGGTTGAGTCCTGTCTACCAACAAAGGGAGCAAGAAAAACAAGCAGTCCTGGCAACCATGATGAGAGGCATGCCAAGGACAGACAGTCTGCAGCTCACAGAGAGGCAATCGGCTCAGACTCTATCATAGGCATACACTCTGGTGAGAGAAGACCGTCCCTGGACCACATCTGTGTTGAAGATCCAGCAGTCAGACTGACTTGAACTCCATGGTTGTAGAGAATTTGAATGTCACAGAGAGAGAGAGAGAGAGAGAGAGAGAGAGAGAGAGAGAGAGAGAGAGAGAGAGCCAAAATTATCTTGAGCTATCTTTAGTCCCCTTAATAGACACTCACTTCCAGCCTCTGCGTCTGACTTAAACTCTTGGTGATATTTTGCTGGGGAGACAGGAACAATCGTCTGTCCACCAGACAGGGTATTAAAGGCAGATGATTGCACCCAAGTCCATCTGGTGGAAGCAGAGTTTTCTGGGGTTACTTCCAGGAGCGTGGATGACCGAGAAGCAGCTGTACAGCTGAACTGCCTCCTGAGCACAGGTGGTGACTCACAAAATCCGCATCCTTGGACCCCTGCACAACTGGCAGGCAGACGTCTTTCCTCTCTGCCTGTATAGCGCTGGGGAGAGGCTCCATGACTCTTCAAAGTCTCTGACCTTCTTATCTTGTTAGTTTCTTTAGCTGCTGGAGCCCTAGGACCCATCCCCTCTACCCCTATCCCCCACCCCACCCTGCCCCAGGAGGAAAAGCTTTCATTACAAGGAAATAGGTATAAGAGAGGTTAGCATGCGGTCACTGGCATCCACCAGACCTAACGCTAAGGTCATCTGGTAGCACCCGAAAGCCAAAGCAGGCCTTCCTGCTCTTCTGCAGCCCAGCTAACTGGTGTCCCTGTCAACACATCTGGCAAATGCACCGATCCATTACTTCTTTCGTTCTGTGACAGAAAAAGTTACTGTAGCCTTTTCCTACAAACCTGACTCTGTTTCCCTGGGCCACATCTGGCCCAGAATAAATGGCTTCTTATTCTCTTTGAAGTGAGCACCATGGTTCGTATTTATGCTGGGGTCACACTTGTACAGCTAATCACCCCAATGATTCAGAAGTGATCAGATTCACATCAGCAGCTCAGGACCTTTTAGAAAGAGGCCCAAAGATAAGTAAGAGACTTCTAACAGGGCGGGACAGTCCCTCAGAATGTGGGGAAGCTCAGGGAAGAGCTCTCTCTGGGAGTTCTGGAAGTGAAAGTGTGTGTCAGAGTGCTGGAGGCTAAGGAAAAAAAAGAAGCAGAGCTTGAGAAGGGACAAGGGACTGACCTCTACTTCACCTCAGAAAATGGAGGCTGAGGTGTGGCCTCCCTGGTCATGCTTTGGACAAGAAGAGGCAAACTATGTATCCAGTTCAGAACATCCTTCTCTCCGGCATCCAGTGTCCAGCCTGGAATCCCATCACTATCATTACAAAGCAACACGCTAGCATTACCATTCCCCTCAGAAGCTGACTGACTTCCAGAAAGGAAGGTCAGTGAATGCTATTCTTCTACGCTCACACTGAAGCCTCACAGGTCTGCAGGCCCCTGCCTCCACCCTAGGACCTGCCTTGGTCTGAGCTGCTATTGGGCTGACAGGGTGACCCTACATGAACGCGTCCATTCGGCACCTGATTCAGTATTTGAGTTTTTAAGATATTCTGAAACAGACACGACAGAAAAACCATCTCCACTGACTCATTTAAAGAATTATTAGCTGGGGGTGGAGAGATGGCTCTGTGGTTAAAAGCACTGGATGGTCTTCAAGAGGACATGAGTTTGATTCCCAGCACCCACATGGCAGCTCAAAACCATCTGTAACTCCAATTCCAGGGACCCACTGTCCTCTTCTGGCTGCCTTTGGCACCAGGCACCAACATGGTACATCGACATACATGGTGATTTGACTAGGAATGCCCCCATAGACTTACGTGTTTAAATGTTTGGCCCATAGTGAGTGGCACTATAAGGAGGTGTCACCTTGTTGGAGTAGATATGGCCTTGCTGGAGGAAGTGTGCCACTGTGGAGGGAGTCCTTGAGGTCTTATAGGCTCAAGCTATGCCCAGTGTGGCACAGTCCCCTTCTGCTGCCTGCGTATCAGCTCCTTCTCCAGCACCATGTCTACCTGCACACCACCATGCTTCTCGCCATGACGATAATGGGCTAAGCATCTGAACTATAAGCCAGCCCCAATGAAATGTTTTCTTTTATAAGAGTGGCCACGGTCATGGTATCTCTGCACAGCAATAAAACCCTAAGACAACATACATGTAGTCAAAAGAGTCATACACAGAAAAATTATTAATTCATCAATTAAAAAGAATTATTAGCTGATTGTGGTGGACTGTAACTATAATCCTAGCACAGGGAAGTTGAGGCAGGAGGATGGAGCTTTTCCAGGTGCACCTCAAACAAAAACAAAAGCCCACAGCTTCTTAGAGGCTATTAGACTATACTGTCTACAACCCTAGATAGTTGCTTAAATCACGTCATACTTCACATACACAAAGGAAAAAACTCATGAACTGTATCTCCTACCGCCAACAGCATGCAATTAGACCATATCTGGAATCTCAGTGTCCTTGCTCCCTGCTCTGAGGAAACCCAGGAGATGGGCATGGGGAAGGAAATGGGTTGATATTGCTTGGCCCAGAAGGGGTGAGGACAGTTCCCAGTCTCCTCCACCTTGCTAACTGCAGCCTCACAAAGGCGGGGAAGTGTGCTTGTGTGGATTTAGCTGATTTAGCTGTAAACCTGAATTATCAGAGCTAGAAATCTCCATCATGAGGGAGGAGTCCCCACTGATGCCACTAATTATCCTCATCCCCAAAATGGAATTTTCTAGAGATGCTCCGATTCCCACTATGATCTCATAACACCAGTGCCAGGCCTCATGGGCATCCAAGCAGCAGCCTTCCTCTGGGTTTATTTGATTGCCAACTCATGATCTCACTCACGCTCTGAGAAATTCCCAGAGCAAGGCAAGACTAGACTATTCCACTCCGGTTAGGGAGTTCCACACAGCCTATGTCCAAATTCCCCCCTTTGCTTGTCTTAATCAGGTTACCAAAATTAACATCATCGCCGAGGGGCAAACAGATCAAGACTTCGGATGTGACACTTCACGGGAGACCAGGTTTACATGGTATTCTAGCCAGATGTGTGCCTTGAACCCACCAGTCTGACAAACGTCATACTGGTAAACCAGAGGGACAGTGCTAACATCACCAGCTGCTGCAGAGGCTGAGGAACCACAGCAGGCTGACAGACACAGGAGACTCAACCGTCCTGGAGAGGAAGACACGCAGGAAGGAACTGTCAGGATGTAATTAGATAAAAAGAAAAAGCCTGGACTCGGGTTGAGCTGGCAGAGTTACACGTGGAAATGTTTTTGTCCTTAAAAGCACCGAGTACCAGGAGGTAAAGGGGTACCAAGCCAGAAGTGATGAGCCCGGTAGTCTCAGCAGGCAAGAGGGCTGGAAACCCAGTTTGAAGGCAGCCCGGGCAGTATGGGGAGATCCATCTCCAAAGAAAAAGACAGGGGACAAAGGGATTCTTAAAACTGAGTGACAAGGGGACAGGCAACGAGACAGGCTGGGAAGAACTGCTTTACCGTGTGACCGAACACTAGAAATTGGCAAATCTGAAAGGGAAAAAAAAGTAAATGAAAGACATTTTGGCTTTTTATTTTCCCAGCTTTTATATTAAACAAACAAAGTGTCAGAAATAAAAGAAAATGAGATGGGGTAACTTACTTTTTTAAACTCAGAGCCTTGCTCCTGAACTGACAAAGGGGATCCCGAAAGGTCAGTGACTCCATCCTGGAAGTGTCCACCGAGAGTAACTGTTCATATGGAAGGGGCTGGTGAGGCTTGTCAGTACACTCACATCTGGGGCGGGGGAGGCAAGGGGGAGCCTTGTGTTGCTCTTAGGAGGCTAGGTGTCCAATCTTGCATCCTTTGTTCCCGGCTGTCCCTCAGGCGGGTCCTTGTAGTCAGTGACAAGAGCAGATGGCCCTGCAGACATGACTACACTAGGCAGAAAGGAACAGGAAATGGGCGTGGGGGAGGCTCTCTGCTTTCGTAGCTAACCTTCCTTTGGGAAGAAACCCCTCCGTGTTTGCTAGTCAGTTCCACCAAACGTGAATGCAAGAGCCATCAGGGCGACAGGGAACCACTACAGAGGGTCCACTGGCCACGAGTTCAGTGTAACTCAGCCAAGCAAGAGCCACAGATTAAGAAATGAAAACCACGTTTGTTTGTTTGTTTCCTGAGCTTTACAGTGCTGTGTGATGTACCTTTGAGCCAGTCACAGAGCTAAGGAAAGCACACGTGGGAGGGAGCTACAGCCCCATCTCTGGCTCAGCAGCAAGCTGTCCCTCCTCTGTTTGTTTTGTGTGGAAACAATGTTTCTGGGTGGACCTAATGTGCTGAGAAGTCCCTGGAGCCAGGAGAACCTCGGCAGAGATGCGCTGTGCTTCTGAGACTCTGTGGCTCACACAGCGGTTCTGAAAGCCAACACAGCCGATGCTGTGAAAATTACTGGGACTGCAACCAGTTTTCTTTAAAACTTTTAGCAGGGATTCTCACACACACACCCCATCCATTCTTCCTCCTTAATTGCTCAGAAAGGGGCAGGCCTCCCATGGACTTCAGCAAAGTATGGCATCAAGCGTTCTTTAGAAGGCAAGGTTTGCATCTATAACGTTTAGCAATAACTAAGGATTTCAGCTTTGGGTTCATTTTTGAAATACGTTGATGAGTTTCGGGCTATTTTTTTTTTTTTTTACATAGCGAACTAACAGGAAATGCAAAGCCTCCAACAGACTGGAGCATAACAATGAAATCACCAAATATAAACCAGCAGGATGGCAAACGGGAGGTGAGTCCTCAAGGCAAGTTCCAAGTCGGAAGCCAGAGCACTCTGCGTCAGAGACATCCAGAACCCAAGGCTCCAGAGGCAAGGTAGGGCTTGTCCCTCTGACCCAGGGCTCAGGCTACGCTGTGAGCAAAGTCATGACAGAGGCAACATTCACTTGGAGTCAGCAGAGAGAAGATAATGAAGGTCTCTTTCTCCTTTCTCATTCCCATGCAGACTAGACTGCCTGCCTGCCCAGGTCTCTTCCCTGGACCCTCCTTGCTGTGTGGGTTGGAGATGGCTCCCTGGCCTCCTATCCTGTCTTACCTTGTTGAAAGTACCCTCAGCAAACATTCTGTCTTCCTTCTGGGTTGGCATGTCTTCTGCCACACACAAATACCTGCCTTTTGTTGGTTTGTCCGCTCACTTGCCAATTGCTGGGCACCCATTCATGGGATAGGTCAGGGAACCAGAGACGCCAACCCTCAAGTGGAGCTCATGAAACCCTACTGGCACTGGTGTGCCAACACTCTTGGCACTAGCATTTGAATGCGCCCCTCCAAAGTCATGTTGATATGTCGTCATATCCACAGTGGGGGGCAAAGAGGGGCCTCCTCGCAGCCACTGGCTTCCACAAGCAGCAACAGCCCCAGCCAGAGGACATGTAAGTCCCCATGGTCCCAGCCATGATCAGAGCCTTCTGAAGCCCTCCAGGAAACTAAGTTAGGATTCTTTTGTCTTTTCAGTCCTTCTGCTCCTTGGAGATGCAACAT
Source organism: Arvicola amphibius (assembly GCF_903992535.2). Lineage (NCBI taxonomy): Eukaryota > Metazoa > Chordata > Mammalia > Rodentia > Cricetidae > Arvicola > Arvicola amphibius. The sequence goes on from NC_052050.1 coordinate 152,593,077, forward strand.
CTCTTACTCCCAGGGGTAAAGCAATGTCCCACTGTAGGAAGGACCAGGCCTCTTCCTGACTGAAACCACCAGCATCTGACCTTGGACCTCCAAGCCTGCAAAACTAGATGTGCTTAGTCTCTGCTCTTCCTCTGGGACAGGCTCAGGTGTTGCCTCTACAGCACACAGCACAGACAATTCAGAATTCCCATCAGGAGGGTCGCGCAGGCTGTGTGAACAGGCGCAGAGCTCAGGTAGAAATCTGGCCCCTTGCTAGCGATGTCACTGTGGACAGTTACCACCTGTCTGGACCTCAGCTTCCTCAGCTAAACTGTGGAAGCAACAGCGTCTCCTGGGAATCTGTCTGTGTTAAGAGAGCCATGGCAGCCAAACACCTCATAAAAGACAATAGCAAACAGCCAGTAACTAGCTGTGCCGTCCCAAGCCCAGCACTACTTGGGTGAGCCTGTGGTACACTGAGAGAAATAAGAGCTGGGGCTAAATTAAAGGGCCAGGAGCAAGTCATCAATAAGAGATGGGGAAGACACTGGGCTGTTTCCTGTCACTCAGTATCTCTGACCCGTCACATTCTCTGATTTTGAAAACAGCACGGATATGTATTTCTCTACCCTGGGAGAAGGGTAGTGCTTTTTTGGTTTTCCATGCCAGTCAGGAGGGAGAGCCTGTGTTCTTTGTGCAGCAGCCGAAGACAGAAGGCAGGCAGGGCCGCATATAGGCTACCTCAGGACTCTACCATTAACCAACGCCGCACCCTGTTCTGATTCCTAACAGGCTGTGCAGGAGTCTTGTGGAGCACACATGCAGCCAGACCTTGGCTGGTGTGGGCCACAGCAGACCAAGACCAGGCTCACATCAGTGTCCTCTGCACCATGCCCCTCTCAGAGACTCATCTGGCAAGAAAGTAAAGACCACAACGAAGCTATAGCTAGAAAGGGTGGCCACTCTCTAGGCAATAAAGGTCACATCATCCCCAGGGCCTTCCCATCTGACACTCTTGTCTCCAAAGTCCCAGGGAGAAGTCCTAGTCAGGAAGGAGATGTGTGTGGAGCAACCAGAGGCCACCTCAGCCAGGGGAACAGCGTCCAGGTGACACACATAAAGACAGAAGATATAGTGTGAGGTCACACTCCTAGAGCAGGCCAGAGAAAGTCAGCTGAACTTTCCTACTGTCTTCTGGTCACATAAAGACTTGCCAACATGTTCTGGACACAGAATGTTCTCAGACACTCCAATGTGAGCTTGAGCTCACGTTAGCAGACAAGAACTGGCGTGTGTTTGTGTTCTGGAAACAAGTATAACTTTATTAAACTTCTGCCCAGTTAAAAACTGCCAGGCTTGTGCCTGGGCAAAGCAGATATGGGAGCTAAAGGGTTTCCAGGTGGTAATCTCAGGGACACAAAATAAAGACTTTCTTAGAATGAAATAAATAGGCGCCATACATCCCGATAAAGTTCAAGCACTGGTATCCCAAACACGCTGAGGCCCGTGATCCATGGCAAGAATAGGTTACACATGATTTTCAAGACAAACTACCATCTCAAAGGTAGTTTTGACAAAAATAAACTGTACTTTAATTCATACTCCTGGGGAAAGTTTCTGTGTCCGCCGGTGTAGCATGGACAGCCGGTGTCTAGATGTCCCACCCACAAACAGTGCACTAAGAACACTTGCCTACAGCCCCATCAGGCAAGCTGTTTGGTCGGTACCTTGGCAACCAGGGAGAGTATCTCTAGAGACAGGACCCCTCACAGCCCAGAGGGGAAAAGTTACTGCCTGCCTTGAAATTGACAGAGCAGACCTGGGGATAGTCTAACCACTTTCATCAATCAGAAATAGCTAGAAGATCCAGATCCCACACCAGGAAGGGTAGGTAAACTCTAGGACCATTCAGCCATTGAGAAAAACCCTTCACCAGAACTGTGTTCTTCCTCCACTTGCCACTAGAGGGTGCTGCTGTGCCACCGGCTTAAAATTCTACATGCTGGGAAATTTTTTTCACAAATACCAGCAAATCACATTTTCTTAGGCTGATTCTTTGTAATGAAACATAACATGACTCCCAAATAAGGCACGCAGGCTGTGGGTGTGCTGATTCGTCCACACCCACACGGGTCCTTCCTAATGAAGTCCTTTCAAGTATTCAGGCTGGCCTCCTCAGCAGCTTGCACACACCATGGCTCCTTTCCTGACCCCGACCTGGCAGGCACAGCATGGCTGAGGCCACACCAGAGGAATCGGAAGAAGACCAGGATGGCAAAGCCCTCCTGCAGGCAAAACAAGGTCCCAGTAATACTTCATGGCTACTTCAGAACTAACGCTAAAGGATAAGTTAGTATTCACCTAGATCTAAACTCATTTACCACCTCCTCTGCTCAGAGCTCTGCTGAACCCTGGGCACGTGTCCGCTGGTATCAGAGCCTCTTTTTCTGAGGCACCTGGCCATTGGTCCGTTCTTGCCTGCCACCCTTGGTATCGGACGGTGGCGCAAAGTTCCAGTCGACGGGGTTGAGAAGCTGTTGGGTCTTTTTGTGTGTCCAGTAGGGGTTAATGATGAGCGTGAGCAGGGCCAGCCCACAGAGGAAGAGTGCAAAGTGAGGCAGGTAGAGGCTGTCGACAAGGGCGCCCCAGTGCTGGAAGCACACCCACCACATGTGGTAGGTGAGGATCATGCGGCAGTGGAACATGTGGATCATCAGCCACTGGTTGACCTTCCAGAACAGGGAGTCTGACCAGCCAGCCTGTGGGCAAGACAAACACTACGTTAGTACGGGAGGTGGAAAGGTATGGGTGCCCTTCATGCACCGTGAACTCAGTTCAAAGCAACAGGCTTCTTGCCAGCTTCTGCTCTCTAGGGCTTAATTTTGAAGGAAGATGAGAGCCTAGGCCAGCGTCTCATTGGTGGGGCCTGCTTCTGCTTACTTCCCACTCCCTAAGGCAAGACTCAAATCTTTCCATCTTGAATTAGCTCATAACATAGAGCAAATGGGCCCCTTTAATCTAGCAGCAGTGGACACATGCCCCAGAGCAGTCTGAATAGAAGGTATGTCCGGGTTCCTCTAGCTCTTTCACCTCTGAGGGCCTCGGATGAAGGCTAAAATGGACTTTGTGTAACTTCATGCTAAGAGTTTCTGCAGTTGGGAGCCAAAGCTGAGCAGCACCCAATGCCTTGCCATGGACAAAAGCCAAGTCTGGCCACCCCGATAGTCCAGGTACTTCCCGGCAGCAGCCTTCGGGTCTCCTCAGACTGCCAACCCCAGACACAGATGTGGCAGCTGCTCCCTCCCAGGATGAGGCACGACCCTGTCTGTACTCAGTGGCTAGGGATAGGCTGCTAGACTCAGGGTCAGCTGTGAGAGCCGGAAGCCAAGGGGTGGGCTACTGTTCTGGAGGCAGGACTGCTGGTCTGAGAGAAGGCTCTCCTTGAGGCTGTGTGACATCACCTCCAGGTGGACCAGGAACTAACTTCTGAATCCAGCAAACAAAAGAGAGTTGCTCTCACACAGGCTGACAGACCTTGAAGGCTGAGAGCCAGAGTTAAGGGATGGCCTTGTGAGTGTATGTATAATTACAAATCTCTCCAGAACATTTTAAGAATTGTGTAAAACAAAAATGCTTTCTATGACATATAACACTAGTGACTGAGTCCAAAGAGCCAATCATCTTTCTTTTAACTCTACGTCTTAAATTTGAGAAGCTGGAATTCACCAGATGATGGCTTGCTGCACAGCTGCCTCGCGGCTGGTCCCAGTGACACTCTGGCTAGTATGGGACTGCCTGAGGGGACCTGCTCTGCGAGCAGCCATGGCACCCCCCCTCCCATCCCCTCACCCACCTTCAGGAGCATCCAGGAAATGCAGGTGAAGGGTGTGCTCATCTCTAATAGCAGAGTGGTCATGGCCAGATAGTGGCCGGCTCTGAGATTCGCCATGGAACCCAGGAACCCAAGAAAGGCAAAGAGGTGGTGGACAACCAAAAACAAGTCAAACGTCCGGAAGCACAGGTTGGACAGGTGGACGGCCACATTCTCAAAGAGGAAGAATCCAGTGGCAGTGGCGACATGAAACCAACACCAGTTCTGCTGCCCCAGAGCTTTGTCGGCGTGGAGCACGGGGTCCCCCAGCAGAGCCCACAGGCCGGCAGCCGTGCTCTGAACACCAAAGACTGCACGGGTAGCGGCCAAGTTCCAGAAGACCTTCTCTTTGGCCAGCAGAGAGCGGTAGGTGGCATTCAGGGAGGATGACAGCTGGTGGCAGACCACGAAGACGCCCAGGTAGAAGACAAAGCCGGCTACTGCCAGGGTCGAGCGAATCTTCCAGGAAGCATAGTCCAGGTCAAAGATGCTCTCCGCCACGACATGGTTGCTTACAGGGGTCATGATCCTGATCTGGATGCCAGGGGTGTCCCTGGGCCAACGCAGGGCTGCTGGGCCTGACACCGCTCCTCACTTTCAGTGAAGCCGTCTCAAGGATCTTCGGGTATCCATTCCCAATCTGAAGAAAGAAAATTTACCTCAAGAAGCAGGAAAGCAAAAAGCACCATGGCTTCCCTCCCACACATGGTCTGCACACCTCCACCCCATCAAAGGACAATGTGTGGGAAGTATTTAAGCTTTCTACCTCACTCTGATGCTTGCAGACATACACAAACCCTGCAAGAGACCTACAGACGGCACAAGAGAAGGAACTAGGCTGACCCAGAGATGCTCAGCCATGAAGGGAGGCAGACAGGCTCTGACTCGGAAATGGGCTATGCTCTTCCCACGGAAGTCGAGTCTCAGCCCTCGCCTTTGCAGCAGTCTGGTCATAAGCTACATAATCCACAATTCCAGACACTGGAATGCACTCTGTTGAGTCACTTTACCTCCAGAGTCTGAGATAAGAACCTTTCCTTCACGCTCTGTGTTTGGGAGAGCTGCTAATAAAAACACCACGATCTCTGCCAAGTCCAGGGACATGGGGCCAGGGACACCTGGGTTCAAATCCTACTCCTGCCTGTACTGGCCGTGTGACCTTTGGACATGGGACTCAGTTTCCCCAGGAGGAGAGCAGAGAATGCTGCGGGCCTGAAGCAATGTGTGGTATGTGGTATAGGCTGGGGTTCCCTAATCTGAAACATCCTGAGAGTTCACTTCCTGAAATGGCTGTGCGTTTGTTTTAGAGTTCACATCAAGAGCCTGACCTGTGGTGCATTTCAAGACTCTAGTAGAGCTTCCAGAGTAAGCCAGAACTACTACTGCCAGGACCTACCAGTGTTCGGGTATGACCCACTTCCTTTCCGGGGCCCAAACTCAAACGCTCCCGCACCTTGCTCCATGTTCCAGCTCTGAAGCTCCGAGTTCTAACTTCTCTGCAGATGCCCTGCCCCTGGGCCCAACCAGCCATCTTCAATCCACCTGCTTCAAATGCTCTCTAGTCTGAGAAGCACCATGCACTGGGCCAAATGCCTTTCATACAAACTCACGTGCCCTCTGGGCCCACACCTGAGCTGCACTCTAGTCTTAACCCCAGCCAGCACCACGAAAGCCCTCTAAAGCAGAAGCCCATCCTGCCCATCTTTAAAACCGAGGTGCCTGGTACAATGGCTGACAGACATGAAATACTTGCTGAATGCATGCGGATTCGAAATTGTGCTTAAATGGCGAGAGGTCCCTAAATTGGATCTGCTTTGTGAAACTGTAAACATGAGAGGGTCAAGACTGGAGGAAACCGTGAGACTTGACTAGCTCAGCAGTCACGGCAGGCCAGTCCCATGGCAAGCAGGACAAACCCTGACCCTACTTCCTCAGGGGCGGAGAGCCTTGGGGGAAGGAGGCAGAACATGGCAGGGCTCTGCACTCATCAACCATGAAGCAACAGGGCTCAGTACCAGAGCACCACTCAGCTTCCGACCCTAACTCACTCATGCCGTGGCCACAGAAAGCACCAGAACACGAGGCTTGTGGGCTTGCGTGCCAGGGCCCACCCCAAAGGACAAAGGAACCCTCGGCCATTATGTTCTTAGCCTGGCAAGACACCGTCCTGGAAGTGCTGGTTTCCCCCCACGTTAACACAGGATGCAGCTATGTGGGCACAACTCACACACTCACGTGTCCCCTCTGATTCCGGGAGCCCTGTGTCACTGTTCTGATGTGTGCTTCCGGACACACGGAAATGTTCTCTGGAGATGACGACCCAGAGTCTGTTCTGAGCGCAGCCTACACCCAGGGCTCATGCCTCGGCTCATAGCAACACTCATCTATTTCACGTTTCCAATGACTCCAAAAGCTACTCTCACTGAGACAAAATGGAACACGGTCCCACATGGCAGGGGCGTCTGGCTTGCTAAGGCTCTTCTGAGAATGAAGCTGCCTTTGAACTCATGCCTAGTATCGGGCTGGGAAGGAAGGCACATCTTCTTCCTGGATCTGGTGTAAAAAGGCCCCATTTTGCACTTGCCCACAAGTTCCCGTTCTGGTGCGATTGCATCACTGTGCCAGGAGTTAAGATGTCAGCTTCCATAGGGCCTGGGCGGACCCCCAACTCTGGAACTCTCTACTCGATCTACTTCCTAAATCAAGGGACACAAACACTGTCTCAAGAAGGTTCTGGTTTAGACAGAGTGGGAGGAACCCCAGAGCATCAAGATCAGTGGCTCAAAGATGGCTTGGCTGAGTGGGTTCTCACAGCTTCACTGAGCACAGGGGCTAACCCTGGAAATAAACTCTACATGGAAATACAGGATAGCGGAGTGTGAAGCACCCGCTGTGTCAGATGCATCCAACTAGTCTGTTTCCTCTTCACCAGAGAGAGAATGCCTCCAAATCTTCAAGGTACCTTTTGGAGGGAGGGCATTTAAAGGACATGTCCACATCAGTCACTGACACAAGACGTGGAGGAGGAGACGTCCTGGCCATTCCAGATCAGGAGCCAAACAGTTACAGAAACGGTGACTTACACACCAGAACACACACCACACTTCAACCCCTATCATTGCTTCCCCAGGCTGCTTTGGTGCTCAGACCTCCCGCTCTGTTCTGTAGGTTTCCATAACGCACCATGCACAGAGCCCTGGGCTGCCTGTGACGTCTCAGCAGCTAACAGCACCAAGCATCCTTCATCTGGGCAGGCAGCAGCAAGGTAAACTTCAACACCCTCAGGCACGAGAGTAACTTAACAGGCCAGGATCACCTGGCTGGTGTTGGGATGCAGCTGGCCATCCCTCCCCAAAGGCCTGGAGAGCCCTGCTGGTCCCCTCTGCAGTCACAGCTGTTCTCAGTAGGCAGCTCAGATGTGTATGGGACCAGCTCAGTTCTCCTTTTGTGTCCCTTTCTGCTCCTCAAACCGACCACATCCGTCTCATATTAGAAAGGCAAAAAAGGGGACACTGAGGTCATAGCCATTCCCCTTCTGCATGCCTGCTTCACACCAAGCCTAGCTTGGGAACTTCTCCATACTGCTTACTGTCTAAAGTAGGCTGCACAGTGGCCTGCCACTGCTCCCGCCAGTTAACCTTCAGCCCTCAAGCTCCATGGAGGAGCCAAAGGCAGGGCTGAGCCCAGGGCCCAGTGCAACTCACCAATTCTGTGTTCCTCTGAGATGGGGGCGGGGGATGGCTCTCCAAAGATCCTCTTATTCTATTACAGTCACTGGCCTGAGCTCTACTTGTACTGAACTGTGCCTTTTAAAAAAGGAAATCTCTCGCTGGAGAGATGGCTCAGTGGCTGGGAGCACTGGCTGCTCTCCCAGAGGACCCAGGTTCAATTCCCAGCACCCACATGGCAGCTCACAACTGTCTATTAACGCCAGTTCCAGGGAATCTGACACCTTTATACCAAATGCACAATAAAATAAAGTTAAATAAATATATTTTTAAAAACCTCGGTTGTACATAAGCGGACAAGGGTGTCAGTTTGGTGCTGCAGCGTGACCAGAGGCCCCATCACCAGGAGCTTAGAGTCAGCACCTGGGGAACCCTTCAGCTTTCTGTTTTAAGTGAGTTCCTCCAGACTGCTTGGTATAGCAGAACTTCTGTGTTTAGTTAGGATAACGAACCCCAAACTTGGAACTGCAGTCAGAGGGGAATAACCCTGGGACAAAGGGATCTATTAACGTATCAAAGCTGACACTGGCTGCTAGCTTCTCCCAGAAGCCCCTACCTGTTATGGGGGTTTTTCCTGGCTGAGATACCTTACCCCCCCCCCCACACACACACCCTGAACTTCTCCAGCCCAGGGGCTAGGCTGTCTTTCCCTCAGCTGCTCTTCTCTATATAACCCGGTCATTGCCATTTTGGTTATGCAACCCTTTTTGCATTTTTGGCCTCTTGGTCTGCTTGTCTCCTGGCTCTCTTCTCTCCCCTCCCCTCCCACGCCATGGCCTAGCTCAGGGTCCTGTTCACTCTGGGCTCTCCCAGATGCCTCAGCTCTCCCTCACCTCTCCGATAAACCTCCCCCTCCACCTAGGAGTTCTCATGTCCTCCCTTCCTCTCTTCGGTCACCCACCAGATTCACCATTTACCGCGCACAGAGTGGGTCCTAATTCTAATTCCTAATTCTCAATCAGGGGTGGTCTCTGGGGCACTGAAAGCTTCCTTGATTTCTCTTCCCACGGGGTGGGGGAGGTGCTGCGATGACCCCACAGACTGTGGTTTCACTGCACCCCAGGACACTCACCAGTTCTGTCTCTCACTCACACGTCTTAGCTCACTGGGCACTTGTTTTGGTTACCGACGGCAGAAACCCTCCCTCCGTTTTCTTCTCCACATTGGCTGTCACTCTTCTCTGACAGGATCAACAGAGCATACCCATGGGCTAACAGGTTCGGCATCTTACGCAGGTGTTTGGTCACAGTATTTCCCCAACATCAAAAGGAATGTATGCTTAAACAAAACTGCAGAGCATGAGCCTGGAAATGGAGAAACGAAACCTCATTACCCCCCCCCCCCCCCCCCAGCAAGCTCTAAGCAACACCACCAGTTTCAGGCACACGCTGAGTCAGTCTTTCCCTAGATAAAAGCGTTTCCTTTTATTAAAAAAGAAGGGATAAACACAAGTAAGCTGTTTACTGTTGCTTTGCCTTTGGCAACACATCAGTAAATCTCCCTCACTAATCCTCTTCTATGTGGTTCTCGGTGGCCTAGGGGGACATGTTCACCTACCCAGTGTCCTAATAGGGTTCTCCAGGTTCTCATTACCCTAAGATATTCTGTACTAAGCATCTCAGGGAAAGACCAGGGAGAACTTCTCTGAGCCTGGAAGGGAGGCCAGGGTCTACTGTAAGCGATGTTTCCATAACAACTAGAACCCGGAAGCTAGGGCAGATCTACTAGAGCTAATAGAAGACCTGCTAGCTGGGTAGGCATCCCATACAATAGTGGATGTTTCCTTAATCATGACCTTTTCCAAATGCTCACATTCTTCCTGAAAAGTTATTTTTAAAAACCATGGAAACAAATCCAGTGTATAGCTACAAATTTCATATATAAACAGATAAGAAAATAGTGACAAATTCTAACAGTACTTAGCAACTGCCATCTGCTCCCAATCATTTCAGACTTTTTTTTTCTTTTTAGCTTTTCAAAACAAGGTTTCTCTGTAACTTTGGAGCCTGTCCTGGAACTAGTTCTTATAGACCAGGCTGGCCTCGAACTCACAGTGATCCGCCTGCCTCTGCCTCCAGAGTGCTGGGATTAAAGGCGTTGCCACCACCAAAAGCCTCAGACACTCACGGGCAAGCAGAGTTCCGCCCTATCCTTCCTTATCTGAGCAGTACCGTAGGCCCAGAACCTGTTATCTCCTGTACACTGCTGACTCCAGCTAGGTGTTTTATTCCCCTCCCCCTTCACTATATATGTTGACACCACCCAGAGCCACCCCCTGCCGACCAGACCAACAGGGCCTTTCCTCCTCTGGTCCCATGATGATCCATCCATGCTCAAGCTCCCCAGCCCTTAGCACTGTGCAGAGCCAGCCCAGAGTGTCCCGCTTCGCCCCAGATGGTCCGTCCCTTTGCTGCTGCTCCTCGTCGTACCACGTTCTCTGGCGCCCGGTGTCGACCTGTGCAATTGCACCTAGTCTGACCCGTCCACTCGCGACCCCGCTGGCCCCATGCATGACCTGGAGGCCAAAGCCAAAACTGCCTCCTCCCCGAATGGCCAGGCAATGGCAGCCCCAGTGCAGGCGGGGGTGTACACAGGGTGCCCTCCACGCCTCACCTGCATTCAGGTGAGCAGAAGGTGGGCGCCGCCTCTTGGCCCATCAGCAGCTCAGACTCGGCGTCCCCGGGGCTCCACCGCCGTGGACTTACCCAGTGCCATGAACCAAACCAGGATACCGGCCGGTGGGTGGCACTGGAGACCAAGACCCCACGCCCACCTGTGTCTCCGCCTCAGCGCCGGACTTTCGGTCCGTACCGCCCTGACCGCCGGAGGATTGCCCACGACATTGTCGCGAGCTGAGCAAACACAAACCACTGCGCACGCGCACCACGGCCAAGCCAGGCCCCGCCCCCGTGGGACACTACCAAGGCAGGCGCAGGGGTGCGGGCCGTACCACCCAGCGCTGCGGGGGCGCCTGGATTTCTGCTGCGAGCTATGCTGGATTTGACTATCGTGATTCAAGCTGGCTCTGGAACCCTGAAGAAGGGTAGGGAGGGGGCCGAGGGACAATTCCTCAAGACTACTCAACTGAGACCCTACACAACCCCCCCATCCTTCTGCATGGACCTGTCCCCCCCAAGACCCTCCCCACGTATGCCCAGCCCGTTACCCCGAGTCCCTTTGGGCCTCCATAGCTGAGGTGAGGGGCAAACCCTTGCAAACGTCTCCCGGTTGGTGTTTCCTCGTTATGGGCCAGCGCTTGGAGCTCCCGGCCACTGGTTGGAGCCAGTATATTGTGCTCAGGCGGGCAGAATGGACCAGAGCGCGTCCCTTGCTACATTGCCTTCCGGGTGGTGGCACCCGGCTACTGTCTGTACAATGGATTCTGCTCAAAGTAAGCCCGGTGCTCCTGCCAAGAGCCGAAGCTAGTTGGCCCTGGATCCCTAAAGACAGCATTACTGGAAGAGCAAAGACCTCCCGACCCCAGTTCACCAATGCCATGCACCTACCCAAGGACCTGTTAGGGCTCATAGGATAGCAGAGGGCGGAGCAGAATCGGTCCCCTCTCTCCGAGCAGATGGCCAGCCCTTGGAGAAGAGCAGCCACCGAGCACAGCAGGAGAACAGTGGCTCCAGAGTCACACAACTGGCCTGCTGCTCCTTGTGCAATGTTAGCTAGTCAGGTGTTTGCAAGCTCTTATCTCTTACCCAGATGCCCACCCTACCCTGGATTGTATCACATCTTATCTTGAGGCAGGATAGCTGGTTAAAAAAGACTCCAGAAGGAATAAACTACATACCTACCCCACCTGCTCCTGGTTCTGATTTTGTCTCTGAACGCCCAGGAATTTCAACACAAGCTAACCAGGCCACCTGCAAAAGAATGTTTGAGAAACATCACACACGAGATGGATAAAATGACCAATGAACTATGACTTAAGCCCTATGTCCCTGTGACTTGTGCATAAGGGTCCCTTTGGAAGCACCACTGAGCCATATCTGTTGAGGGGCAAGGTTTACATTGACATTCAATTTTTAGTGTTTTTATTTTTCTGTTTTCCGTGACACCTCTGAGCCCACGGTTAGTGCCTCAGTTTGTGTCTTCCCACTTTACTGTTGTAAGCAATTACATGAGACCCTGTCTCAAAATAACAACAACAAAGAAAAATTTAAAAAGAAAGGAAGGAAAGAATAGAGAAAAAAGTGAACTGGGTGAGTTGGCATTATTTTTGTAATCCTGGCCCTTTGGGAGGTGGACATAGGAAAGTCAGGAGGTTAAAGGTATTAGCCATGTATGGAGTTTAAGGCCAGCCTGGGTTAGACTGCTTACAAAAAAACCATACAATCCAATCTGACTCCTGTTCTGCTGTCACCACCTGCAGGGTTACACCCGGGCACTCCCTTCAGCCTGGCCAGCCAAGACAGAAGTCTCCTCTAACCACTTCTTAACTTCCTGTGTGTCAGGTGCCACACAGCTGTAAGAAGTTACAGTTGTCTGCCCCAGGCACCTTGATAAACATTCCATAGGAAGAAACCCAGTGCTCCTAGATGGAGTCTCTAGGTTGCTGCCCTCAGATATTGTGTCGTGGGCCATTTGGAGAAGGCAGATTGGAATGAGTGTGCTTGATCGAGGTGATGGTGAGGGGCAGTTTAACACTCGTTTCTACCATGTGAGTGTGGGTATGGATCGATGCATGCTGGTGTGGCATGCTCAGGAACACACACAAATAAAATAATAAAAAGGAAAGATTTCCCTTAGAAGGCATTACTTAGAAGGCATTAGCACCTGGGTAATGAGTCTCCTCTTGCCATGAATTTGAAAGAGAGCCAGGAAGGGTAATGTGGGAGGGACTTGGAGGGAGGAAAGGAAACGGAAGGGAGCAGTGATGTAATTGTATTATAATCTCAAAAGAAAAAAATCTAATTCCTGCTTCTGGACTCCTGACAGAGTTCTCAAAGGGGCATGTGTGTCTGAGTGAGAGAGGAAGAAAAATTCCTAGACTTGGATCCATGGAGTCATTCTCCAGAGGCAGTAGTAGTCATGGGAACAAGAGACCCAGATCTACCCCATATGGCTGGTTACCTGCAAGCGCCTCTCCTCCTGTCCCCCATGTGTGCAATGTTCTGGGCCCCTTGTCTTTGGGGGCAGGATAATGCATGAAGTCTTTAGGGACAAACTGGCTATCAACTTGCATCTTGCAAGAAAAGATGATCGTAAAAATGGGTAATCGAGGGAGACTAGAAAGGTAGGGAAAATCAAGAAGATGTGGGAAGGAAAAGGAGTCCCTCACCCCAGAGTCTGAATGAATTCACTGTAAAGATTGCCTACAATATTCTTATGGAATAATCCTATTTATTTATTTATTATTTATTTGTGTGTTTGTTTATTTATGTTGGTTACACAGTCCTGGCTGTCCCAGAACAGTGCTGGAATTAAAGTTATGTGCGTGCCACCCCACTTGACACAATATTCCTTTTCAATGGAAATATTGCAAACAAGAATGTTAAAATAGCGACAAGCCGTAGCTGAGGCCTAAACCTGAGTGATCTTTGAGTTCAACTTCACTCCTCTCCCAGCCATAAACCCCCAGATTTCTGGGCATTTCACAGACAGGACTGTGAACTTTGCTCACAGTCGAGCATATGTCTTAACTCCCTGTGTCCTAGTAAAGATTTCTTCCACCGTTGTGACCCATGTTCTCACTTTGCCAGGCTGTAATCCTGTTCATTGTTCCTCAAAAAACTATACTGAACTTCATTTGCTAAAAGAAAAGTGAGTTCTTGGTCTTGTCTACGTGCTATCTGTTTAGTAAGTACACCCAAGCTCGAACCTGTGTGAAAGCATTTTCCTTTCCTTTTCTTTTATTCCTGGAGACATGGTTTCTCTGTGTAACAGTCCTGGCTGTCTTAGAACTCACTCTGTAGATCAGGCTGACCTCTAACTCACAGAGATCCATCTGCTTCTGCCTCCCAAGCGCGGGGATTAAAGGCGTGGGCCACCATTTTCTTAATAAGCCTTCAGTTCTCTTCATGCCGACTTGTCCTGAAACTCCTTTCTTCTGTTGTGGCCAAAGCGGCAGCCTCACTTTTGATGAGGCCAGTGCTGAACCCCCCTCCCTTAATCCTCTTTCTTCTGATTCAGAATTTGCCCAGACACTGTACCCTGTGTGCTTTTTGAGTTTACCTGCTTGTATGTCTGTATGCCACATGAATGCAGTTCCTGAGGAGGCCAGAAGAAAGTGTCAGATCTCTTGGAACTGGAGTTACAAACTCCTGTGAACTACCATGTGGGTACTGGGAACTGGAACCAGGTAGATCAGCCTGTGTTAATCTATTATCAGTATAATTACTGGGACAAGCCTCCTGGCATCCACCACCAGATGAACCATTAGAGCACAGCTGGAACCCAGGTTTCTGATGTGTCAAAAGCTCAGTCACAAGCTCCTCCTTGCAATCTTCCCAGTGGCACATTCTACCCCACTTCCCAGCGGGGTCCTGTTAGGTTCTCAAGGTCCTATCCTTGGGCCAGTTTGGTTGGTTGATGCTAATGCTTTCAGATTAAATTCCTGCTAAAAGGCAGCTTTAGCACCACCTGGCCTGCCCTCAGGGAGAAGTCTCTAGAGTCCCTGCAGCAAGGTCAATGCCCTAGCCTGGGTGTCTGTTTCTTCTCTGAAATTTCCTACTGCAGAACCCCACATGTTCCCACTGCCCTCATAACCGACCCGAGTCCACTGTCCCGCCTATAGAACCCCACTTGGACTGCCCTTTCCACAGCAGGCCTCTGGGAAAAACCTGACTGATTAGTCCTGAATTTTTTCATTGAATATTGCAATTTTTTGTTTTGTTTTGAGACCGGGTTTCTCTGTGTAACCCTGGCTGTCCTAGAATTCACTTTGTAGAGGAGACTGGCCTCAAACTCTTAGAGATCTGCAGGCCTTCCAGCTGACAGAAACATACACTGTGCCCGTTTCTTTACTTAAAAGCACTTTCTGGAAACTTCGTGAGTTCTGAGCCACAAGGCACAGGGCCTGCAGCTAGGAATGGACCTTTAGGCAAGGAGTTGCTGGTAAGGTGACCTTGTAGCAGCTCCTGGGCCTTCCTGAGTCAACCCTGTGATTCCGGAGTGACTGGTCTCCACAGTGAGAGCAGAAGTGGGCTCATGACCACAAAATCTTTGCCCTCTGAATATCAGCCACACACAATGGGCAGGGCGCATGGGAAGTAGGAAGTTAGTGGTTATAAAGACATTGCCCTAATGGTCAGCTGTAGACATCCTGGCAGTGACATGAGCAATTACATGACTTTAATCTGGGTGACTTATTCCTGTGGGGACATGTGTCCATAGGGGCTTTTCTTGGTTGTCACAACTTTGGAGGCAGGGTGGTTAGGTGGTTCTGGCTTCAGGAGAGAAAAAGGTATCAGAGGTTCTATAGCACCAAATGAATTCCCAGCAGAAATTATCAAAATGGAATGTCACCATTGTGGAGGATAAAAAGCCATACCCAGGAAGGAGAAACATGCCTATCTTAACACCACAATACCACTGTAACATTTAGTGGGCCATGCCATGCTCGTAGGAATCATGGGAGCAGGGGTGCCATCTCCAGAGGAAACCTTTAGTGGAGGACACTGCACCAGAAGGAACTGTTGGGAGAATGCCATGCTTAAGTGGGAACCATTAGGGGTGTGCTATAATGTGAAGAAACTGTGAGGAAGGATGATATTTTCCAGTGGACTTTCCACTGTTCCACAAAGGTCTGTGCTATACTTCCTGGGACAATGCCAACCAGGACTGGGACTCAGGTGAAATAGAAGGATAGAAGTATTTTTCTTTGTTTTGGTTTTGATAACTCTCCCAGTTGTGTGTGTGTGTGGGGGGGGAATGTTTGCATTCTTACACAAAGAATATTTGGCGACCCCAGGGCAACATTGAGAGAGTCATTGGTCCTCGGATGCCTTGTGAGAGCCAAAGTTACATTTGAAGTTTCAATTACTATACCACAGAGATCCATGAAGCAAAAATGCCTCTGATCAGCAAGCCCCTTATACAAGGACAGATAGTTCCTGGAATGCTAGAGGCTATTGTTTAATGGGGATAAGAAGCCACAGGTTTTCACTTCCCTAAACAAGGTTGTGCGACCCGTCTGCACCAGATGTGCCTATTCACATGTGGGTGGGAGATTCATAGAAAATATGCCAGAATGTATGCTTGCCCTGATTGGATGTAGGCCAAAGTTACATCAGATGTATGCTTGTCCCCCGACTGGACCCAACTGGAAATAACTTTAAGCTGCTGCACCTGTGATTGGGGCCATTTTCTGGAAACCCAGAGATGGATCTGGCCGGAGTCCATTCACCAGGCCAGTATTTAATTAAAGTTTGCTTCAAATTTGGCCTTGAACTTGGTAGTGGTCTTAGTCTTGACAAGAGGGACTCACAACCTTCTACCTTGTATTTGAAACTGGTTCTCCTGGGCTTGAATGCTTGCTACATGAGCCAGACTAGCTGGCCAGTAAGTGGATTGTCCTCCCATGTCATTATCACTGAGATTATGGGGTATGTGCCACCACAGCTGGCTTTTAACATGGCGCTAGGGACCCAGGCTCCATCCTCGTGTTTATAAGGAAGGCACTTAACTGGCAGGGCCGAGTCTTCAGCCAGACCTAGAGAGGTTTAAGCAAAATTTTCCTTCTTTTCTTTGGTTTTCTTCCCTCTTCCTCTTTTCTTCACTAACCTTTTCCTTTTCTTTATTTTTTCCTCCTTCCTTCTTTCCCTTTCCCTCCTTCCATGATGCCAGGGTCTACCCAAGTCTTTTTGATGCTAAGCAAGCAGTCGCATTTCCAGCCACAGAAAAATACATTATTTTCTTTTTTTTTTCAAAGACAGGGTTTCACTATGTTGCCCAGGCTGGTTTCAAATTCCTGGGCTCCATAAATCCTCCTAAATCCTTCTGCCTCAATCTCCTGAGTGGCTGTGACTACCGAAACATCCCACCCTATCAGACTTGGGACAACTTCATCTTTAATACCTGTATGTAACCACCTTGATTTGCTTTTATTCCGGTTATTGATTTAGGAACATCTTAACAGACACAGAGATAGCCTCCCCTCCTGGCCAACACAAAATGTAATGTGACTTGAGTCAAATACAAGGGCATATAAAAACATTTAGTGAACTGCAATATAATAACTCTTCTTTTGCAAGAGTTAGACAGATGGATAAAGTAGGCAAGTACAAGAAGCAGTAACAGAGGCCCTGGGGGAAAAAGATTCCTATAGGAAGTACTGTAAGAACTTAGACTGGAATAATGTAGCTAGTCTGTTTACCTAGTGTTTAATGGTTACCGGGAAGATCAGAACTCAAATGAATAGTGCTTGGCAGTTAGCGTTGGCTTAAGATTCTCAATCGATATTTAGATTTTTAGATATTTAGAGCAAACGGATGGCCTCTTACCCCAAGCCTGTTTTCCCTCAACCTTCCCCAAATTTTAACATCCCGTCCATTTTCACACGGTATTCCAAATTCTAGAGAAAGTGGTATATTTAACACACAACACCTGATCCACCCATAAAGATTGACTTAGAAAAAGATAAAAATGCATCCAAATGGAAAAATAGAGGCACCAACTCAGGAGGTGTGGGGTCGACTTGACATTTAAGGAAAAGGACAGGAAGGGCTCTAAACAAGAGGGGACAAAACCCTGAGGATCAATGCTGCATAGAATGGGCTCAGTTTTTTTTTTTTTTTTTTTTTTTTTTTTAACCTACCGTCTCAATAAAAGCAACCAATACCCAACTAACCTCCCAACTCCCTGCCTAGACGGGGTGTGAGATGGAAAAACCCACTTCCTTGTCAAGATTGGACTTGAATAAACTCCCTCCATCGCAGTGTCTCCTGGCTCCACAAGAGCCTGTGAGCAGGGAACAGCCTCAAGCTCCTACAACAGTAACAAAAGAGTTTCTTCCATTGGTAATCGCCAAACTGAAAACTTACCTAAGTGTTTTCTCCCCAGCTTTTCACCACAGGCGTCTGCGTTGCTTTTAGATGCATTACTGAGGCATCAGGCTGAAAGAAGCCACTGACAAAGCAGGGATAGAAATGCCAAACAGTCCCAATGGTGGTGAAGGGACAGGGCTCCAGATATCCTCCCAGCTGCCAGGAACCAGGGCATTTCCTGCTTCCCGGCAGACTGACAGAACGAGGCAGGCGAGGTAGTTATAATAATCACTTTGTAGGCAGGGCTTCTTCAGAAATGAGGTCTAGGTCACCCTATATGAGTGGGCATCATAGAATGTCTAATAGGAAGCAGGCCTGTTACTAATGGGTGCAATCTTTAAGCCCCACCTACTGCTGGTCCACATGGCAGTGCCCAGCCGGAGCCCAGCTGTCAGACCTGTTGTGTGAGCTGGTCAAAGTAGGGACAATTACATGACCCAGCGTGAGCCAGCATCCTGTCAGACCTGTGTGGGCAAGAAGCCTCCCCTGGCAGATGTGACCCAGTTGGCAAGCGCACACCCGGACTCCCGTGTAGAGGGAGAGCCCACACAGCCCAGCAAGGGAACACACAGTTAGCTGATTTCTAAATGCATGGCGACAGCATTCCTGTCAATACGTAATTGAGTGTTCTCCGTTGAGGAAGCCGTTCTTCGTTTTAAGCCTCATGTTCATGTGATATGTGTGCATTCTTTGTGGTTTTCACTTGCTGTGTTGTATGTGACTTCAGACATCCTTGGGTCCTGGCTACATGCCCAGGTTTACAGATTTGGGAAGATAACTAGGGGCTTTCCTTAGTAGGCACAGGACCCAGAGCGACCGACCTGCCCTGTCTATCAGGCCCTGCTACCAGGGAGACACTAGCTCCTCCTCCTGCACCAGCTCTCTAAGCTCCGCCCCTTGCTGCATTCTTACGCAATGGCCCCTGTTCTCAGTCAATGTCTTTTTGCTTGCCTGCTGGCTGGATGCTGCTTGTGACCTGTTTGGTGTGGTGTCCCTCTTGTTTCTAGAAGTTGTGTGCGAATAGATTTTTTTTTTCCCCACAATAGTCTTCTATGTCCTTGTCTTGCCACCCTTGTTAAAGGCAGACTCAGGGTACGGTTTTAAATGATCTGCTAGACTCTAGCAGTCTAGCTTCCCTGAACTCTAGGTGAATGATCCCTGGTCACTAGATTGGGCAGTGGCGAGAAGACTCCTCAGTGATCTACACAGGAGAGCAAGACCTGTGTTCTGATGGCTGCAGATGGGGAGCTCTGGACTGGGCTATGCGGGTCCAGGTCTAAATTCTGCCTGCATGACTGTTCTTCTGAATGGGTGTTTTGAGACTCAGGGCTCTGTGGGGCTGCAGTCTTCCAGGATCACATCACCCACACAGCAAGCACGGGTACCTAGGCAACTGGGGTAGTGAGGGTTTCTCCCCTCTGGCACCCACCTCCACAGCATGCCTGGTCTCCTCAGCCATGCGGCTTCTGGACGCTGGGGGAAAGCAGTGTCACGGAGCAAATACATGTGGCCTACCCGCTGAGACTGTCACCCCATTCATCTTGAAATCCCTTTTTAATTTTATGTGTTTCATATGCATGTGTGTCTGTGTAATATTTGCATGCCTGGTGCCCTCAGAGGCCAGAAGTAAATATAGGATCCCCTGGAACTGGAGTCATAGACGGTTGTGAGCTGTCACATGGGTGCTGGGAGTCAAACCTGGGTCCTCTGGAAGAGCAGCCAGTGCCCTTAACTACTATATCATCTCTCCAGCCCCTGAATTACTCTTTTTCAAGGACCAGCATGCCAAAGCCAGTCACACGGCTAAGGCCTCAGTGGAGGAAAGGGATATCATCAATGGGTATGAGTCCGGCTATCTTAGTTAGACCCTAGGTGTGTCTTAACTGTTAGATGTTAGGCGTTCAGGCCATAGTCTCAGTGTCATTGAAATCCTCACCCAAAGGTGAGGCACTGAGGAGTCTTGAGGAATCTGTGAGGTCATAAAGGTTCAGCTCCGTGTTGGGATTGGAGTCCTTATGAAAAAACCCAGGATGGTCTTTGCGATTGTGGACCAGGAGATAGCTGTCAGCTGGCACAGGGTCAGCCGTGCTCAGCTCTAGGAGGCCCAGTGCCAGAACTGTGAAGCACGTGTTTGGTGCATAATCTAACAGCTAATAATTCCATCTGATTGACACCCATGGGTTCGCAGAGGGTCCCCACCCTTTTCTACCACTCAGTAAGAACATTACAGACTTGTGGTTCCAGAATGGCCTAGAGGGGAGGGGATGAGATGCCCCCTCAGATTTGATTCCATCGTCTCCCAGCCTTGTGGGGAGCTCTGTACCTCACTGGCTGTACCATACTCCCAATGGTGCTTGTCTCTGGAAACTACTACCTACTCCAGTCCTCGGGAGATGGTGAGCCTCAGGAAGGAGCCTCACCTTGGTCCTCAGCTATTCAACCTTACCTCATGGATTGGTCTGGAAGCCCTGGAAGCCACATAACTCACGTTTCCCCAAGATTCTTTTCATGGCAAGCTCCTGTGCACTCTGTAAAAACAAAAGCCCACTTAGGTGGAATGGCAGCGGTCTTCTGAGGAAATCCTGCAGGCCCCCAGGTCTGGACTTTTAGGCTGAGTCTGAGGGTCAAGCAGATATCACAAGACCGTGTGTCTAAAGGCTCCACCTTGGATACCTTACACTCCCGCACTTGGCTCAGACAATCTCTGATGGCCTCTCTCACAGCTCCTCTCCCTTCAGGGATGCAGAGTTCTCAGGCAGGAGGATGTAAGGTCCACAGCCAAATGCAGGCCTCTCTCTCTGTCTTCCTCTAGCAGGTAGGGTGGGTTATGGAGGAGTAGGTCTGGCTGGTATGGGGAGAGCCACCTTTTGAGAAGATGTCTGACCTCTGGCCTATTATTCAGACTTAGAATATGAGGCATCGGAAACGCTATGTCTCTAGCTGTAGCCATGACGTGATTTTCACCCTTGTTGACTCATTACATAACACGGAAGCAGCACCGTGCAAATGCAAACTGTCTTTCTGTTGATGGTCATGCTTCAGGCTTGTTTGGGAGAGTTATTTTTTTTTTTTGCATGAGTATATGTGCACCTATGTGTGTGGTGTGTGTGTGTGTGTGTTTTCTCATGTGTGTGGAAGTCAGAGGTTTACAATGGTTGTCTTCCTTGGTCACTCTTACCTACAGCTAGTTTGGCCGGCCACCTTGCCCCTGTCCTGTCTCTTCTGTACTGGTATTGCATAGGTGGGGCCCATACCTCCCAGATGTTCATATGGGCTCTGGGAATCAGAACTCTGGTTCTGTCATCTACACTGTAGCTGTTTTATGCGCTGAGCCACCGCTCCATTCCTAGGAATTCTTTTTTTTAATCTTCATATTTTCATTGACTTTTAAGCATTAAGGGAACTAGTTTCTTTTCCCCCAAAAAACATCAGTATAAACTCTAGCACAGTGGTTCTCAACGTTCCTAGCACTGTGACCCTTTAATACAGTTCCATTTGTTGTGGTGACCACCAACCATAAAATTATTCCAGTGCTACTTGGTAACTAATTTTGCTATTGTTATAAATCATAATGTGAACATCTGTGTTTTCTGATGGCCTTAAGTGACCCCTGTTGCGCGACCCACGGGTTGAGAACTGTTGGTCTAATGACTACAAATATAGATGGATAGAAAGAGAGAGGAACAGAAAGAGACAAACTCAAAGACAGAGACAGAAAGAGAGAGAGGGAGAGAGAGAGAGAGAGAGAGAGAGAAAGAGAGAGAGAGAGAGAGACAGACAGACGGGGAGTGACTGTATTACTCAGAAGGTTTTTTTCTATAGACCAAACAAGTCTCTGTGGGCTTGAGTCTTGGCAAGTGAGGCTCCAGACCATTGCTAGAGGCCAGCATAGGAAGGCCAGCATGGTGGGTGGGCACGCATCTCTAGCTCCGTTGCCCCAGAACTGAGGAACTTTCATTCTGCCCATGAGCAGCCAGTAGACCAGTGAGGTGATGGATGCTTCTCCTCATCCAGGAGTGTAGGGCACTGTGGTTTTCATAATTAACTGGTGTTGAGGGATGTTTGCTCTTTTGGCTTTTGGAGAACCCCACCACCCAGCTCCCAGATAAATCAAATAGTCTTATTTTTACTTATGAATGCCCGGCCTTAGTGTGGCTTGTTTCTTGCCATCTTTTCTTTTTGGTTTTTCGAGACAGGGTTTCCCTGTGTAACAGTCCTAGTTGTCCTGGAACTAGCTCTTGTAGACCAGGCTGGCCTTGAACTCACAGGGATTCACCTGCCTCTGCCTCCCGAGGCTGGGATTAAGGCACGTGCCACCAGGGCCTGGCCTTCTTTTCTTATCTTAAATTATCCCAACTACCTTTTGCCTCTAGGCTTTTATCCTTTCTTACTTTGTACGTCTTACCTTCTCACATCCCCTGGCTGGCTGTGTGCTGGGACAAGTCATCCTCCTCTCCTTGTTTTCTCATTGTCCTCTCTCCTCCCAGAGTTCTCCTTCTGTTCATACTCTCTGCCTGCCAGCCCCGCCTATCCTTGCTCCTGCCCCGCTATTGGACATTCAGCTCTTTATTAGACCATCAGGTGTTCTAGACAGGCAAAGAACCACAGCTTCACAGAGTTAAACAAATGCAGCATAAACAAAAGTCACACACCTTAAAATAATATTCCCCAACAACCTGGTCTCGAGAGACAGAATCCAGAGAGACACGCTTGAACTAGGCTTGTCAGACCCACTAAGGGATTGCGGTGAGACCCAGGGGAAGGCCATGGAAGTGGCCCGGCTGTGGAGCAAGGCACCGGCTTTTAAGTGACAACCTTATTTGGATCCTATGATGATGTCTATCCTTGGAGAGTAGGCAGAAAGCTAAGGGGTCTCCTGCCCCTAGGGGCCTCTCTGCTCCATCCTAAGATGAAAGTGGTATTCAGGAAGCATTTGGGGCTGCTGCGGGGTGCTGCCTACAGAATGGCTTCCCAGCATGACCGTGAGCTGGTAAGTCCCTCTGGAGAAGTCCTCTCCGGGAACCAGTGTCTGAGAATGAAAACCGCATGTTAGGTCGTAGGGAAACTTGGGCACAGAAGCCCAAGAGCTTCCCACAGAAGGACCCAAGCCCTGAAAATACCAGCCAGAGCACTCACTAAACAGATGAGCTGGCCGATTTCAGAGCAAAGCCAGAGCCCCGTGAGGAAAGCTCCAGGTGGTAAGATGATCCACTCAGAAAGGAGGGGTAAAGGTTGAAAACCACTTCCCAGCAATTCCCAGCAGAATACCGAGCCCATATGATAAATCAGCTGGGGAAGTGTGGGAGTTCATAGAAACGGCTCCCTTCCATCTTGACTCAGACTGGCAATCCTCCGAATCTGTTCTATGTCTGTTTTTTTTTTTTTCTCTGTCTCTGCTATTTCTATCTGCAATTTCTCAATCCGCACACCTCTTTCCAAGCAAGAAGGAACAAGCCAGGAGGGAGCTGGTTGTAGATGTCATTGCCTGGATGTGGGCCACGACAGGGAAGGACTTTAATATCTTCTGGACATCATAGTGAACAGCACCCCCTCCCTTCCCCTTCCCTGCTCCCTGTCTCATTTCAATGGGAAGATGTCACTTTGCAGTGAAATTGCACCATGAACAAATGGGACATGGTGATAAGTATTTTGAATCCCCGGTTGTGAGTCCTCCGCCAATGCAGCAAACCAAATCAAGTCAAAATAAAAGGTAAAGGACCAGGTGATCTTGGGGGAAGAGGAGAAATCACATGGCAGATGTATGGACCCGACCTTAAGGACCCTGTAGGCATGGTCTTGATCTGGTGGGAGCCACTGCTTAGCTGGCTTTCTGAGGAGCAGGGTTTGGAGAGAGAGGAGGCTGTGCGGAGCATCCAATGGAACACACGGGATAGTGTGAACCTTCCAAATACGCCCAGTATGCCCCACAGGAAACCCTCAGCACAACTAGTGGCGAATCCAGCTCTTCCTGTGACTCCCCACTACTAGAAATTCAGGCATCAGGAAGCAGTTAGATGATACCACATGAGCCTGGGATGTGGTTTCAGTGGTAGAGAACTCACCCACGCTTGCACACCGCTCTGGGCTTGATACTCAGCAATACAAAAATAAACATGAAGTGATGCCATGTTTAAACATTAATTTGGTCTGTTGGGATTCTGCTTGGCAATCCTGTATTATCAAAAGAAAGGCAGAGGGGTGGTGGTATACACCTATCCTTTAATCCCAGGCTGGGAGAGGCAGATCTCTGAGTGTGAGGCCATCCTGGTCTACAGAATGAGTTCCAGGATAGCCAGGGCTACACAGGGAAACCCTGTCTTGAAACAAACAAAAAAGAAAGATAAGATTATACCCCTGAGGGTTAAGCAAGAGTACTAAGTAGTCCTGGGCCAGATGGAATTTTGCTGGGCAGTGATGGTGCACGCCTTTAATTCTAGCACTCAGGAGGCAGAGGCTAGTGGATCTCTGTGAGTTCGAGGCCAGTCTGGTCTACAGAGTGAGTTCTAGGACAGCCAGGGCTGTTACACAGAGAAACCCTGTCTCGAAAAACAAAACAAAAAAGATAGAATTTCAACTCTTTGTCTCTCTCTGTCTCTGTCTCTCTCTGTCTCTCTGTCTCTCTGTCTCTCTCTGTATGTGTGATGTGTGTCTGTCTCTCTGTAAGGATGAACATGAGCTCGGGGTACTGTATGAGAATATTGTGTGTGTGAACCTGGATATATAGCTGAGATTTTGAGCTTATGCTTGAAGATGTTCTTTTTTTAAATTATTTTTTCTACTCCCCTCCCTTCCTCTCCCTTCCCCCTTCAACCCTCCCTCAAGGTCCCCATGCTCCCAATTTACTCAGGAGATCTTGTCTTTTTCTACTTTCTACTTCCCATGTAGATTATATCTATGTAAGTCTCTCTTAGTGTCTGCATTGTTGTCTAAGTTCTCTGGGATTGTGGTTTGTAGACTGGCTTTCTTTGCTTTATGTTTAAAAACCACCTATGAGTGAGTACATGTGATAATTGTCTTTCCGTGTCTGGGTTACCTCACTCAAAATAATGTTTTCTAGCTCCATCCATTTTCCTGCAAAATTCAAGATGTCGTTATTTTTTTCTGCTGTGTAATACTCCATTGTGTAAATGTACCACATTTTCCTTATCCATTCTTTGGTTGAGGGACATTTAGGTTGTTTCCGGGTTCTGACTATGACAAACAAAGCTGCTGTGAACATAGTTGAGTACATGCCCTTGTGACATGATTGAGCATTCTGTGGATATATACCCAAAAGTGGTATTAATGGGTCTTGAGGAAGGTTGTTTCATAATTTTCTGAGAAATCGCCACACTGACATCCAAAGGGGATGTACCAGCTTGCATTCCCACCAGCAATGCAGAAGTGTTCCCTTCACCCCACAACCCCTCCAGCATAAGTTGTTATCAGTGTTTTTGATCTTGGCCATTCTTACAGGTGTAAGATGGAATCTCAGAGTTATTTTGATTTGCATTTCTCTGATGACTAAGGATGTTGAACTTTTCTTGCGTGTCTTTCAGCCATTTTAGATTCCTCTGTTGAAAGTTCTCTATTTAGGTCTTTACTCCATTTTTTATTGGATTATGTGTTCTTTTGGTGTCCAATTTCTTGAGTCCTTCGTATATTTTGGAGATCAGACCTCTGTCTGATGTGGAATTAGTGAAAATCTTTTTCCATTCTGTAGGCTGTTGTTTTGTCTTGTTGACCGTGTCCTTTGCTTTACAGAAGCTTTTCAGTTTCAGGAGGTCCCAATTTATTGTTTCACTCAGTTGTCTGTGCTGCTGGGGTTCTATTTAGGGAGTGGTCTCCTGTGCCAATGCGTTCAAGTGTACTTCCCACTTTCTCTTATATAAGGTTCAGTGTGGCTGGCTTTATGTTGAGGTCTTTGACTCATTTGGACTTGAGTTTTGCACATGGTGATAGAGATGGGTCTATTTTCATTCTTCTACATGTTGGTATCCAGTTATGCCAGCACCACTTGTTAAAGATGATTTCTTTTACCATTTGATATTTTTTCTTCTTTGTCAAAGATCAGGTGTTTGAAGATGTGTGGATTGATATCCGGGTCTTCTATTCGGTTCCATTGGTCCTCCTGTCTGCTTTTATGCCAATACCAGGCTGTTTTCAGTACTGTAGCTCTGTAGTAGAGTTTGAAGTAAGGGATTGTGATGCCTCCAGAAGTTCTTTTATTGTACAGAATTGTTTTGGCTATCCTGAGTTTTTTGCTTTTCCATACGAAGTTGAATACCGTTCTTTCAAGGTCTTTGAAGAATTTTGCTGGGATTTTGCTGGGCGTTGTGTTGAATCTGTTGAAGATGTTCTTAGTGTGTGACTGAGTATGAGATGACATTAGAGTGTGAGGGGGTGTGGGAGGGTGAGGGCATGTGTGTAGGGGTGTCTGTGGGAGGGAATGTGTAGGGGGGATGTGGGTGTATGAATGATGGAGTGTGACCATGTCTGAAGCAACAGGTTCTGTTCCCTGGCACCCAGTCCAGAGTACTCTATGGGAACACTGCCTGTTTCTGGCTCTCGCTTCCTCTTGCTGTGGTTTGGATGTGGTCTGGGTGTCCCCAAGGAGCTTGTACTTTATTTAGCTCTGCATCAGGAGGTGCTCAGAGGGTAGAAATCAAAACTTAAATTTATATTCTGGAGCATCGAGACAAGGCTTTCAGGGTGTGACTGGGATTAGAATGTGGTCAAAGTGGGCTCCTGATTGTGTCCTGCTGGCCTTTGAAAGTTCAGGAAACAGAGGACACTCCTATGAAGGCTTCCTGCTTCTTACCAAGTGGTCCCTTGAGCTGCCTGGGCACATTGCCACCTAGAGGCCATTGTCTGATGCAGCTCCAGATCTGACACGAACTGTGGCCCTAAATGAACCACTTCTCATGAAAATGTTCCCGGTCTGTGGGTTTGTGCTGCAGGAGAACATGCTGCTCTTTAAAATGTGGCCGATGCCTGTTGGCGCCTCCACCTGGGAATCTGGGCCCGGCACGCGGTGGATATCTGGTTGCTGAACATCTGGGGACAGAGGGCGTGTCCTATGAAGATTGCTTGCAATCCTGCTGGCACCTGCCACAGAACACTTGGCAGGAGTGAGGCCCAATAGGTCCTTCCCCTGAGCATCCAAGGGCAGCAAGACCTAGCCTACAGTTTGGTCCCAGAAGTCTGGCCTCCGGCACTGGAAGAGAATGTGATTATTGTCCCAAGCCACCCAGTGTATGGCACTTTGCCACTAATTCAGTCTCCCTAAAGAGAGGAGCACAGAGATGAATACACAGAGCTTTTGCATGGGTGGCACACAGCCCAGCCTTTGTTCCACTTCTGACTTGAACACAGTGCAGCAGTGTGGTTTCTCTGTGGTTGCTTCCGCATTTGACAGGTGTGGAGTTCAGTGTGGTGGTGCAGGTCTGTAAGCCCAGCATGTGGGAGTTGAGTCAGGAGGAGGAGGACTTTAAAGTCACCCTTGCCAACTAGCAAGTGCATGGCAAGCCGGTGTTACACGAGAGTCTGTCTCAACAAACAAACAAGACACAGGCATGGGATGTGTCTCAGTGGTAGAATGCAGCAGTAGAGTGCAGTAGTCTGTGACACAGTCCCATCCACTAAATAGATAAAAGCACATACATACACACTTACACACACACACACATATACACACATACACACATACATACACACATAATACATACATACATACATACACACATACATACATACACACATACATACATACACACATACACATACATACACACACATACACACACATATATACACACATACACACATACATATATACATACATACACACATATACACATACATACATACACACATACATACATACACACATACATACACACACATACATACATACACACATACATACACGCATACACATACATACACACACATACACACATACATACACACATACACATACACACACATACACACATACATACACACATACACACACATACATACACACATACACACATACATATATACATACATACACACATATACACATACATACACACATACACATACATACACACATACACACATACATACACACACATACACACATACATATACACATACACACACATACACACATACATACATACACACATACATACATACAGAGCCTGCACGGAGGCACAGGGCTGTGGTCCCAGCTCCTTTACAGAAGGCTGAGTGAGAAGTATCAGTTGAGTCTTGGGAATTGAGTCCAGCACAGACAGCATACTTAGACTTTGTCTTCCTGTCTCAAAAAAATTGTATATACACATGTCTGCGATGATAGACTTAAGCATAGATGATTGCAGCTATAATTAATTAATATTAATATATATAATTAATATAAACGATAGATTCAATACAGATTTAATTACTGATATAAATAATATGAACATAAATGCATATATGTAACTGGTGTGCCCACGTGCAGTAACACGGCTAAGGAGACCTCCTATTTCTCCTCCCAGAATGACACCAGACCCTTGGTTCCAAGCAGGCACTGAGCACCGCCCGTGTAGTGAGTGCAGTCACATGCACTCAGGAGTTTGAGGGCCTCACAAATGAAGCCCCAACTCTGCCTCCACCCCCTGCTCACCTCCTCAGTACTGTGGTGTCAAACACCTATTGCTGCTGCCTTTTTGGATGTTCCCTTCCTGTCTGGAAGTCCCCTGACCCTTGTGCTCTTATCCACAGAATTTACACAACAGTGTCTGAGTCAGCGCTTGTCCCATGTCACTCAGGTCAGACTGATGAACCCCTCCCCCCACCCACGGAAGTTTGGCTTCACTGCTCATTTTCCTCTCTGTCTCGCTCCCAATAACTTTCTCTGTCTGCCCTATCTATTACTCATGGTACCTGCTCCCCTCCAGTCCAGTAAAAAATCTACACATTTTCTATATGATGCTCAACGTGAATTAATACACCCTCCTGAAACCATCATTGAGGAGCCAAATAAGAAGCCCCGGGCTGGGAACTGACAGTGACTGCTTCTAGGTACTTTACTCTCTAAGTCCTTGCACACAGGATTTAACTTACAAGGAGTTTCAAGACAGGCTGTCTAGAATCTGAATAACATTTCAGAGACTCGGGGCCCCTGGAGACCTTGTCTATTCTTCAATTATCTTTTAACTACGCACTTCAGTTAAGATCTTAATTACTTCCACATTAACCTTCTATTTACCCTTTTAACAGAAAACACACAAAGATTAGTATCCGATCTTTTGTAACTGGAAGGACTGGTGCCGCTCAGGGAGGGCAGGTCAGGGTGGTTATGTTCTCAACCCCTCTCTGTGAGATACAGTAACTTGAATTATGAGATTCAAGACTCCAAGTACTTACTTACCCATCCGTCCACCATAGATAGGCTGCTGACTCCCAGGGGCACCAGGAGTTCCAGGGAAATCAACACCTTACCAACTCACGTTCTGTGTCCAGAAGCCCCTGGAGAGAACACTGTGTGTAATTAGGAATCCCCCACTACCACTGGCCTTATTTCAACTGGACCCTTTCCAAATAGGTGCAGTGACTAGGTCTCTAATGCAGCTCTTTTAGGGTGGGCATAATTGAACCATAGCAAGGTCTTCATCCAAACCAAGTGGCTTTCTGAATCCACACTCACCTCCGGGTGCCTCATACCATGGATGCACTAGATAAGGCTTTAAGGGCCCAGCATCTTGTCTGTGATCTGCCTGCTCACATCTGGGTAAACCCAGCAAAATTCTGATGTGCAATCCTGTGTTCCCATTTGTCACTATGAATTTTTTTTTTTTTTTTTTTTGGTTTTTTGAGACAGGGTTTCTCTGTAGCTTTGGAGCCTGTCCTTGAACTAGCTCTTGTAGACCAGGCTGGCCTTGAACTCACAAAGACCCACCTGCCTCTGCCTCCGAGTGCTGGGATTAAAGGCGTGCACCACCACTGCCCAAGCCTGTCACTATGGATTTTTATCTACTTCCTTGGAATGCTAACATTCTATAAATGCCTACTGATGTCTATGTGTGTGCTTCAGAGCCTGTGCTAATGCCTACTAATGTCTATGTGTGCTTCAAAGCCTGTGCTAATGCCTACTAATGTCTATGTGTGCTTCAGAGCCTGTGCTAATGCCTACTAATGTCTATGTGTGCTTCAGAGCCTGTGCTAATGCCTGCTAATGTCTATGTGTGCTTCAGAGCCTATGTCAGTGCCATCTTTGTTGCCAATGCTGTAGATCACAGTTCTCCACCAACTTCCATGGTGAGTTCATCTCCCTCTCCAAACTCAGGGACTCACAGGAATCTCCACAGGCAGCATCAGTGACTTATGGGTTCACAAACTGGGCACAGTGCTGAAATAGCCATCACTGTTCTGCCAGGCTTCCGAGTCCTCCTAACTGGCTGCCCAATCGAGTGACCAAGTGGATGAGTGAGACATGGATTTCTGAAGGTCATGGCAGCAGGCATTTTGTTCTAGTCTGCTTTCTAGTGATAAAACCCTGACCAAAGCCAACTTGGTGGTGAGGGCATTGATTTATTTAGCTCATACCTCCCAACCATAGTCCATCATTGAGGGAAGTCCGGGCGCGGACTCGAGAAGGAACATGGAGGCAGGTACTTAAGCAGAGACCATGGAGCATGCTGCTTACTGGGTTGTTCCCCAGGGCTTACTCAGTCTGTTTTGTTGCTTGTTTGTCTTTTTTAATACAACCCAGAATCACTTGCCCATGGATGGCACTGCCCACAATGGACTGGGTCCTTCCATACCAATCATCAATCAAGAAAATGCTCCACAGACGTGCCTAGGAGATTCAAGCCTTTGTTAACTGATTGACAAACCAAACAAAAACGTATTAGACCCCTTGTCAACTTGATGCACAAACATGTCATTATTAAACCATAACCTTTCCTTTATGTTTGTGCCCAAGGGGTCATGTTCATATTAACATCACAAAGTAAAACCTAGTGCAACTTTAAAACACCACAGCCTTTAAACAATTCAAATACTTTAAAGTTCATTTAAAAAACAAAACTACTCTGTCTTTAAAAACTCCAAGGTCTCTCAACTGTCCAAGGGTTCCTATAAAATAATAATAAATTAAATATGTCTTATTCCAAGAATAAACCAGGGCACAGTTACAATCAAAGCAAAGCAAAACCAACATCTAATAGTGTAAATGAAATCATGTAGCTCAATGCCCCTCATCTGTGATTCAGTCAAGACCTTCTGGGCTCCACAGCCCTTGGGTAACTCCACCTCTCAGATTTCGCCGTTCACTGCACATACAACTTCTCTCATAGGTTCAGGCTGGCTCCACTCCATAACTTCTGCTAACCTTGGAGGTTGTCCCACCATCTTGGCATCTTCAGTATGTGTGGATCTCCACTGCAGCTGAAGTTTCCCTTTCACCTCTGACCTCCTGGCCTCTCACAGTACCAAGGCCCTGCCTCTCACCGTGACCTCTTCAGCTCTTCTGCTTCCATCCCACAAAAACCAACTCTAGTACTACATGGGAGACTCCTACATGTTACCAAGTCTGGCTGCCAGTTTGAGATAGAGTAATGGCCACCTCTGGACCACAGCTTCTGTGTGATGACCCTGAGAATATACCTCCCACAATTCAGCTCAGCGATGCTGGTCTCTTGTTAATCGTAGCTGATTCTCCAACCCCAGAAAACCAACACTGCCTGTTGGGACAGTCAGTGGAGTAAAGCAGAAGTTTCACTTTCATTGACTTTAATCCAAAACACCACATGAACAGCCATGAGTCTTTGCTTCCTTCTGAAACATACAAATCAGGCCTCTATCATTAGCATTTCTTCTTAAACTATCTTCCAAATTCCCACAACAGCTCATTAAGTCCACAGCACTGGATGGTTTTTGCAGCCCAAAGCCCCAAACGCTGCCTTCATCCTCTATCAAACAATCATGGTCAGGTTTGGTAGAGCAACATCCCATGCTCTGTTTCCAGTTCCTGCCCTAGTCTGCTGTCTATTGCTATGATAACCACTGACCGAAGACCAGCTCGGGGAGGCAAAGGTTTATTTTAATTTTTATTTTTTTATTTTATTTATTTATTTATTTATTTATTTATTTATTTATTTATTTATTTTTTGGTTTTTCGAGACAGAGTTTCTCTGTGGCTTTGGAGCCTGTCCTGGAACTAGCTCTTGTAGACCAGGCTGGCCTCGAACTCACAGAGATCCGTCTGCCTCTGCCTCCCGAGTGCTGGGATTAAAGGCGTGCGCCACCACCGCCCGGCTAAAGGTTTATTTCACCTTCCAGCTTCAGCTTGCGCTCCATCACTGAGGAGAGTCAGGGCAGGAAGCCGAGTAGGAACCTTAGGCAGGGATTGAAGCAGAGACCATGAAAAAAAATGCCGCTTGCTGGCTTGCTCCTCACACTTTGCTCAGCCTGCTTTCTTATACAACTCACGACTCAGACAACCTTCTCAGGGGTAGTACTGCTCACAATGGGCTGGGCCCCTCACATCCATCATTAATCAAGAAAATGACCCACAGATATGCCTGTAGGCCACCTTGATGAAGGCAACTCATCAGTTAAGGTTCCCTCTTCTATTTGGTGACTTTAACTTGTGTCAAGTTGATATACACCAGTGGTTCTCAACTTTCCCAATGCTGTGATCCTTTAATACAGTTCTTCATGTTGTGGTGACCCACAACTGTAAAAATACTTTTGCTGCCACTTCATAACTGAAATTTTCTACTGTTATGAATCATAATGCAAATATCTGTGTTTTCTGATGTCTTCGGTGACCCTTGTGAAAGGGACATTTGACCACCAAAGAATACAATGGGCACCAAATCTAAACTTCAAACAAGTTGAATAAGATTTCACACCCACTATGCAGGGGATCAGAGCTGGGATGGGATTCAGCAGGCTGCTTCTGATGGACAGAGGTTTTGAGGGGTCTGGGGAGTTCTAGGAGGAATGGTCATTCTGTGCTTCCTGTAGCCTTCATTAGCCCAGTTCTGTGCCTTATGTGTTTTTGTTGTTGTTGCTGGGTTTTGTTTTGTATTGTTTTTTGCCCCCTTGCCACCAACAATCCAAATAAAAGTAGAAATGGTTCTTGTTAATCTCTTATTTTGAGACCAAAGACAAATGAGGATTAAGTGGGAAATAAGAGTTTTAGATATTTTCCACTGTACACAAGGCATCTGATAGCTTTGTCTCCCTGCTGCTTCCTCTGTCTATGCCTCTTTGCTTTTTCTTAATCCTGTATCTCCCTGGTGTGTAGAATGGTAAAGATACTTGGCACATCTTCGGATAATAGACCCAATAAAATGGTTAATGACTCAAAATGAGACCTAAATATAATCTGACCTAAGTCACAGAGCACAGGAGCCTGTGTGGGGACTCCAGGAGGTACACAGCATCATTTGTGCACATACACAAGCACCCCTGCCATCGTAACGTCTCCTTGGGCAATGGCAGATGCAGAGTGTCTGTCCTTGGTCCAGAGCCAATTGGTGAGCATTTTGCACACATGAGATAGCAGGGGTGACACAGAAATTGATTGGTTTGTTGTTTTAAATTGTGTATGTGTTGTGTGTGGTTCTGGCTCCTTGTGCAAATTTGTATAAAGGTCAGAGGTCAACAATGGATACTTTCCTTCAGTGCTCCTTGATTAGACAGGGTGTCTCACTGAGCGCAGAGGTTGGCTCGTCAGCAAGCTCCGGAGAGCTACCTGTCTCTGTTCCCTGTGACCCAGCTCTAGAGTCACAGGCATGCACCACTACATTGAACTTTTCCATAGGTGCTGGAGAGCTGAACTCAGGTCCTCATGGTTACAGAGTTGACACTTTGCTGGCTATGCTCTCCCCAGCCCCTGTTGCTGTTGCTTTGAGATTGGGTGTCACATAGCCTAGGTTGACCTTAATTTTAGGCTGAGCTAGGTTGTTCATGGATGGCCAAGGGTACATCCTTCTGCCTCCACATCCCAAGGCTGGGATTATAGACTTGAGCCACCACACTCAGATTACTGGATGGTTCTGAGTAAGAATTAAAATGAAAAGACTTCAACCGCTCCTTACTCTTCTGAAGCCTATTTATTTTCTTATCATTCTATCATGAGATTGACTTTCTATGTCAATGTCCATTCCTTCAGGCAAGGGTTGCTAGTTACTGGAGATAATATTTCATGCTAAGCAGGCCGCTGTGACTGGCAGCTTATATCAAGACCACTCGTATTTAGAAGCGCAATGTTGTTTTATTAATCCCTGTTTATTCAGGATCTTTGAGTAAAACCCAAAATAAAGATAAAATCGGCTTATGTAACCAAAAATCATGGCAGTTTCAGTTACGGATTGCCGCAGAAGCAGAGGTATAGGAAAATCTTTGGCTTGGGATGTTGGCACAGTGCCCTCTGGTGAGAAGTCTTTAGTGTAGCAGAGGTTTTGTGTATTTATTTTTTTTTAACTTGCATCTAACTTGCATGCTCTAGGCCAGTGGTTCTCAGCCTTTCTAATGTTGCAATCCTTTAATTCAGTTCCTCACATTGTGGTGACCCCCCCAAACATTTTATATATAATATAAATATATATTGATTTTTTTGAGACAGGGTTTCTCAGTAGCTTTGGAGCCTGTCTTGGAACTAGCTCTTGTAGACCAGGCTGGCCTTGAACTCTCAGAGATCCGCTTGCCTCTGCCTCCCGTGGGATTAAAGTGCTGGGATTAAAGGCATGCACCACCACCGCCTGGCATAATATTTTTGTTGTTACTTCATAACTGTAATTTTGCTACTGGGCGGTGTCTCAGTTCCTAAAACTAACGGAATATGTGTCTTCCAACAGTTGTGACCTACAGAGTGAGAACCACTGGTCTAATTTCATTGGCCAGGGGCCAAAAATAGCCTTAAGCATCTACAATAAAATGTTTACTTCTGAAGTTGCTGGCCACTCATATGTCTTCCTGACACAGCTTTCTCCGTGTTAGCCACTCAGTTCCAATGAGACATCCATGTGTCTCTTCACGATTATGAAGGCAAAGCCCTGCACTTAAGAATGAGTCGGGGAATGAATGAGACTCAGATCCAGTCCCCTGTCTCATCACCTCTGAAAGCTCCATGGACCTTTCTTCAGAGATGACCTAAGGACAGTTCACAGGCATCTCCTAATATAGCTCATGGATTTAAAGCCTCTAGAAAATTCTGGAGTGTCTGGGATATCTCATATAATTACTTTTCCAAAAAATATACTTAATACTTCCAAGGAAAAAGTACAACAACAACAAAAACACCCAACACAAACAAAATTTAAAACTCAACTTCTCTGATACAGCTTAAATAACTTATTGTGACTAAGCCTTTGAAACAATTAATAGTTACAGAATTCTAGGGTAATGTCCATAGGAAGTACAAGAGTCCTGATAGCCTGGGCTAGGGTTCCTCCTTTTCTGTAAAGAGAGAGAAGCCCTATGATGAATTTGAACCTGGGAGCAGTAGTCCATACCTGCAGTCCTAACATTCTGGTGGTTGAGTGTCAAACTCAAGACCAGCTTGGGCAGCATGGTGAGTCACTATTTAAGTGTAAAAACAAAAGAATCAGAAATTGAATTCTAGATGTTAATAAAGAAGTCTAAAATAGTCATGGTAGTGTATGCCTGTAATCTCAGTATTTGGAAACTGAGGTAGGAAGACTAGATTTTCAGTTTTTCTGCTGTGGGATAATGCTCTTGTACACTGTAAAGATTTGTCACTCATATTGGTTTAATAAAATTCTGATTGGCCAGTAGCCAGGCAGAAAGTACAGGCAGGGCAACCAGACAAGGAGAATTCTGGGAAGAGGAAAGGAGGGGCAAAAATGCAGTCTTCAGCTAGATGGAGAGGAAGCAAGATAAGAATGTCTTACTGAGAAAAGGTACCAAGCTACATGGCTGAACATAGATAAGAATTATGGGTTAATTTAAGTTGTAAGATTTAGTTAGTAATAAGCCTGAGCAACAGGCCAAACAGTTTATAATCAATATAAGCCTGTGTATTTATTTGGGACTGAATGGCTGTGGGACCAGGCTAGACAGAAACTTAGGTCTACATTCTCCCTCCCTCCCTCCCTCCCTCCCTCCCTCCCTCCCTCCCTCCCTCCCTCCCTCCATCCGTCCTTTCCTTCCTTCATTCTGGATTTTCAAGACAAGGTTTCTCTATGTATCCCTGGCTGTCCTGAAACCCACTCTGTAGACCAGGCTGGCCTTGACCTCACAGAGATCTGCCTGCCTCTGCCTTCCAAGTGCTGGGATTAAAGGCATGTGCCACCACAACTGGCTTCTTGGAAGATCAGTATTTCAAAGCCAACCCACATAGTGATTTCTAGACCAGCTTGTGGCATGTGAGACTTTATCTCAAAAACAAGCAATCTGGGCCTTGAGTATCTCCACTCTTATAGTCCACTGCTGTCTTACAGTGCATCCTGATCTCTTTTGTCTTGCTTCAAATATCATTTCTATGCTACTTTTCAATCTGATCCTTTCTGGTTAGGATCTGCTGAGGTCTGAAGAACACCGCACATGTCTCTAGGATATCCAGACTCACCTTAATTAAGATAAAGAAATAAGAGAGAGATATAAACAGGAATTCCACGATTGCCTCTTCTAAGGATGCTCACAGTGGATCACCAGCCAGTTAGCAAAAGCTTCCTGCTTTGTGAGACACAGTGGCAGTCATTAGATTGAGTGTCATCTTGCAGAGAGAGGAAGGAGAGAAACTCAGCAGTGGAAGGTGAGGAGGGACATAAGAGGAAGCCACTGAGGGCACTTGCTGAGTCCTAAGAACTAAAGGAGGAGGGAGGACAGTTCTCTCAGAGTCAGGGCCGGGTCCTGAGACTGATGGACAAAACACTCTGGGGACATGTCACAGGTAGGATACGGAGGTAGCAGGTCCAGGAGGAAGGGATACATGCTCACATCACTGAACTCCAGGAGGTACCACTGTGATATTCCAGATCCCAGGCATAGCACGTTGGCAGCGACTGGGATGAGGCCAGTTGGTGAGTGTGGGTAAGGGTAAAGAACCATGCGTGACTGATTAGGAAGCCAGGCAACTGAGGAGGGCATGCCAGCTGCCTGTAGCTCATGCACCTACCCCAACACAGTCTCTGTTCCCAAAGGCTTTGACTTCATGATAGGCCCTGTATTGAGGAGGAGGAAGGTAGGAGAAATGGAGGCAAAACCGGCAGGACAGACTTTCAGAGCCCCAGAGGAGCTGGCTGGATGTGGTAAAGTGCCTACTTTTGGGTTTTCCCACACCAGTATGCCTGTGTATGCAGAAACTGGGGAAAAGAGCAAGGCCTAGCCAGACAAAGGCTGGTTTCAGAGCTCTACAAGGTGGGGGTGGGAGCTGTGTGCTAATGTGAGTTTTAAATGCTCTCTGCCTCTTTACTTAATCCTAGCCATGCTAAATGTGTTGCTATAAGACTGATTTTCTTTCACTCTGAGTTCTTAAGAGAGCTTCCCAGTGTCGTGAAATCATTTGGAAACGGGTTTTCAGCTGTCTCGGACACTAATTGTTAGGGCAAAAATCTATGCTGTCGATTTTAAACTCCACCCAAGGCTGCGAGGAACACTTCCAAGAAATACGCCATGGCGCGGGGCTGCAGAGCTCAAGCTGGTAAGCATGCTCCAAAATCTCTGCCTCTTTCCCGCAGCGCCTCGGTGAAGTGCTCGCCACTTAATTAAGAAGCAAGTAACCATCCTCAGAGCGTGTTAAGTGACAGTAACTAGAGAGATCACAAGAAGAAAAAAAAACTAATAAAAATAAGGGCCAGAAATCCCCAGAGTCCTTGCCTTCACAAGGTAACCCATTCAAAATGTCAAATATCGGAAATGAGCTGAAACCCTTGAAATTGCTGCAGGTGACATTTCCCAAATATCGCCTCTTGGATTGCTTCTTTTGTGCAATAGATCATTACCTGGTGTGATGGTTTACATGTGTAATTCTGGCACTCAGGATGCAGGGGGAACAGGAGCTGAATATCATCCGTATGTGTGTGTGCATATATGTACACAGATACATATTACCTTTCACTAGAATAGGTTGGTTCTACAAAAGAATTGAGCAGAAAGCTCAAGGGGTTTCTGTTGATCTTCTCCCTTGTTCTAGTTTCAACTGCTGTGACAAAATATCATGACCTAGTCTACCTAGGGCATAGGAAGTTCTCACACGAGAAGATATCACAGTGGCAGGGACTTGGAGCAGCCGGTCACATCACATCCACAGTCAAGGACAGAGACAGCGATAGATAAATGCACACACATTGAGCAATCAGTTTCTGTTTTCTGCTCTCACATAGTTCAGGAGCCAAACTGAGACTGCTGCTGCCCGTGGTGGCCCTGGTCTTGGTCTTCCTACCTCAGTGAACACAGGTAAGAAAAAGTATCTCATAGCCATGCCAAGAACATGATGTGGACAGCCCTTCCCTGAGCCTCCCTTCCCCAGGCCACTCTGCTTATACCAGAGCTCTCGGAAGACATACCATACATGGTACACGTGTGTTCTCAACTTACTAGGTACACCCTTAGTTCTTTTCCCTTCCCTTCCTTTCCCTGAGGCCAGGCCTCACGTAGCTCAGGCTGGCCTCAGACTTGCAGTATAACCAAGAATGGCGTTGAATCCCTGACCTTCCTGCCCCCAATATGCACCAGGTCCTTAACTCAATTCCTTCCCTGAAAACTTTCAAAGATCAGGACCGTAATGGAGTGAAATGGGCAGAAAGGTCTTGCGGATGGAGTCACTCCCCTTACAGTCTCAGCATCTGTACCCTTCATCCTCGCCTTGCTAGCAACTGTCAGCCAACTGACCAATCTCACTGGGAGGGTAGCGGAGGTCTCCACTCCTCTGATGGTGGTCACCTGTCATCTTACCCTCAAGCTGGGTGGAGGAGGCCAGGGGCTGGGGCAGGGATCAGCAACAGGAAATACATACTTCCTGTGGGAAGGCTTTGGAGTGGGTGTGGTCTTTTTCCAGGGCTGCTGGATCAGGGTGCCTTGGGGGCTAGAGAGTCCTGCTCAAGGCTTGGTGATTGTAACTAGAGGTGGGTAGAAAGGGTGGGAGTCCGCTATCAGAATCTCCACTAGGCTGGTAAGACCAGCTGATAACCGGCAACAGAGAGATGGAGGGACCACACAGGGACTAAGCAGGTGGAAGGGATGGAGTCAGGGCTTGGCAGGAAAAATGAACTCCATCTTTATCCTTTAGGAGGGACCTAGAACACATCTGGGCAATGTGGGTCCTTGAGTAGTGGAGCCTTTCTGTCCTTCTACACACAGGCCTGGGCACTATGCCACCAGCTCCCAGCCCTTCCTCACTGCAGCCGGACTATATGGGTCTCCACAGTGGTGAGACCCACGTCTGTTTCCCCTGTAACTCAATGGTGTGTGAAACCCTCTAGCTAAATACTGCAGTGTTAACTCTGAATCCGTGCCATTTTACATACATGTTAAAGGCATAGCACTGAGGTATGTCTAGTTCTTTTTATGCATGCGTACGTATGTGTATATATGTGCGTGTGGGTATATATGCATGGGTCTATGCATGTGGATCCCAGAGGTTGATACAGATGCTTTTCTTGATCAGTTTCCAAAAGGCAGGATCTCTCACTTGAAACCAGAGCTCACAGATTTGGTACTCTATTAGCTAGCCTGCCCTGGAGACCTCCCCCCCGCCACTTCTGCCTTCCAAGTACCTGGGTGCTGAGATCCTAAAGCCTGCTTGGCTTCTCAGCCATTATTTCTCTA
This sequence comes from Arvicola amphibius, assembly GCF_903992535.2. Lineage (NCBI taxonomy): Eukaryota > Metazoa > Chordata > Mammalia > Rodentia > Cricetidae > Arvicola > Arvicola amphibius. The sequence goes on from NC_052050.1 coordinate 152,632,406, forward strand.
GTCCCGATTTCATATTAGTGGATATATCAAGGGCAGTAAAAAAAAAATAAATAGTGGAGGAAGAGTATAGTTTTTCGTGTATAAAACCCTGTGATCTATATTTTCTGAATTTAAAATAACACAAAGAATTTACTCTGATACAAGAAAATATTACTTTTCTCAAAAAATTTAATTGCAGAACTATGTACAGGAGGTGAGTATTGGCAATGCAGACATCGAATGAAAGAGGCGTTACCATAGGAGAGTTGCTAGGCAACCGCGTTGCCATAGTCACCCAAGAGTGGAAAGAAAAGTCACAGAAGAAACCAAAACAAAACAAGCAATCTTTTAAAAATGGCTTAAAATAATGACAAATTATTAGCGAGGAGGAAGAAACTGTGTTGGCAATGAGAAATACATCAGATAGGGCCCTGCATGCTGGGAAATAGAATTTATCAAAAGAACCCAAAAAAGCATGAGTAAGAGAATTACATAAAATAGTTTCATTCTGGTGAATGTAACTCTGTACAGTTTTAATATTTGGCACTCTGTCGATCCTCGTCGTGGGTATTATTTTATATGTATATTTATTTATATATATTTATATACTTTTAACCTTGAACTAAATTGCTAGTCTCCTGCTCTAGCATTCCTTGAATCCCTATAGGAGGCATTAAACTCAGTCCTTAGGCCACACCTGGGTATTTTGGCACATAGTATGGAGGGTGGGTAGAGGGTTGTATCTCTACAGGACGGTACCTGGCCAGAGGTAACTGGCTTATCGTTGGGAATAAGTAGCCCAGTTCTCGATGCTCATTAGGGGACAACCTTCCTAAATGCAGCAAACCAACTGAAAATGGAGGGAGGGTGACAATTCTTGTGGAGCCCTTTGTAGGTGACGGCTGGAGTTGGGTAGAGAACAAGGGTTTATGGACAAGTGGCTTCCTAAGGTCCCACAATCAACTTTGGCTTCCGTTATTGGATTTGCAGACATGCATCCGAGTCCCCCCACGGAGACCACTGCTCAAAAGACAAACATGGGTTCACAAACCCTGCCATAACTTCCTCTGTGACCATCTCTTTTGCGCCGCCCATGGGAAGTCTTGGAGCCCAAGTCTTTCAAATTCAGAATAAGCACCAATGATTAAGAGTCTCCTAAAATCTAAGAAAACTGGGAGGTAAACCACTGTTACCTTGGTTTGTGTGTGTACAAAAATCTTTTAAAAAGTAGTAGTTTTGTAGGTAACTTATACGTCCTCCGTAACGGAGTCAGCTGTCAGCGGCTGAGACGGAAACAGGGTCTTTTTTTTTAAACATTGGATCAAAATGCCAGAGTTAGGACAGCAACTCATCACAAGGTGGTGTTTTTCAGTGTGGCAAGAACGGAAAGGTTTCTTCAGTGTCTGTGTGCTCATCTCTGCAGCGGGCAGGGGGATGATGGCAAAGCGGGGACTTGGGGTGGTGTTCACGCCTCCGCGGCGACATTCTGGTGCACTCCGCACGCACAGCCTTCTGTTCCCATGGAAGAATTGTCCTCTTGCTACTGTCCTGCATGGATAACCTCTGTTCATCTCATCCAGGAGGGAGCTGAGCTGACGGAATGCTGAGGACATTGCTCAGTTCTCGGTGGTGGTATTGGTTCTTGTTCATGGGTGGGTAGAGAAATTGAAGTCACAGCCAGCAGGAAAAGAAGTCCCTGGTGATTATGTTCCATTTCTGTGCCCCTCTGCATCCTTGTTTGATATCCTACTTATGCAGGACAGGACCCTAAAACAAATATCCCTGCCTATGGTGCCCTCGCTGGCTCTGCCAGCTTCCGGCACAGAGTGGGGCCACAAAACACATATGGAGTCAGAGTATAAATTCCAAACAATGCATATTCACTGCAAACCTCTAAGCTCTAAGATGCCGGAGGCTGTATGTCACCCATCTTTACATTGTGTCTGTCTGTGAGGGAGGTAGGGACAGTAACACTAATGCCACATGGAGGAGAAAACAGGGGAACCTGAGTAAAAACAGGTTACTAGCCATTGCAGGCGGAAGTTCTGGCAGCTTGGCTGGACCTCAGGGCTTCAGGCACCTTCTCGTTGACATCCCAAACTTCCTGCAGCTACTCTGTGTAGAGGGCATCGAGCCTGAATGGGAAGTACACCGCCTTCAGCTGGCTGCACCTTTCTACTCCCCCCAAGGCGGCACAGGCTGCGCCAGGGTACAGGGATGACTTCGCCTGATGTGGCACACTCGTTGACGGGCAGTAATGGGATAAGTTAGTGCAAAGTTCACGGCTCAACAGTGCAGCTGAGCCTCTGCAAATCAGAGGCAATTATAGTCTTGATCTCTTAAGCCTGCGGTTTACTGGTTTTGAACCCCAGCGTTTGATCCAAACCTTCTTAGATGTATAAACGGTGAGTGGGCAGAAAAAAGAAACGCCTTAAAACTTCCTGCGAGGATAGTTTGAAAACTATAAAAATGATACGGGTAACTATGAGGGTAGTGATACGTTAAATTTGCAGTAATAACATGAAGACACCCATGGCTGGAGAAGAAAATGGCGGGGTGAGGCGAGCACAATTGCCTGTGACTTGGGGACACATGTCTGTGTTCTATGCTTCAAGCCTGTAGCTGGTGGGGTGAGCATGGCTTCAGTGTCCTCCCATGCCCAGTGTTGCTCCAGACAGTCAGCTTCCTTCAAGCCAGACACAGGCCCTCAGGGGACTACTGCTGCCCCTCCGACAGCTGAGGGAGTTCCTCTGCCATCAGCAGGTACAGTCCTGATAACCCGTTAGCCTGAGTCTATCTGAACCACTGCGTGTCAGCTTCTCCTGGAGTTGTGGCCGGGGAACCTGAGCAAGGTGACTGAGTCTGCAGGAAAAAGCAGCTGAAACCTGACCTGTGTGCCCATTGGAAGGTGACTGGCTTTCAGCTCTTCAGAGACACCAGAAGGCTGCCGCACACCTGACTATCCCACAATCAGTTACTAAGTTCGGCCCGTGTCTTTCAGTGCACCCTATCTCTGCTGCCCAAAGTTTTGGATCAAGATTGGGTATGATGGTGCGTGTCTGTTATCCCAGCACCCAGGAGAAAGAGACAGGACAGTTGAAAATCTGAGGCTAGCCTTGACTAAACACAGAGAGACTCTGTCTTCAAAAAAGAAAACAAACAAAAAGGTTGGCCCAAACCAGACAGCGGTTTCTAAGGCAGGGAGTTCTATGGTTGCTACAGGCACAGGGCCACGTGTTCACGGTGTCACCGTATTACCGCAGACATCTCAACTTGGGGTCCTGGGGTTGGGATGGGTAGTGCAGAGGCGTCAGATTTAAGTTAGGGTGGTTAAAAACAGCGTTTGCTCAATATGCTAACAAAAGGCAGAAGATGGGGTGAACTGAGAGAGACACCTCAAGAAACAGGATCCATCATATGCCTTGTGTACTCTGTTATTCTAGTCATACCTTGGACTTTTCCATAAAGGCTGGCTGCAAGAGTGTCTCTACTTTGCAGCTTGTGGTTTTGTCAATTTTTTCTGATACAGGCAGAAATAATTTGTATTTTTTTTTCTTAACAAGGATTTACTTTTAAATATGTTTGAAGCCTTCAGATGTGGTTTGAAGTTAAAAGTGTGGGCATTTCCTTTCCAATGAGGTGATTTCTGGGTATAAAACAAGTTGGCTGCTTTCTACAACATTCTAGGGTGGTGATAAAAAAATATAGGAACCATGATCACAACAGGAGCAAACAGAGACGCCTGGAAAGTTCCTGATCCTCCTGTTCCTCAGTTGCACCTTTTCTCCTGGTCCTGCTCTCCAGCTGCGCTTCCCACAGCTCAGCACAGTGGAGACCACAACAGCCCGCAGGTGTGAGGAAGTCTCTCCAGCTGGAGGTGGCATCTCTATGAACGCGGGTGGCTGCTACAGATAACACAGACGGCGCCGTGTGACAACCATGTCTCTGTACCAGTTTTTTTTTTTTCATTCATGTCCTGTTTTGGATGAGATGAGAGGACCCGCAGGAGAACTCCACACCAAGACCCTCCTGAAAGCGACTGAAATAAAGGAGCTGGAGGGGGCGGCATGCACATGTGACCAATGCTGTCTGCCTTTGCTTGGATGCTGCAGTGTAAACATGGCTTATCTTCTTGTTCCACAGCAGAATGTCACCCGCAGGAGAACGGAAGGCATTGCACTTACAAGGGGACGCGAACAGCTAACACTCCATCAGAACTAGCAGCAGGTGTTGGTTCGGTCATTAAATAATCTTTGGAACCTAGTAAACCAGATAGGGACACATATTTTTCTTTTTTTCCACTTCAAAGAGGGGCCACCCTGCAACTCAGGGAAGGAAGATTTGTTTAGTGAGGGGAAGTTTAGGCCAAGACTTTGGGTAAGGTCAGATGAAGACTGAATATAGGCAACATAATTAACCAAAATCTAATGGATACTTTGTTCAAGTTGGGTCCATAGAATTTTGGGTTTAAGACAAATAATGATTGTCTAATGTTACAATTTGTTTCTACCTATGCCGTGTACCATTTGAGGAAACGCCAGAAAAGGCTGCCGGACAGACAGCCTCATGGGTGTGGGCAGCAGGGACATTTGCAGCCTGCATTTCCTTCAGCTAGGGAATGGACATCAGATCTGCTTACCTCTGATTCCTTCTAGATTGTTCCTCTAGGATACACCACTTTCCAAATCGCAAGTACCAGTGCTTACAATCTAGTCTTTTTTTTTTTTTTTTTTTTAAAACACAGTGGTATGAATACAGGAGGAAGCATCATTGTTTAATGCTATTCAGGATTTACATTATTTATTTAGGTAGAAAATGCTTTGAACACTCTGGGGAAACAGGGTTCAGTGATAGAAGAATATTTTGGGGATTTTTTTTGCATTTTTTAAAGGATATACATTCGTATGATTTTTGCGTCCAAATATATTTTAAGGCTGTTTGGTAAAATATATACCAGATACAAGGCTCGGTTTATAGGGTTTTGCTATTACAGGGGATTCTTAACTACTCAGTTTTATAAAAAAGTAAAACTTTGAGGCTTGACATGCTGTAACATCAACCGTGCCCCCCCATGCGTAGTGGAATGTAGAGGATGAGGAAGAGGCCGGTGTCGTCTTAGCAACGCCCCAGCTGCAAGGCTGCCTTGCTGGGTACCCACGCAGTGACCAGAGGGGACCTTGGGGACGGTTTAAAGTGCGAGCCACTGGGAAAACACAAAGTACGACAGGGGTGTCGAAAGCTTTGCTCCTATGGCCAAGTGCATGGTACTCCTTAAGCATTAGGAGGGAAGACCTGGGATGGGGTGGAACCCTGCCTGGACTTGAACAACAAAGAGCTCTGAGATCAGGGCCACGGGCAATTTGATGGCTCTGTGTGGCATCTGACTCTGAGCACGTAAATATAATCTACCCGAAGCCGGTTAATCAGAGCCAGCCTCTCCCTTCTCGGCACCCTCTGAGTCATGACTACTGATAACCTTCCTTCGATTCCACAGCTGGAAATCACCATGCATAACCTTTCCCCCACCCCTTTCCCGTCTAACACAGGCAAGAAATAGATTCTTAACTTCAGCAGTACTGCATAGGACCAAAAGAACTCTGGAAAAATACAAGTATAAATTAGTTTTTTTCTTCTTTACCATTTTAAATGATATACTTACCACTCACATTCATAGTTCCTATACGGCTTACAACATCACAACTGTCATCAGAAACAAGCAAACTCCTGTCAAGGTACCCTGGGAAAGTCAAGTGATAGCAGTCTGAGGACGCATGTGACATACGGGTAAAGCACATGTAGCGTAAGCAGTGAAGTCTTAGAAAATGCTATGTGTAATGGTTTAAGTTACGAAGGGATAAAAATACCATGACCATTTCTTAGTTTTTCCCTCTCTGTATTCTCTGGGCTCCTGCCAGCCCTTTCCAGGGATCCCTCTCTTATGGGAACATTCGACTTCGCTTTGAATATAAATAATGATTCTATGCTAGATTTTTTTTGGGGGTGGGTTAGCCTTGTTATTTCCTTTTGGAGAAACACATGGTGGGGACATTGGAGAGACCCTTTTCTGTCATCACAAATGTCAACCAAGGAACCCAGTGCTTCCTGGGGTGGCAGGGCTAGTGAGGACAGCAGGGGTATGGGACAGCTCAGTTGGGGACAGTAACTCAGATGAGAGGGAACAGGTTTGTCTGTCTTTCCTGCCCTTCGAATTGTAGCACCTTCCACTTGGATGTCTAATGCCTCTCGGAGTGGGGAGATGCACCCGTTTGTAGTGACCTCTAGTTATCACACAATTTATAAAAATATAAATAACAAAGTGAAAGCTAGGTTCCATCTCAAGAGGCCACCTGGTGACCCTCTGCGAACAAGGAGGCAAGCCGCCGATGTCCTTCCGAGTCAATCTTGCCATGAGCTCAGCAAAACTAGGAATCGGAGCGTCCACTGTCTGCGGTGCAGAGAACACGGCAAGGGCGAATCCGGTGGAGGGTGAGACAGAAACTACCAGGTAGGCAATAAACTGTACAAGTGTTTCGTGTAGAAGAACAAAACCAGGCTCGCGTGGCCACCCCTGGTCCTCAGAGCCGAGTCTGGGCCTCGGGGATGTAGATCTCAATGCTGTCTGCCCTCTCGGTGGCCGAGTTCTGGCGGAAGGAGGCGGCTCTCTTGGCTGCCATGAGCCGACGCCGGGCTTCTTGGCGCTGTCGGTCTGGCAGGTCCAGGGACTTTTCCCTTGTGATGGGAAATTTCCCCTTGGGGGGCTTCTTTGGTATTGGAGGGGGGATCTTCCTTTCTTCCTGAAAAGCATCACAAGTCACAAAGGTCAGGGAAGGTCATGGAGAGGTCACAGAGGCAAGTGAAGATGAGAGGAGGAAGTGTGGGGAAGGTCGGAGGGGAGGTGAGGGAGGTCATGGGGGAAGCCGAAGGATGTCAGAGGAGAAATGGTAGGGGCCATGGCAAGGTGCGGGGGGGGGGGGGGTCACAGAGAGCCATGAGGAGGTCAGAGGAAGGTGAAGGGGAGGACCCCTGAAATGCTGAGTCCTGGAGTCCTGGTTTATCCAGCTTCCGTTTGATCCCCTGCCCCTGCCAAGTTCCCTCCACTGATGCCCAATGAGGCAGCTTCATCTTACACCACTCCTTTTTATTTAGTTATTTAGTTTTTGGGGGTCACTCTTCTAAACTTTCTAAGTTTTCAGTGGAGACTGAGGTGTTTGAGGCTGCATCTACAAATCAAGAAAATAAACTGCGCCTCGACATAGACCCTCCCCCCCCCCCCCCCAGCTCTGGCAAACTGGAGTCATCCTTAGCTCCGTACTTTCCAAAGCAGCACCCTACCTGAGTGATAGGGAGAATCTTGAGGGAATGTGGACATGGTTGCCTGATGTGTGTGGGACAGGATACATGCTCACGAAAACGATTTTATGTGGGCAGGAGCCCCATAGGTCCCTCAGCTAACTTCTCAATCGTGAGCCTAAACCCACATTGACTTTTCTGTAGGTACACACATAGTTACGTATCTATGCGCATATTTCCGTCAGCTTCAAGTCAAACAATTCATATCCAAAAACATGCATCTCCAGAGAGTTAACTTGGACAAACTGGAAACGCACATAATGCAGAAGGCTTGCAAACTCTTTAGTGAAGGGCTTGCACTCTGGGACAGTGTCCTGAAGGCAAATCTGGACCTACCCTGGACATTGTGAGACTCCTTCTGCCTAAGCAGAGAGCTCTCGCCTGAGTCTCCAGGCTTGAGATGCCTTTGGTCCAGGAAGAAGGGTAGTGTGTGCCCATGCCCACAGTGGCATGCTGGAAAAAGCGAAATGCTGTCTCGGCGTCTGACATTTCTTCCCGAGGCTGGAAGTCATGGCCCACCCCCGACTTCTTAAGCTACTTAAGAAATGTAACTCTCACATGAAGCACACAGCTGCTCATCTCTCTCCTCCTTTCTTGGGGGCTCTGAAATGCACACCTGCGACAGATAAACTCCCCGTGAGCTCCCTTTGCAAGGGGCTTCAGAGCCCACAGGCTGCAGCAGAGGGGCGGGGGAAACAGGAGCCTTGCAAAGCTTGGGACTCTGTCTTCAGAAGTTACTAGAAGGGGCAGGCTTTCCTTTAAGGTGTGGACCGGCCGCTCTGCACTGGGGTGAATGTCCTCAGCAAGAACATATTTCCCAGGAGACTAGCTCCAGGGGGCTTCTGCTTGCCCACCGGCCCCAGAGGGGCAGCTGCCTGCATGGGGGGCTGGATTGGGGAGCCCTGCTTTCAACATTCCACTCTTGGGCCGTCTTCTATGGCCTCAGAATCATGGGAGTGTTCCTACACCCCTCCCGTTATTTGGTGGGAGGAGTTTGTTCACTGCCCTCAGGGACATCTATGGCTGCTGGGGCTGCTGGCTTTAAGCTCCACTGATTACCAGCGGTGTCTTTGAGGAAGTCCAAACAGTGAGGCGTGCCCTCCCTGGCTTTCATCCTAATCACTTAGCTACCCACATTCTCGTTCACACATTAAACAGTACTTCCCCTAACTATTATTAGTCTATTTTCCTGGCAACTTTGTTCTATTTCATTTGGAGACAGAGTCTCACTATTTATTCTAGGCTAGCCACAAACCTACTATCCTCCTGCCTCAGCTTCTCAATTTTGGGAATTCAGGCATATATCACCACATCTGATTGGAGCTTCATAAAAGAAACTCGTATTTCGGGTGTATATGTGTGCATGCCTGTGTGGTGTACACATGCCACAGTGGACCTGTGGAGATCAGAGGACACCTTGTAGGAGTTGGTTCTCCCCTTCCACCGTGGAGATCGCGGGGTCAGTCTCAGAGCTTTAGGTTTAGGGCAAACACCCTCACCCACTGGGCAACCATGGCCCCTCTAGCTGTAACCCAGTTGAATGGACGATATCTGTCTAGGAAATCCAGATCATGATGACGTCTCTGGGGAGCCTGTAGGTGGATGCATGTCCTGCTGACTTAGACTGCATCCTAGCACGCTCCTGAGATGACATCATCATTAAGCAGAGAGCCAACATTCAGACTGGATGCCAATTTCCAGCCTGTTTAAGGATGGGGCTCTAGAGGAAGATCACACCCTCAGCCTGCTTGCAAAGATTTCAATGCTGTCTTGTCCTTCGCTCCCCACATGCCGCAGGGAAGTATGTTTGAACAGAAGATTGTCATCTTAGCCAGATCTGAGATCTTACCTGTGGGAGGTTGTCTAAATACAATCCAAGTAGAAGTCGGATGAAAATGAGCCAGGTTTTATCCCTGGAGGAAGCTAGATTATAGATGCAGGGATCTTTGGTGGTGTCTCTGAGACACAGTAAGACAGCCACTGCTAGCCACACAGCCAGACGCTCATTCTGTCTATTTGTGCATGTGCTTCACACACACACGCACACGCACTCACATACACACACATACACGCGCACACGCGCGCGTGCGCGCGTGCGCGCACACACACACACGAAATTGTTCCTGTATCAACAGCTACAGGTGGAGAAGTTGGCGAATTGGCTATCGTACATTAAGAAGCCACTGGCTCCGTGCTCAAGACCCGCCACACCACGTGACGTCATTACCTTCCTTTCCGGTGATCCTATTATCTTCCAGTCGTTGAGCTTCAGCTGGTGCAGCTCATCGAACTTCATGCTGACATCCTCCACAGACAGCTGCAGCATATCCCAGTAGCCAGCCAAATCCTGCGATGTTGGCCTTGGCATGGCGCTGGGGTCCTGGGGACATACGGGGGACGTTACAGGGGCCGCTCTTTCTTACTCTGTCACTCAAGGACTCGGAGGAGGAGCTCCACTCATTTGAAACCCAACAGGAGATGCTTGCACCCAAGTTAACCTTAGCCCAGGTACGGGTGCCCAGGTACGGGGTGTGGGGCGGCAGCTTAGAAGAACGCAGCATTAACCCTTCAGGGTTTCAGCTTGGAATTCCCGGGGGCTAGGATGCTCAGTGGGTAGATACTTCCCAAGTACGCACTTGGGTTTCCTGGGTTACGCCCTTCAAACAGTTCGCAGCTCATAGATGCAGTTGAGCCATTTAACTGACTCAGGAGGAACAGGGCTCGCGTGTCTGGTGGCGAGACCAGTGGGAGCAGCCACGGATTTCATGGTGTTTATTTTGATGGGGCCTAGCTCTACTTCTGAGGACCAAGTATGACTTCAGAGGTAATTAAATTTCCTCCCATGCAGAGCCAAGCCAGTCCTCTTGAAGGAACAGAGGAATCAAGAACCATCAGCCCCCTCCCCCACAGCTTAGCCTGCTCAAGGGGTGCCACTCAGCCATCCACAGGAGCCCCTGGGCTGGTTCTGAGTCCAAGATGCATGCTATTTCTGCACAATTTTGGTCCACTTAGTTCTTACTCTGACAGTAGAGCGCTAATTCTGTGTTGATTCAGTAGAATCAACTTTCAGGAGAAACTATACCTGTTAGGCACACCACTGAATTCTCACAGGCAACCAAATAACAGCCTATGGCACCAGGGAGAGTCATGGGGGCGTGGAGGAGGGGGCGGGAATAGAAGGCGAACTCACCACGTGTTCCTCCTAAGTAGGATCCAGAGCTGGATTTGGCTGTTTGAGCCTGTTCTTATATTGAACCACTAGAGGGCGCGCTCTGTCCATGCTGACGCAGTTTTTAAGCTACCTGATATTCTGTCTTGTTCTGCTTGAGTACATGTGGAGGCTACACTGTAGCTATTGCTACACTGCACAAATTCAAGACCTGTACATCTTGACACCTGGGTGGGGCTGGCTTTCCTGAGGGTGGGTTCTCCCTCCCTCCCTCCCCCCCCCCCTCTCTCTCTCTCACACACACACACAGTGTTTCTCTGAAGCTTTGGTGTCTGTCCTGGAACTCATTCTGTTGACCAGACTGGCCTCGAACTCACAGAGATCCACCTGCCTCCGCCTGCTGAGTGCTGCAATTAAAGGCACAAGCCACCACCGCCCGGCCCCTAGGGTTTTTTTCTTAAACTTACCGATTGGCAAACTAAATAAAATGTCTACCACTAGCAGCGTCCCCAGCAACCATGAACCCCCACTTTGAGGGTAAATAAACAAGCTCTGTCTTTTGCCTGTGTCCCCTGACACCATTCCCCAACAAGGGTCTTAGAGACCCCAAAGAGAAGCCAAAAGAAAAGGAAAGAGCCAGCCAGATGTTTTTGAACCTGAAAGGTATCAAAGGTGTCAGAATGGATCATTTCAAGCCTAAGCCAGTGGCATCCAGTGCAGAAGAGGTAAGCATTTCCAAAGCTGAAGGCTAAGCTTTGTCCTGACCCAGCAGGGTCTGTAACTTGGAGCCCCAGAGCCTGTCTGGCCACCCTGACAACGACCACCCGACACATAGTGTTCCTTACGATCAAACCAATCTTATGTAGAGGTAGGCAGTGCGACACATAATAGCCAGACATTTTTAATCCAGCTTCATTATCCAAGGTGGCAAACTTCCCTTTAAATGTTGCTAGAGCTTCATGCCAAAGGTGACATGTTGTAAGTCTAAACTTCATGATGCACTTTAATGGGCTAGCTGGAAAAATGTTAGAGAAAACATTATCCTCAACGGCCCCAAGGAAAGACCTGGATCTGCAGCTCTGGGGGCTGCACCTGCAAATGCAGTGGAGCAGGCTGTGAGTTCACTGTCTCCGTGTAAGCTCACAAGCCGTGCACCCTCAGAACACCTGCCGCCTTTGCCATGACAGTTCCGCAGAGCCTACTGCCTTCACGGAAAACGTTTGGTATTAAGTATCTGGAGTGTAAAATTGCCCATAAAGAGCTATACATACGATTCAGCTGTTTCTCATGGAATTATATGAGTAATTTGGTCAGATGATAACCAAATAATGTGTGTGTGTGTGTGTGTGTGCAGTACATGCATATGTTGATATATGAAGATTAGTATGTATGGACATACAGGCAGGTATATAAACACACACACACACACACACACACACACACACACACACACACACACACACACACTGGTTTCTCTTCACTTTTCCAGGAAGACCCAGGATCTATGACAACTGCATTCATAAATCTAGCCCAGGACACATTCATTTCTGTCCTGACTGTAAGATATGCAAAGGCCAAATGTCGTCGTCTTCCTCCTCCTCCTCCTCCTCCTCCTCCTCCTCCTCCTCCTCCTCCTCCTCCTCCTCCTTCTCTTCTTTTTTTTTGATTTTAGAGACAGGGTTTCTCTGTAGTTTTTGTAGCCTATTCTGGAACTAGCTCTTGTAAACCAGGCTGGTCTTGAACTCACAGAGAACTGCCTACCTCTGCCTCCCGAGTGCTGGGATTAAAGGCCTGGCCCAAATGACTTCTAAGATCTCTCCTTAATCTCTCTAGATGAATATGTGTCTTGCTCAACACCCCCATAGATGCTTTCCTTTACTTGTGACCTTGGTCATCACAGCATTTCATTTCCTGCCTCTGCTTCTGAGAGTTTTCTGGGAGCTGAGCCTGCAGTGGAGGCACAGTTAGACTTCCCCTCTCACCTGCCCGCCCTGCTCAGCCTCAGTCCCAGCTTCCAGCTGGAGCCTGGGCCTAAGGCGTGAGTTGCTGGGGCCTCAATGTAGATAACCTGGGATAGGTGTGTGAGTCCCCGACGGGGATGGGATGTTGGTCCTTGGAGATAGCTGTGTGCATCTCCAGAACTGAAGTCTGGGTGAGATGTGTGTGTTTCTAAGCCCTGGCTGTGTCTCTAGGGCCAGGGTGTAAGTCCTCCGAGGTGAGTCCCTAAGGCTGAGGTATGGATCATCAGGGATTCTTTGTGGGTCTCCAGAGTTAGGAAGTGGGTCTAGGGCTGGGCTATGTTCCCTCTCACCCATCTTCCTGCTTAGGGGCACTTCAACCAACAAGGTCTGAATGAAAACACCCCCAAGGGGTCATATATTTGAATACTTGGTCTACACTTGGTTGAACTGTTTTGAAATGGGGGGGATTAGGAGGTGTGGCCTTGTTGGCAGAGGTGTGTCACTGGGGGTGGACTTTGAGGTTTCAAAAGCCCAGGCCATTCCTAGTTAGCTCTCTCTGCCTCCATCTCGAGGAGGAGGATGTAAGTTCTCAGCTACTGCTCTAACGCCATGCCTGCCTCCCTGCCGCCATGCTCCCCACCACATGAACACACCCTCTGAAACCGTGAGCAATGAATCTTTCCTCTGTAAGTTGCCTTGGTCATGCTGCTTGGTCACAGCAACTGAAAAATAACCAGGAGTCTGTGTAAAGGTACGCTACCTAGCCCTCGTGGGATGGGGCTGCCAAGCCACTTACCATATTCTGCTGACAAAGCCAGTAAAACTGCTGGAACTTCTGAGACATGAGCAGCTGGGCACTTCCCACGGCACTCCTGATCTTGCCTAGAACTGGGAGACACAGGACAGATCAGGACCTAGTCAGTAATGACGAGAAAGAACACGCTGTGTCCATCAAGCTAGGAACAACACTGCCATCTATGCCTTTGTCCTGGGGTTAGAGCTTAGTGTGGCCCATGGTGGACACATCCATCAGTGGAAATTTCTATTCCTTCCCAGCTCACGAGACTACACAGTTAACAGGGTGTCAGCTATGAGGGCGTTATCTCTGGGTACCAAGGATGGTTAAGCTCACTAAAGTGGTATGTACTACAGGATCTTATTTTGGTTCTGAGTTTGTTTAGTGTGGATGCTCAGGTGAGCCCTTGTTGAGTAGCCATGGGCTCCTGAAGACCCAGTAACCAGTACTGAGATGATCAGTCCTCAGTTTTGACGAAAGCATACTGGCATCTGCCATCTCACTGAATTTAGTTAAATACTCCAATGAACTGAGGGTAGCAATCTCGTGGTAGTGTCAGAGCTTAGTCTCCCATATAGTGGGGCTACCTAGAGGGCAGCCACACAGGAAGGTCATGCCATGCCTCAGAATCAGCCACACAGTAGGTCTGACTGGCTGATCAGACCCTTCGTGAGGTTAATGTTACCTGACTAACCACGTCTCTAGCAGGACTCAGCGTTGGGCTACAAAGGTTTCCTGATCCTCAATGGCTTTACATGGTTAGCCAAATATTAAATTTTAAAATAGCACAAAATGTGTTTTTGTCCATGTGAAGGATTTAACACATTGTGATGGCTTCTCGATGTAGACCAGGAAAATGGAAGACTTTGTCTAAGAGAACATAAGGGGAAAGCTCTGGTTTGTGTCCTTGAACCTCTTTCATTGTCCCTCCTCCTCTTTCCTGTGAGTGCAGCACCATCCTGAAAACAGTAGCTTTGTGGATCCTGCTCACACAGGCCTCAAAACCATCTGGGAGTCAATGGGAACCTTTCTTCCTGCTGGACCCTTTTATCCCTGCCCAGTTTCCCTCACCGACTCCCGCTCGTACATCACCCATAGAACTCATACAGTGTGGCTTTCTAGGCTTCCCTCTCTGTGCCACTGCTTGGTTATCGGGCTTAGCTGCCACCCGTGAGCTTCTCCTTCCAGCTTCCTTGTGAGCACAGACATCCACCCCATTCCAAGTCCTTGAAAGAAATCGTTACAGGTTGGCTCCATTCTCCTAGACTTTTCTGGAAGAGAGCTGTGATTAACATCTGTCTGGGGAAGTAGCCAAGGGTGAGGGAGAGGGGCGTGCTGGAGTTCTGTCCCTCAGGAAAGCAGAGCCAGAGGACCCATCTCTATGCCTGGAGAGCTGTGTGTTTCAACTGGCTGTTCACACTCTTGAGGTTATTGAGGTTATTGAGAAAAGTCAGAAGATCTTTCAGACCAGCAGAGGACCAGCAAGCAGGCCCTGTGCTAGTCTATGGTGCTGTCTCCCACCACAGCCCAACAGTCGTCTCCAGGGGATGTAACTGAGGTTTGGAGACATGGTCTCAGTTCCTGTAGCTTTACTCCTTGAAGGCTAGCTCCCCAAAGACCAGCGATGGTGACAACCAGTCCCAGGGCCAACTCTTTGAGGGCTGAGGATGCGCTCAGTGGAGAAGTCTACTGTTGGCATTAAGTGAGGAATGGGTTGGAGCACCCAGAATGCAGAGACAAAAAAGAAACATTCTACATATACCAGATACTGGTATCAGAATGTTTGAGCTGATAGGCCAGCTGCAGCTGCTCCCGTATCCTTTTCCTTAGCCAGACACGAAGACAGAGAGCGGATGCTCAGACCAGTGCTAGAAGGCTCTGAAGACAATGCTGGAGAAATAGTGGGCTGATGAGAGAGGGAGTCAAGACTAGGAGACTCAGAGGCCAATCGCAGGGCACTGGGCAGAGGGCATGCTTCACCTGTTCAAAGCCAGGGGTGCCCTTGAATATCATGCGCTCTTGAAAGTGATTAAACACTTCTTATCTGGGTGTGTTTTCTCCCCTCCCTCCCTCCCTCCCTCCCTCCCTCCCTCCCTCCCTTCCTCCCTCCCTTACTTTCTCCCCTCTTCTCCTCCTCCTTCTTGTAGATTTTTATTCTCTAAAAATCGATCATGGAAAATTCCACATTTGTGGAAATGAGAGAGAAGAACCCAGCGAGCACCTCTGTCTGCATCTCTCCATCCCAGCCAACAGCCGAGGCTGCGATGCTTCATGAGCCACCCGGAAGCCATGCTTTAACCCACACTTCACTCTCACCGTATCGAACCGCACACATCCTCTCTTCTGAGCACGTGTCACTCGCCTGCTATGGTCTAAGTCTAGATTGCCTCTAGGATGTTCAAAAAGGTAAACCCCGGAACATTTAATCACTGAGTGAATGCGACCACACTGGACTCCTTTCCGCCTCAAGAGAATGGAGGTTATAGGTCTTGATCTGTGGATCTCCATCAGACTGTGATGGGCAGAAAGGAAGGGGAGAAAGGCTGGGATATGGGGACCCTTGGAGGTGGCTCAGGTCCAATATCCCTTTTTAGAAATGCTTGAGGAAGGAGGGAGGTGAACTGCAGATTATTTTGGATTTGGGGATATTTGCTCATACATAATGAGACCTTGAGGGATGGGACCCAAGTTTAACCACCAAATTCACTTAAACGTCACTATGCCGTCTACGCATGCCGGCAGGTGCTTCCTACACATCAGCTTTCGCGTGTTCATGCTTTGCCTGCGGCCTGTCCCATGAGGCCAGGTGTGGAATTTTCCACTCATTGAATCATGCCACTGCTCAAGGTGTTTTGAATTTGGGATTTTCAAGTTTGGGTTCAGGCCTATAGTGAAGGGAGAGGAGGATGCAGGGATAGGGAGGTGCCCGTGAGCAGGACTTTTGGACAGAAAAGCACACAATCCCCCATGCACACCCAATGCCCTGCAGGAGCATGATTAACAGTCTTAGTGTCCAGAAGGTGAATATTTTGCTTCTGGAAGGTGGGGTTTCTGTTTCACTCTATGCTGTAACACAAGTAACTGATAATATCAGAAGGGCTCATTCTCATCAAACGTGAGCCATAAAATCAGAGAAGCCACGGATGGATGTGTTTGCTTTACTAAGTCCATTTCTTTAAATTGTAACAAAAAGCTGATTCTTTCTACCAAATTTGAAGCTTATATGCTTAATCTTTGTGTTCCCCTGAAAACGGAATTCCGTGGAGGTATCCATATAAGACTGTAACTCATAATCTTTAGCACAACGTGAATACACGGCACCTCTTGGCATGGACTAAGGTGGAGCTGTTATTGTCGCAGGTGTACACTAAGCTCTGCCGGGGAGATAAAGCTTGGTGGATCCCAGCTAACGAGCAGCTGCTAATGGCAGGTGAACTTGGCCTCTTCGTGAATGGGAGCGATCCTATCTGAGGCCTATACTGTAAATAGCCTCCTGTAATTGCAGGGAATTTGAAGTGAAAATTCAATTTATTCTTTACCACTCTGCTTGCTGAATTTTGTCAGAGGTTCAACAGTGTCCTCTTAAGAGCTGCAGATAAGAGCCGGCACTCATCAGCATGCAAATTCTCAGAGAACCTGATGGTACCCAGGCCTTTGGTGCACACAAAAAATTTGATTAGCTAACTTGGCTCTTGGAATTTATTTTCCACATGTCTCGTTTAATTTCTAATTCTATGAAAATTTGCTAGGAAACGCCAGCACCATATTCTGAAATTCCGAGTGGACTTTAGAGAATCTGCAGAATTGAAAGGATTGTCTGGTGTTGGCAGCCTCTCCTCGGATCCCCTGGTGATGAATTCTGCAGTGCAGGAGGTAGGCACTGCTCCCATCAATGTCCCTTCAGGTCCCAGGCCTGTCTCTTTCAGGTCGTGAACATATAACTTGGGTGTCTGGCTCCCCACACCCTTAGTTAGACTCTGGTCGGCTGATAGCATTGCCAGCCTGGCCCCCAAACTGGACATATGCTCTGGCCTGGCTCCCCTGAGAAGTCTGTAAGCAGTGGGTATCCCCTCAGCTTACAAAGGGACAGGCTGATAATGCGCACGCATCCTCCCTATACTTAGTGCTGCCGCCTGTACCCTGGAATCTGGTCTGCACAGAAGCCATCATTACTCCCACTCTCTTCCAGCTGCTTCAGATGTCCTGGCCAAGCAGTGGCAGGGATAGTTTCTCTTCAGCGTTGTGCTCCTTACCCGTGCTCTGTTTATCATCTTCCTGACACTGTTAGAGCTTACATGAATAAGCCCTATAAGTGGACATGCCCACCCACACACATTTGTACCCCTCGTGGAAAACGGCCTGGGAAACCCCGTGGCAGGCACCTGTCCCACTTTATGATTATGTGACTGTGACACTGGTGGTTATTTGTCCTGACTGTGAGAGGGGACTGGGGATGACTGACCTCTAAAGGGGCTCCCTGATTGCCTGGCGCTCCTGGCATCCAACTGGGGAATGATCAAATGAGCAGATGTTGGGGGGTTATTTAGATCAGGAACCCCAACACCCATCACTGGCATGACTGTACGTGTGCTCCTGTATGGGTCTTGAGAGACCCAGCTCCGTGCAGTCACTGAATAAGGTACTTGGGACATTTTTCTTTGTTTCAAAAGGCTTAGTAAGTTTTGGTTTTAATTCATGTCCTCACCTGTTTGTTTTAATTAAGATGAAAACCCCTACACTCTAGTTTTACAGCCGTCTTCGGCATCTCCTAAATATTTCCATTTTCGTAACTATGAGGCCTGCACAATAGGACTCAACCTGAACCAGTTTGTATTTGGCTCAGGCTAGCCTTTATTAGCCACACGGCACTGAGTAAAACCGGATCCATTCATTCAGTTCAGTGAACTGTGATTACAAAATTATAGTTTGGGCAAAAATTATTTCATGTAATGGAAATTTCAATACTCAGAGCTCAGAGTTTTGGCTTAATAAGCCATTTAATTTAATCTTAATTTTAAAAGGGTGGAGACTGACGACTGTTGCTAAAATAGGAACTAGACTTGGAGGTTATCTTACTTTTAAACATTATCAGGGAAGCATGAATGCGGCTAACCCTGGGAGAGCTGCACGCGCTAGTCACACAGGGGGAGATGCAGTTAGAGCTGTGCCATCCCTGCTTAGGAATGTCCAGGAGTTTAGAATTTAGGGACATCAGAGCTTCTACTCCCTGTCCCCTGTGCTCAAGGCTTACAGTGTGGAAGTCACACTCAGTGGAGAAAGAAACATTAAGTCAAACATTCAGCAGCTGTTTCAGGGTTAGGGCCATGCGATGCTCCCAGCCTACACCTGAGGGCACAGACCAGTGTCCTGACATTCTGGAATTGCTTATAGGAGATGGGGAGGGCTGTAGATGCTGCTGTTCAGTAAGCTTGCCCTCTTCCCCGCCTCTTTCTTCCCAGTTCTGGTTTGCAGAGGTCTTTGTGTGAAGGTACCAAGAAGGTGTAAAACACAACAACTGTGATCTCAGCATTCAGAGACCCAGAAGTCTCCAGGACAGCGCATAGGCAACCCTTGAGAGACATCGATCTTGTCGTCATGGTACAGAATGATACTTCTGCCAGGCAGGTGTGAAGGGCAGTGCTTCTACGCTCTGCGTCTCTTTTGTGTGACTGCAACTGCTTTCTGGACCATATAGCACAAGTATAGCACAAGTCCACACTGTCCACAAAGACACTTGGGAAGTTTCTGCATGGAAAAACGCCTCTTGGATAGCGAGTTTTTGAAGAATTTTAGCTACACTTCTCTCATTATCCTCATGTCTTGTTTCTCCAGTCTATGGCTTCTCCTGGTCCTTCCCCTCTCACCCCTCCCTTCTGTGCCAAAACCTACTCATTCTTGTATGATTTTGGCCTAAAGAGAGTGGCTAGCCCATGCGAGCACTCATTGAACACCCGCTGACCAAAGACATCACTAATAAAGAGTCCAGAAGAGGACACTCACATTCCCCTAAATGTTAAGAGGTGGGGGCATTTACTTTGATCTCTAGTTGGCCCAGAGGAGCCTTCCCAGAGCCAATGGCTGTCAGGCACACATCCCACACGCTTCAGAGCTGTGACGCTGGATCGTGTGACCCCTGCAGCTACGTACGAGTGCTTCTGTGGTACGACAGGCATTGCACAGTTTTCTGGGATGCCCCCAGAGAGAAGAACAACCTGTGACCATGCTCCATCTCTGTATTTCCACAGCCTTGCCCCAATGACCTATCAGCCTCAGAATTCTCCCTGGACCACAAATGGTGTCGACAGCAGTGGTGAATGGAAAAGACAGACTGTGTCGGGGGCAGAGGATATCTCCAGAAACAGAGCAGTCACGCTCAGAACTGTGAATGTGTGAGGCAGACACTCAGCATGGGGCTGAGCAACAGGTGACTGGAACCCCGCCTCCCCGTACCGTCCATGCTTGGCAATGTCACTTTCCATTTTATAATAGTGAGCACCAAGGCACACATGCGACATGTTTAGCATAGACCTTGGCAGACAGTGCATGGTCAATGAACGTTGCCTTTAAAGAGTGCATAACCCTTGGGAAAGTACAGTGTAGACTAAGCATGGAGAAGAAAATAAGGTGATGTCCATTACTTTACATACAGAGCAACCACTGCATCCACATTTGCATATTCAAAAGCAGATTCCCAGGAATCCCGCATTGGTGGAAGGAAAAGGCTGAAGAACCAGCCAGAGGAGGAGCTGTTCTGACAGGTTACACAGACATGCTTACGTCTTCTCATTTCTGTTTAATCTCTCCTACAAACGTGACATTGCTACAGAAAAAGCTGAGAAAAGCTGGTAGTTCTCTCTTCTTAATTTGGCTAAATTAGCTGAATCCATTTTCCTTGATCAATGTGCTTACTAATTTAAGAATTGGTGGGTTTATTAATAGAACTGCCTCATAACAATGTCAGAATAAAATATAGATAGAACAATGATTTCTGAATCCTACTCTATCTGTTCCTCCCTCTCTTTCCCTTCCTTCCCCTCACTTCTGTCCTCTCTCCCCCATCTCACTCTTTCCATCCCCCCCTTTTCTCTCTCCTCTCTCCCTCTCTTTCCTTGTCCTCTTCCCTCCCCCCATCCCCACCCTCACCCCAGCCTCTGGGAGCCACATTCACACATTAAATAACTTGATTCCATTTCTTGGTGGCGAATTTCTTTAAGTAAAAGAGAGGGAGGTAGAGAGGGAGTCTTTTACTCACTATGTGGGGTAGCAGGGACCTGAGAACCTGAGGGTTTGGACAGGCGTGCACTGGGCATGCTCAGTTGAGGGCTCTGAGGTTAGGAGAGTCCTGTTGTACCTATAGTGGGTAATTCTTGCTTTGCTTTGGTGTTCCCTTAATGTCATGTCAGGGATTATAAAAACGGACCATAATAAGAATGCTCCAAATTCAGCGATCAGGGAACTGATTAGTGAAACGAGCTGTGTAGTCCACCATTAGGGAAGGGTTAGCAGGAGCTCATACCCCACCTACAGAATGAAGCTAAACCGAAAGGTGAGCATGCCCTGCGGGGGCGAGAGCTGCTTGTCTTTCCATGTTTTATGTTGCTTCTCAGGATGGAGTGGAGGTCAGCAGAGAACATTTGGCTTTCGTGTGCTCAAATGTGGAAGGGACATTTCCCTACCGATACCGACATTCGTCCGTTTGCCTCCCTGAGAGGTTACCAGTCTGACACACTGTGGGGAAAGGCAAACTCTTACTTTCTTCCGAGAGGTCGTTCTCCTCCGCTTCTCTCTCCATCTCTTTACACCAGCCTTCCATCCTCTTCGTCTCCGTGTGCAGCAATTTCAGGAACCATGAGCCATCCCTTCGACACGGAGACATCCTCCCGGTCTCCACTGTGTCCAGTGATGGCTCCAGCCAGGGGTCGGGTGGGGGCAGGGTGGCAGTGTCCACCTGTGTCCTGTAGTCCTCCCTGTAACTGAAGAGGCCCTGCGTCCGCACAGTCCTCAGCGCCCCGTACTGGGTCGGGGTGCTGGGCTCCGAATGTCGCTGGAAGGAGGATCCGAACTGCAGGCCCTTGTCCTCCATGGTGATGTGTCCAGGGAAGCCCTCCAGCTCTAGGTCAGCCTGGACAGCCGCCGTGACGCTGTTTGAGCGCTTGAAACGACCGTGCCTGGAAAAGGAGGGAAGGAGAGAGAAGAGATGCTGCCTCGTTCCCAGACCCTTCATGGGACACTCCCGGGCCTCGGCTACACCCACTGGCAAGTTCGTCTTGTGGTGCTCCAGTGTCACTGTGAGGAACACAGGGTGTGACAACTAAATGGACTTCCACATCTACCGAACTCAAATTCTAGGTACCACCCATCTGCCATTCAAGCGGACTGAGTGGGAGAGAGCGGGCATGCCGAGGCCACCTTCTGTGTAGCTCAGTGGTTCTCAACCTTCCTATTGCTGTGACCCTTTCAAACAGTTCCTCACGTTGTGGTGACTCCCCCACAATAAAACATTTCTTTGCTACTTTATAATTATAATTTTTGTTATGAATCACAATGTAAATATCTGCTATGCAGGAGACCTGATAAGGGACCCCCAAAGGGGTCGAGACCCAAGCTGGAGAGCCACTAACCTAGAGACATACCGTGTTTATAAACTCTGGCTTATGTATAAAGCAGTGCCCTCTGTACATCTTTAGGTTATAATCTGAATTTCTTTGCAGTTCAGATCTTTCCTGTACAGTCCTGAGACCGTTCCAGGAAGACTGCCTCCAGCACAGTTCTTAGGAGAGGGCGCCTGCAGCTTTTAGTGTAGAGCCTGGCGCTTTTTGTTGCTGTATAGCTGGAAAGTATGTTCTTTACTACAAGGGAAACAATTTTCCTTCACTGCTTCAAAATGACATCATCTAGCTGGGCGTGGAAGCGCACGCCTTTAATCCCAGCACTTGGGAGGACAGAGGCAGGCAGATCTCTGTGAGTTTGAGGCCAGCATGGTCTACAGATTGAGTTCCAGGACAGCCTGGGCTATACAGAGAAACCCTGTCTTGGAAAACCATGCACATATATATATATGTATATGTGTGTATATATATATGTATATGTGTATATATATGTATATGTATATATATATGTATATGTGTATATATATGTATATGTATATATATATGTATATGTGTATATATGTATATGTGTATATATATGTATATGTATATATATGTATATGTGTATATATATGTATATATATATATATATATGTATATATATATATATATATATATATATATAAAAATGTCACAGATACACATTTGTGTTCTATCCTTTTAGGTAAAACTCTTGAAGTGAGACAATTTCAGGATGTAGCTGACATCTGGCTTGCTCTCTTCCTCCTTCCCCTCTTTCTGCCTGCCTGTGTTTCTCCTCTTTCTTCCTTCTTATTTCCAGCAATGTGAGGTGAGAAGCACGTCTGCCCTCCCTTCAGCCTAGTCTCCTTTTGAAAATGGATTCTGGATAAAGGACTTTGACCTTCCAGGGCTCAGAGCTATAATGCTATTTTAATAGGTGGTAAATTACTTTGAAAAGAATTATTCCCTTCCCTCTTACAAAAAAAAACAAGACACGACCCCTGTTCCTTCAGACTTGAACGACATAAACGGGCAGAGTATAAATGAATGGCCTGTCTCGGCAGGCAGAAGGAATGACTGACGGCCAGTGCGGGGAGAGCTGGAATCGTGCAGCCCTGTGCTTAGCAAGCAGCTGGAGGCGGGGGGGGGGGGCACAGCCACCCTGAAGGGGGGGGGAGTTACCGCTTCTCGTCTTCTACTTGCACGCCAACAGAGTGGTACTCCCGCAGGCCTCTGCTCTCCGTGTCGGAATCCGTGGCTGTTTCTACCTAATTCAACACAGAACATCTCACGTTAGACCCGAGGCAGGGGATCTGGTCAGCGACTATTTTCTTCTTGTTCATTTGCTGTAATTAATTGTGCATTTGTTTAATCAAAGCAGAAATGCACTTGACCCAGTAGAAACA
The DNA here is from genome assembly GCF_903992535.2 of Arvicola amphibius. Classification (NCBI taxonomy): domain Eukaryota; kingdom Metazoa; phylum Chordata; class Mammalia; order Rodentia; family Cricetidae; genus Arvicola; species Arvicola amphibius. Next base: position 152,655,676 of record NC_052050.1, read on the forward strand.
GAAAGGGGGACTGAGAGAGAGAGAGGGAGGGAGGGAGGATGAGAGGATTTAGGGTATTTATGTGGCTACTGGGTTTCATTCAATTTTTACATAACTACTTGAACTCAAGGCTGCTCTTGAGCCTTTTAGACATATGCAGATCAAATTGCTTAGTTCAGCTCAGGCAAAAAAAAAAAAGTCTCTGCTGATGGCATGTCACAGGACGTGAAAGCTTGTATCACACTCTGCAGTGAAGAAGGTGAGGACGGGGTGAGCCAGACACAGCTAACAATGACACATCAGCCATTTAGGAGGAGTTTACTGATGACTGCAGCTGCACATAGAATGACACAGGAGGGACGGATGAGGGCACCTCCGGGGACATGAGGAAGCCTTGTGGCTGCTGGGATGGCCGGCAGGCTGCTCACGGTGACAACAGAAACAGGTATCCTGAAGAGACTCCTCGCTATGGTCCTGTTTGCTAGGAAGTCCTCCTAACCCACCAGGCATTGGAATGCCTGTCAGCTATGAGAAGCTGTTACGCAAGGGACCCTGGGGCAGGAAATTCTGTGAAGCCAAGGCTGGTGAAGCTGTGGAGATCCTTCCAGGCCGCCAGACAGTCTCCTCTTTTCCCACAGCACCATCTGAGGCATCTCCAGGACTGCTGAGCCCAAATCCAAATGTCATAATAGAAAAACACATTTTCTTAAAAATTGAAGTCCCTACCAGGAAGTAATCAACACCTCGTCACTGTACCCTGTGTGTTTAGGAGGAGAAACCAGGCCTGGCAGTGATCTGTGGCTGCTCCTCCAGGCCTCATGAGCCCAGGGGACGTGGACGTCATGTTTGTGTCTAATTTGCTTGACCAGGAGCCAGATACTTCCTAAGTGTTGTTGCTTATCATCCACACAAAGACTCCAGGGCTGTTCCTGGAGGACCAGGGAAGGCGAGTAGCTTGCCCAAGGGCACCCAGCTTAGCGGAGGCAGTGCTAGGATTCCAGCCCACGTGCCAGTGACCTCAGAGCTCTGCTCTGTACCCCTCATGGCCACAGGAGTCTCAGAGCTGCTGCATTTCTTATCAAAGGGTGGAGGCTGGCAACTTCCTGTCCCTGTGAGACAGCTTTACAAGGATGGAGAGGCTGGATGAGCCATCCGTGCTGCCAGGTTCTGACAGCTGGAAGGAGGGAGGGATCAGATGCAGGAAAAACATCCTGGAATGACAACCCTAACCTTCCTGTTAGGGGTCCCCATCTGCCTTCTACTTGCAAGTGGCCATGGCCCTATTCAACTGTATGTGCCTTGCTGGACATGCAATTTACTGACACCACACAAAAGACCTTGTTATAAACTAATATGTTTAAAATTCTATGTCAGGATATGGGGGCTACCACTTATTCATTCATTCATTTTTCCAGGGATAGAACTCAGGGGCTCTGCATAGACTAGGCAAACACTCTACTCCTGAATTCTATTCCAGCTCTGCCTTGTGTTTTAACTATATGCCTGTCTATGCTGTGAATGAAACTTAATTGACCTATTTGGTCTTCAACGGAGGGAGAATTTCGGTGAGGTCTAGCTTTCTGTCATAGGTCATGATGGTTCTTACAAACGTACTTGAGCGAAGTGTTGGGAACATCTTCATATGCCCTGTGGCTGTTGAGTTGTTTTTTTTTTTTTTTTTTTTTTTTTTTTACAGCGTTTGAAGATTTCATCACTTATTTTCTCGAGACCTGGTCTTACCGGGTCACTCAACCTGGTCTCAAACTCTTGCCTCAGTCTCGCAAGTTCTGGGTGATAGGCATGCACTTACGTGCCTGGATTTATATCACTAAATGTGAGCGATGAATTAGGTGAGCGGCATAAATCAACATGCATCCTCTCAGGGAGATTTCCAAGTGGAAACAACACAGATTTTTGTCATAAAAATATTGAAAATAGTTGTCTAGTTTACTTTGCTCCTGGGAATCCAGCTGAAAGAGACGGTAATACATTCTGACCCATGTGAGGTCTCCATCATAGTATTATTTGTAATGGGAAAATAGAGGCTGTGAAAGGACTCTCCAGTAAATCATTATTTAGTCATGATGATGGATGCCCTGCAATTATTTAAATGATGGCTGTAAAGTTAAAAATACAAAAAAAATGGTTTTGATGGAATTAGACGAAAGTGCATGGATTGGCAGGCATCATTGGCCACAGTGTTAGGAGACATACATATATGCCTCTGTGTTCACATACACACATACACACACACACACACACACACACAGATACACACACAGAGATACAATCATGCACACACAGAGAGACATATCCTATGCAGTGAGTAAAGAATGACAGCCAGGAAGAGGCGGCACACGTCTTTAATCCCAACACTCTGGAGGCAGAGGCAGGTCGATCTCTGAGTTCGAGGCTAGCCTGGTCTACAGAGTGAGTTCCAGGACAGCCAGGGCTACACAGAGAAACCCTATCATGAAAAGCAAAACACAAACAAAAAGAACAATACCCCCAGGTCCCCCAAGTCTTCCTTCTAATGCAAGTTACTTTTAGGGTGACCTAGAAAGGCAGAGCTTCTGGACCCTTTGAACTCCGCTCAAGCTAGCTTTAGTTCTGTTGAATTTTTGCTTCTTGTTTTAAAATGTGGAAATATCCAATACCTCCCAGGACAAAGACCAGTCAGGAGATTGGTCTGAAGCAAACGCTACCACTTTTCAGTGCCACTGAGGACCCTCAGGAGGGTCAAAGGGATGCACCCTGGGTGAGTTTGGCCAGTTTGATAGAAGTTGTCGTATGAAACCATCATAGAAAATTAAGCTGTCTATGGTAGAAGACAAAGGCGGAAGGGCTGTGACAACATGCGCCCCAAAGGAGCTCAAGATCTGCCAACATCAGAAACCCCAAGAGGAGAAACTCAGGGCGGAGGAGAGCTATTGGGATCACAGGGAAGAGAAACCAAGGAGCCTCCTGAGGAAACCCGATTACCAGTGTGGGTAAATTTAAAACATGGCACAACATGCCTGCGTATAGTCATGTCTACAAGATCCGCCTAGGATGGAGTACTAATCCAGAGGATGATGGAGAGCAGAGCCCTTCTGAATGACTCTGGGGGCAGAAGCTGTATGGGGGTGGGAGCTCCCCAACAAACAGTGAAGAACGGCATATAGGCAAGTAATTCTGAGGTGACTGAGATGTCTCACGCTCCTAGGGATGGCTACTCCCAGCTCTTGCCGGGCTGTACACAGAGGGCAGTAGTGAGCTGGAGCCATGAGGGTAGGGTGAGCATGGACCCTGTAGTGTGTGATCTGCTTGAGACATAAAGGATTCGATGGGTTTGATGGAAATGGTCTACGTGTGTCTCTGAGTGTGTGCATGTATGTCTGCATGCCCACGCGGGACCCTAATAGGGCAGAAGTCGAGGCGTTCTTTCCTGTGGCCATGTTTTCTCTCACACCAAACCAGGGTTGGCACCAAACTTTAGCAAAGCCGCCTCAGTCTGAACCTGAACTGCTGCTGGATTCTGAGGTGGAAGCCCCGAGTATTGAGATTGCTCAGGAGTACACCTGAGCTTCCATCTGAAATCTTTGCTCTCCAAACAAACAAGCTCCTTGGGCTCGCTCTTGTAAGCCTTCCTTGGAGCAAGGCAGATGTATTGCTTTTGAGATTAAACTCATTGTTTCCTTCAGGGGCCCAGCCTAAGTCCAGGAGCAAAGCAGGATGTCTTATTGAGGAGCTTGGGGGTTCCAACATAACAGTGGTGGGAGCAGTGTGCGTGTGCGCCATGTGCTGAGTACAGGGTAGACATAGTCATCTCAGTAGGACCCTCACCAGAAATTGTCACAAGGCTTCCTGAGGTGCTGCTCATTGTGACAGATTGGAAAGGACCTTGTGGCGACTGTCCTCATATCAGAGGGATGCCCAAGTCCACAGGAATGAAGACTTCCTGCCTTCTACTGAGGCAGTTTCACAAGCCCACATGGCCACACAAAATGAAGACCTTGCCACAACAGACACTCTGTAAATGGATAAAACAAAAAAAACCAAAACCAAACCAAAAACAAACAAACAGACAGGAAAGGAGTAAATAGGCCTGTCATGGTGAAGAGCGAGAGACTCAGATGACAGACAGCTTGCGGTCCAGTGACCTGTGACGTCTTCAGAGGAACAGCCTCTTCTTCTCAGCCCAGGACTGGAAACATCAGTTCCAGGTCTAGGTTAAATCCAGAGTTCTCAAGAACTGACGCTGTGCTGAGGCTGAATTAACCCAGTAGGGTTCAGCCATCTAAGGCACAGGGCGTGTGGAGTACACGTTTATTCTATGCTGAAAGGGAGGACAGGGTGACAGGCGTGGCCACGTAAAGAGCAGAGCTCAGCAGGCTCCATTGCGGTCCTGGAACCGAATATTTCAACAGTTTTCCTTTATTTTTAATTATGTGTATGTGTGCGCTTGTGTGTGCATGTGTGCACATGAGTACAGTGCCTGTGGGGGCCAGAGGTGTTGGCTCTCTTGTGAGTTGTCTGACATGCTCCTATCCTTTCCAAGGGCAGTACATGCTCTGAACCACTGAGTCATCTCTCCAGGCCCTTGGATCCTAGTTTTGACCGTATAGGGTCACATGATACCTGCAGACCAGGAGCAGTTACTCCAGGAACCAATGGGCTGTAATGTTCATTAGAGGGCAACATTTACCAACTGTACACCATGTGCATTCATGGGCTCTATCCAAGTTTCCCCAGGGAAGGAAGGTTCTGGGTGTGGTGGTTTGAAAGAAAATGGCACCCGAAGGAAGTGGTGCTATCAGGAAATGTAGCCTTGTTGGAGGCAGTGTCTCACTTGGGGCGGGCTTTGAGGTCTCTTAAGTGTCTCTCAGTGTGACAGTCAGTCGACTTCCTGTTGCCTCTGAGTTGGGATGTAACACTCTCGGCTCCAGTACCATGTCTGCCTGCCACATGCTCCCTGCCATGATGATAATGAACAGAACCTCTGAAGTATAAGGGGGCCACCCCAACTAAATGCTTTCTTTATAAGAGTTGGTCATGGTGTCTCTTCACAGCAATAAAACCCTAACTAAGATGCTGGGTAATTAGGCAGGGGTCTGGGCCAGGCAGGAAGCAGTGCCCTTCAGAGCTGGATGCCATGTTGACGGCCCTTCCCCAGAAGCCAAGGATAGAGTGCAGCTGTTCCTGGGTCAGGCAGGTTGGATAATCCCAGCAGGGTACATGAAGAATACTAAGGTAGGCTCCTTCGGTACAGCATTGCTTTCTGGTTTGTTTTTTTTTTTTTGTTTTGTTTTGTTTTGTTTTGTTTTTCGAGACAGGGTTTCCCTGTAGTTTCTAGAGCCTGTCCTGGAACTAGCTCTTGTAGACCAGGCTGGCCTCGAACTCAGAGATCCGCCTGCCTCTGCCTCCCGAGTGCTGGGATTAAAGGCGTGCGCCATTACTGCCCGGCTCAGCATTGCTTTCTGATCTGGTTTCAATTCTCCAGGCAGAGTAGCTCTGTCAGGGATGTGGGAGGTGACTCCCTGGGCTCCATCCATTATGGAGGCACTCACAGCTGTGCACTCTCAGGCAAGGCACTGACCCTCCCTGGTCAGCTGTGTCCCCTCCATTGGTGGGAATAATGACACCTGGTCCAGAGGGTCACTAGTGAGGGTTAAGGGAGGCTATGTTGGAGAGCTAGGAGCAGGGACACAGCGTAATCTTATTTACTTGTTTTGTGTCTCCCGAGCATCGGCTGGTCTCTAGGACCTGGGTGTCTATGAATGGTCTTTCACTTTGAAAGGCTACTTCTCCGAGTCTCCACTTTTACTGGTGGAGCTGGGACCTGGCCACGTCTCCTTGTTACCCTGACATTTCTGTCTCTTCCACTATGTTTGGAGTTCTGCTTTTCAATTGATTTTTATCTAGACACCTATGAAGATCCAGGTTCATGGGATTCCTTTTCTTTCTCCACTGAGAAAGGAAGTTGAGCGAGTTTAGCAGCTGGTGTCACGGCGCTCACACGTGTCTCCACTGAGCATCCACCCACCAAAAACGGTCATCCACTCCAAACCCAACAAGGAACTGAGAGCTCACTATGTACCAGGCACTGTGCTAGGTGCTGGGGAGCCAAGAGGCAGGAGGCACGGGCCCAGCCTCCATAGAACACAGTGAGAGAGGATGGAAACATTCACAGAGGCGGAGACTCAGCCAGAGGTATGCGGGGGTCCAGCTGCGAGGAGGAACCACTGTGTGTGAGCTCAGGTGCAGGGTCAGCTATGAGGAGCACCAGGAAGTGTTGTGTCCATTTGGAGCACGGTGTCCATATGAGCTCCTGAAATGGCACCCACCCCTTTTAACTGCTCAGAGGTGAGCCTTTCTCCTCAGTCCTAGGGTGGACCACGGATGGACAACTGTGGCCAAGCACCCCAGGGGGAGTTTGAAGACCTGGTGGGGAATGTGTCCTGGTGTCTCTGGAGAACTCTGGCTGTGCTACAGATGGGCCTAGGGACAGAGAAACGGCGAATGTCCCACACTCCTCCGGTTTCTAGGACCCCTCGGGCTTGCTAGTTGTGTGGGGTCAGGGCTGAGTTATTCCCAAGGGTCAGCAAGGGTTCTGTGCAACAGTGTGAAGCACCCAGCAGAGTGCCTGGCACATAGAGCCAGGACAGAGAGGTGACAAGAGCAGTCATATGAAGAATCCAAAGAAGAGAAAGAGAGAGAGAAAAAACACACTTCATGCGAACTTGGATTTGGAGATGTTGGATACTTACATCTGACCTTGGGTAGGGTTGATGATCAGGGAATTCAGAATCCTAAACAAAACAATGAAGCCACAGTGTGGAGACCTGGCTCAAGGACCCAGGCCAGTGGGCTGACACCCCCCTGGTTTCTGCCTGCCCCCCTCAGCCCCAGTCCTGTATGGGGCCATCACTTCCACCTCAGTGTACCTCGTCCTTTCAGGATGTGTGTGTGCGTGTGTGTGTGCGCGCGCACAGAATTAATCATTATGGTTTAAAGCCTGCCAGACACAGGCTGAGCAGAGATGCAAAAAGCAAGAGGCAAACGGCGTCAGCAAAGCTTGGCCCGTGCAATCAGGTCCACTAGGGCTTGGAGGAGGCCACTTGAGACCGCCTGTGAGACAGGGCTCCTGTTGTGTATTGTGTGCTTCCCTAAACCTAAGCCAGGCTCCCTGGGTCAGTTGAGGAGTGGCAGGGACAGCCAAGTAGCAGGCCTCATGGGATGGTGGGGCACCCTCGCAAGGTCTGCAATAACAAGGTGCCTCTCCTCTATGTAGAGGTCTCAAAAGGGTCCCGCTGCACACGGCCCCCGTTGGCCACACCCTTATCTCAAACCACAGTGCTTGGATCTGTTTGCCCCTTTGTTCTCCACACTCCTTGAGGACTGCGATGTTACAACAAGTCATTGTGACGGATCCCATCACCCTCTTTATAGGTATCTGCATAATCTATTCAAATCATCTACCTAGCGGTTGGCCCCGAGGACCACACCTCTGTGTGTGGGGGTGTTCCTAGGTATCTGGGCAGCACACGAGTCTCATCTCATCTCTGAGGGCTCTGCTCTGGCGTCCGTCATGCTGCAGCAGGCACAAGTGGCCTCCCATCCCTACTGTCCCGCTTCTGTGTTTAGGGGCTGTGACCTGAATTCTGACTCAGCCTACACGGTCGCCGGAGAGGGTGGTCAGGGGAGACTACCTGGACCCCGATGGAGGAGCAGCGGCTCTTGAGGAGCTCTTCAGCCTTGGACACCAGGATGGCCTTGTCAGTGGTCCTCGTGGAGCCGCCCTGCGAGTCAGTGGCATGGCGCTGAGCCGCAGCAGTTTCCAGAGCCAGATTCATGGCCTTGTTGCTGTCCAGACTGTCCATGGAGTTGTAGAGGCCACGGCTGTCTTGGGTCCACGGGGACATCCTCTGGGCCCGGCTGTCCTGGTAGGCGTCCTGTGTCGATTCCGTGCTGCTCTGGGCCGTCACTGAAATCAGAGGCTTGGAGGTGGTCCGCGGAGGCACCGGGGGAGGTGTCTTCTTGTAATTCGTGTAGGAGACGGCTATGAGAGAAGAAGGCTCAGTCAGTCAGCTGAATTCCTCCATGGAGCCAGCCTGCATCTCTGATATATGCGCGTCTCACAGTCCAGCCTGTTTGTTTCTGGACATTTGGCCTTAGAAAATCAGGCAAAATGGAGAAGATCCTGTTGGGCTTAATGATATCTATGTGGATATATATGTAACAACAGGAGACATTATAAAAGGACCTAGGTATCCAGCAACACAAGTTAGAAACGTGTGTGTGTGTGTGTGTGTGTGTCTATGTGTGTGCAGGACAGAACACTCTACACCACTGATTTCACAGACATCATGGTGATGTTGTGCTAAACCCCCTTTTACCACACTAGGGAAGCAGGCAGGGCCCCAAATCAGAGTCAAAAACGCAATGCCCATGCAGGGAAGCACTGGTGTGAGAAGCCAGCGTCAGTCAAACTTGTTGTTGAATGACAAGATTTGCAGTGCTCTCTCCCCTGATTGTATTTTCTAAACAAAACAAAACAAAAAAAAAAAACCCCAAAATCTTTATAATGAGTCGTTATTTAGCACCGATAAATGAAGTGGGCAAGCTCATCACGGCAGGGTGCTCAAGCTGGTGAGCGGGAGGTCTTAAATCTTAAAAAGAGCGCAGTGGAAGAGTCAGGAGGGAAACTGGTAGAGAGACAGGTGGCACAGTTCAGGCTGAGCCTTGTCTGCCCCAGAGGAAACACCTGAAGTCCCTTTTCTTTTCTTCAAAGACCTCTTGATAGCATGGATCCATCTCTTAAGGAATGTTAGTAAACATGGCGCACATTTTACATACCATTTTCAGAATTGGATATGTACACGGAAGGAGTCTTGCTCCATCCATGCTGACATCATCCCTGCTACCTTTCACAAATGAGCCTGACTCACCCTCCACTCCCTCCACCCCAGGTTCCAGACTTGGAAAGCCCATACTATTGCCTGCAGGGCCGTTTTGATTCACCCCGTGGGACGGCATCCCCCTTTGGAGATTTTCTAGATGTCTCGTAGAATCCAGCTCTCCCTTGCCTCACACTAAACTGGTTCTGAAGAGTGGACTAATGGAGACATCTGTATGGTATCGCTTTGTCCCTCATTTCTCTGCTCCCAGAGGCTGAGGTCCTGTGACCAGGTCCCTGTGCTGGGTGGGATGTTCAGGCTCTTGAACCACAGCTCAGTCCCACATCCTACCCCCACCCCAGCTCTCTGCCTCACCCCCCGCCCCACCTCCCAGCCCTGCCTCCCAGCCTCTCTGCCCCACCTCCCAGCCCTGCCTCCCAGCCTCTCTGCACCACCTCCCTTCCCAGCCTCTCTGTCCCACCTCCCTTCCCAGCCTCTCTGTCCCACCTCCCTTCCCAGCCTCTCTGCACCACCTCCCTTCCCAGCCTCTCTGTCCCACCTCCCTTCCCTGCCTCTCTGCCCCACCTCCCAGCCCTGCCTCCCAGCCCCACCTAAGCTGTCTTCCTATTCTACTCATTCTCCTTAGAATATTTCCTTTGCCTTTCCCCTGTCTCTACCCTGCTTCTGACAATGCTGTTTCCCCAGATCTTTCCTGAATCCCCCCACCAAAGTCCAGCAGCCCCATTCATCCTCTTCTTTGCCAATAAACATTTGTTGGGGTCTAGGCTCTTTTTCATCTGGGGATGACTGACCTTGATTTCCTCTATGGCCCATGGATGGAACAGAATTTCAGCCCATATTTGATGAAGACCCAATAACCTCACAGTGCAGCCAGAGTCACCAAGCAGAAAACCATAGGGATCCTGGAGCTTAATTCTAAAATAGGAGTGCTGTGCACTCAGCGTGGGGACACAGAGCAAAGCCACATGCCTTCAAAGGTGATTTTTCTTTTTGTCTATAAAGATTTTGAGAATTGGTTTGTGCCTCTCAGATAATGAAGGTAAAAGGCCTAAACATTTTAAAGCTCCTTCAGAACATGATTGGGGGGAACAATGGGAAAAAAAAAAAAAACCACGGTAAGTTCCCACGTGAGATTCCTGGACAAGGCAAGGTGCAGCTAGGAAAATGGTCAGGGTAGAGAGGCTGGCGGTGGCTAGACACACTGCTGGTGGGCGCTGCCTGTGGCCTCTCTGAGTCTCCACGGGGTGATGGGTGTCCAGGAGAGCAGAGGCTGTGGACAAAGAGCCATGGTGAGACCTCCATAACAGGGTTCAGCTTCAGAGGTCAGTGTGAAAAGGAAGGCCACCCACTCAAACTTTGGAGGAGCTGGGCTCTTCCACGTGGATTCATCAGCCTGGTCACTGGCAACTTTTTAGGGGTTGGGGCAGAAACAAGCAGGGGCCAGCTGCTGGGCTCTGAAAGCCCGGCTCAGAAGCCTCACACACCAGGCTCTATAATTGTGTCTTCTAATGAGCCACACAGGGTTTTTTTTTTTTTTTTTTTTGAAATTTCACACCCCATAGATGCTGATGGTGAAGAGCACAGAATCAAAAAGCATCAGAAATTTGCAAGTAGGGATGGGTGTAGTGATATGTTATTTGTATTTTAATAAATAAAGCTTGCCTGAAGATCAGAGAGTAAAAGAGCCCCACTGGCCAGCCTTCCAGACCAGGCAGTGGTGACACACACCTTTAATCCCAGCAGCCACACTAGTTTGCCATAGAAACTAGTATGGGCAGTAGTGGTGCAGGCCTTTAATCCCAGTTCTAGAGAGGAATATAAGACAGGAGGAGACAGCTCTCAGTCTCATTCTGAGATTCCTGGAGGCAGGTTCGCCATTTCGGATTGAGGTAGAGGTAAGAGCCAATGGCTGGCTGCTTTGCTTTTCTGACCTTCAGGTTGCACCCCAATTTCTCTCTCTGGGTCTGTATTAACCATGCTGCAGCTGGGGAGATGTCTCAGTGAGTGAGCCACCTACCACACAAGAATGAGGACTGGGTTTAAAATCCTCCAGGACCCATATAAATAAAAATACAAGAGCAGGGAGCGTGCCTATAATCCTAGAACCTGGAAGATGTAGCTAGGAACCATGGAGCTAGTCAAATCAATGAGCTTCATATTTGGTCAGAGATTCTGTCTCTAAAGATACGGTGGGTGGAGGAAGGCACCTGCCCTCTGGTTTCCATATGGCTCCAAGTCTGCATGCATATGCACATACACACACTGTGCCTATCAACACGGCTGAATGGTTGTATCTGTCCTATCTTCACACCATGCTGGAGAACATCAAACCTCCTATGAGAATGCCAAGAAAATGAAAGTTGTTTGCAGTTGACCTCTCCAGGAACCTTGAGGAAACACTCAAATTCTACTTCATAGCTATCCAAGAAAGCATCCTATACCCCGGTTCACAATGCAGAACCCATTGAGTGTGTTTAAGGAAAAACCGACACTGGAAAATCTAACCACCAAAAGTCAGTTGCTTCATGGCCCTTTAGCAAATCGGCAGCATAGTTATGGGAACTCTAAGGACTGACCTCAGAGAGCCCAGAGAAACCAAACACATGCCTTCTCTCTGGTGACCCATTTGCTATAAAGATAGGGACCTTGAATCTGGTCCTTGTAGGATAGGAGCCACATAGCTTATGGGGCTAATGATTAGCAGGTACCTCTCCCTGCCAAGCCCAGAGAAGGGCTTGCTATGCTCTAGCAGGGAGGCAGGAGCTGTGACATTTCTTGAGTGACAAGGAAGAAAATAGCTTGGCAGCTTTCAGAGCTGTGTCTGTGCACTGCCAGGCTGTGTGTCCCTGACTCAGGCTGGGACACAATGCCTGTGTGGAGGGGCAGAAATAATGTCTACCTGGGGCTAGGAATGCAGTCTCAGGGGATATCCTTGCCTGGTTACAGTCAGAACATTTGAAGGGAGATCCTTCTTACTGCAGCAGTGAAGTACACAGTGCTTAACTAGAGCACACAGCTTCCATACTATCCTATTAAAAACCTTTTTGAAAGTAAATGCAAATGCATGCATTTTTAATAGCAAGGAAGTCAACTGTACTGCAGCAAAACCACATAATTACTAATTTCCACAACACCTGAGTAGTGTTGCAACCCACCTGTGACCACAGATATCGTCCCTGTGTCATCCATGGACCCATGTGAAGGGCCTGGAGATGCCAAAATCTTTCCAGCTTATACAACAGGTCCAGAAATAAATGCTGAAGCCATCACATGTGGGAGTCATGCTGTTGGCTGTTGGTTTCAGGAAACATTTTTATAGTACCCATGCCCCTGGCAGTGCTTCGGACTTTAGCTTTGATACAGTTTAATATGTTTGTGATTTTGATGTCTTGGATTAATTATTGTAATTGTTTAGCATTTTGAAAATGACAGGCATTCTTCAGTATCTGAAACTCACCTCTGGGTAGTCACAGTGGTAGAATCAGGATGAAAGACAAGTTATGACTGTTGGACCAAAGCTGAACCATCCCTCAAGTGTGCTGTGCACACATTCCATCCTCAGTGAGGCAGGCTTCATGCACCTCCTTGCTGGCGCTATGAGGAATAACTATGTCATCCTTCCCACAGACCTGAGATGATGTGCTCTTGTGACCTTGGAGAAACTATCCCAGTCCATCTCTCTGTGCTAAGCACCCAGACGAGTGGTCGTTATGTCATGGTCACCTAATGCCTCTTATGATCCCCACCCTCAGCGAGCAGGAAGAATAAATACCATGGCAACCTGGAGCTTGGTCCAGATTCTTTACTTCTTCAGAGATTGCTACCAAGTTGCTGCATGCATATTTATGAAATTCAATCATGAGAAAGAAAATTCTATCCATGCTACTAATGAGATACCTCCAAACACCCCGCCCCCCAGTGTAGCTCCAGAAGAACGCCCACCCTCTCCACTCACAGCATGTCTCCACTGGGGATAATCTCACACCAACATGGCTCCACTTGGGATGCTCACACGCATGCAGTGTGACTCCATTAGGGACACCAGAACACATAGTATGATTCCACATGGAACCCCTATGCACACAGTGTGACTCCATGTGGGACACAAGCTTACAAGCCTGACTTCATATTGGACTAGCTAATGTCTGAGAGGAGAGGCAAGTCAACCCCTTTATTGAAAAGAAGCTAATTTGAATGAAGTGGAACAAATGGCCCCATTCTCTTTTCCTTATGATTGTGACACGTCCTAGCTTTCCAAGTACACACCCAGACTCCAGGAGGCCACTTCTGCATTCAAACTCAGGGATGACATTTGCAAGCCAATAAGGACATTTAAAATTTGGTGTTCTGTGGTGTGAGCACACATATATAATCAATGTGGAGCGTAATCTGAATGACAGACATCACCGCTCTAGCTGGATGTGCACACCGCTCTCTGAACCACAGCACTCCCTTAATTAGACCTTTAAGAATAGCAGCAGAAAAGGAATTACAGTAATCAAGCCCAAGACTGCCTAGATGAGAAGAGGAACTGGAGAAACCAAACTTCGAAGAAAAAAAAACCCTGACATAAAAGATTATAGACATCTTGACACTTTAATTAATGTTAGTCTCAAAACATAAGTGTAAATCAACCGAGACACCGAAATTGCTTTCCACAGGCATTTTACACAATGGTCTCCCTAAAGTTTTAAAACAATTATGTGGCCACACAAGTTTTGGGGCCACACTGAGGGTTAGCAGCTAAGATGCCTGTTTAGAAATGTGCTAATTAGCAAGAAATTATAGTGTAACCAGTGTTTAGCATCTCCAGACAGGGAAATGAGGCATGACAGCTGCTTTACTGTGGAGACACTCCTGTTTTCTTCTTAACTATCTGCAAATCAACCACACCACATAGTAAGAGCTTGCATGGGAATTGAAATCCCTTTCAGAGACGTGAAGAACCAAGTAATTTTTTTAAAAATGTATATATAGCAAAGGGCCGGGAAGCCCAGGATAGACTTTACCAGCATTGCTGGATGACAGGGGACTTTGTAATGATACCATTGCCAAACAGAAGTTCAAATGAACAAGCCATGCATGTTGTTTCCCTTCCAAACCTACTGTTTAGGTACAACTTTGGCCTGGATTCTTAGGACTGGGGAGTTTTGGCTCAGACAGGATAGCGCATGCTGTAATCTCAATATGCAGGAAGCAGAGGGACGAGGGTCATGCGTAGAGACTAGAATGGGTTACACAGTGAGACTGTCTCCAAGAACTAAGGAGGTAGCACAGTGGTAAGTCACGTGGAAGGTCTTGGGGTTGGTCTTCATTGTGCCTAAAGACCTTAAATGAATATGGGAATATTAAAAAAAATAAATCCAGTCGAAACCCATAGATCGATAACTGTGACACATTAGGTTGCAATGAGGGGGTGCATAGATTGGGTTGGTGACAAGTTTTGAACTGTGTGGTGGCTAGCTCTGTCATCTGTCTCACAGTGTTTACCTGTGTGCGCACACACACGTTAGTGTGTTTACCTGTGTGCGCACACACACGTTAGTGTGTTTACCTGTGTGCGCACACACACGTTAGTGTGTTTACCTGTGTGCGCACACAGACGTTAGTGTGTTTACCTGTGTGCGCACACACACGTTAGTGTGTTTACCTGTGTGCGCACACACACGTTAGTGTGTTTACCTGTGTGCGCACACAGACGTTAGTTTCACTCAGACTCTAATATGAATGAAGTCTTTACCGGAGTGATTCTGGAATTCTGTTTGTCTCATTGGGGTTTGGAGGGAAGGCTAATTCTGTGTGCTTCTTTGCTGATTTAAGTTCACAGGTGTTATTGACCTACGGAGGCAAATGTATCTAGATATCAATGCCTCTTAATTAAAGGAGAGATGACTTTCTATAAAGAATTCATGAACAATAAAGTAAATGCTTCTTGCAGGGGCGAACTCAGTGCATGCCTGACTTATTAGGCCGTTTCAGACAAAAATTAACATATATTAAATCCTGTCTGTTTGAAAGCCCCAAGCAAACACCACACCTGCATAGTTTCAAGGGGACGAGAAGGAAAAGGAAGATGCAGGTATCAATTTCCCTCGACAACACAGGCAAGTGTTGATTTGCCTCCTGCCTCATGGAGACCATCTGGGCAGACAGTTGATGTCAGTGTGACAACAATTCTGTGTCCTTGGAGTGTGGTCCTCTGAGAGGCTTCAAGGCCTAGGTGAATCAATAAACGCCATCACTATGAGCTGGCCAAGCATGGCTTCTCCGGTGGTCTGGAGGCCCGCAGCTGTTAAGAGAGGGTGTGGGTGCTGGAGGGTGGCTGACTTTAGACGTCCCTGGCATCACGGCTGCAGGCCCCTCACTGTGAAAGGCGAAGGGTCATAGCTCTTTTGCTGCACCCCAAATTAACTCTGTGAAGATCTGGCGTGTCCTCACAATGGGTATTTTCTGTACATTCCAGTTGTTCCTTGGCAACAGAAGTTCATGTGCTTAGGATTCTCTGCTCACTGTGGCACCATGAAAAAAAAAATCCATATGGCGCTTTTCACAGGATAGACAGGTTCACTATAAAATCTAGTCCCTTCCTGGCCCAGGCAAAAGGTACCTGGGCAGAAGAGGGAGTCCTGGAGACAGTGACTCATCATGGCTCTGCTTGGGTATGAAGCCCGCAGGCATGATGTATGGGCCAAAGTGGCAATTCACTGTGCAATCAGAGGGGCTCTCAGTGCTGTTTGCCAGCTGGCTCTCGTTATGTCTCAAATGCTGTTCTTTATTTAAGAAAATCTGCCTCTGACTTCAGGGTATACAGAAACAAAGATGCTAATTTCATAATGAACTCTAAAGACTTTCTACAGAAGACCACACACAGGGGGTAGCCTACCCGGAGCTACCCAGCGCACACATCCCAACATACGAGGGCAGCCTACTGCATGCCGGGTGCTACAGACAGGATAAGACACCATGTCTTCTCTCCTTTCTTCCCTTCTCTTTCCTCTCCTCATCTCCCATCCTGTTCATCCAGAAAACTCATCCATAAAACCCACAGGTTATGCAAAGCTCAACAGAGACTGAGAAATCTCATTCATTCATTCACTCATTCATTCATTCATTCAATCAATCACACATTCATTTATTCATTATTTCATTAAATAAATCTACAAAATTTAGTTCATCTGTATAATTTGCTACGTGCTATTCCAGGCACTGGGAATTCAGCTGCAAGAAACATCCCTGCCTCGCAGTGCGCATATTCTAGTGGAGCAGAGAGAGCGCTAATAAGAGGGGGAGGAGGCAGTGAACTGTCCATCATAGACTGAAGGACACACTGGAGAGCCCAGATGCTACTGCACCAAACCCTTGGCAGGCACTTGCGGGCATGTGGGACCTTGCTGTCTTCCCTGATAAGTGAGGGTCTGACTTGCTGCCCAGTTCATCCTAGATTAATAGAATTATTTAAGAAAGAAATAACTATGCCTGCGTTCCCCAGTTCCAAAGCTACTTGTCAGTGGAGATGTGATGGGGGAACCAGTTAGTTCTCGAGGCAGAAAGGGAATTAATGATTGAGCAGATGGCCTTACAACATGAGCCAGCTGTGTCGGTATGTTGGCTTTATGCCATGGCTTTATGAAGCGCAGTGTTCTACATGAAGTTTAGGGACTAAGAAACACCTGGTTAGATGTGGTACCGGCTTGTTTTGAGGTTGTCACATCCCGGAAAGCATCCCAGAAAACCTTTTTGCTTTTGTACAAAACTAGTTTACTTCTGATGAGCACCAATCCAGACAGGGAGTGGCGCCAGAACCCTCTCTGCAGCTGGGATTTGTCTTGCAAAGCAGACATCGTCCCACGCTATTCGACCCAAGAGAGGCTTCATCTTCAGGAGTTCTATGCACGTATGACAGGGTACAGAAAAGAGAAGCCACATATCTAAGCAGCTGGTGGCCAGACAGTGGCTCCCAAGGGGGTGGCAGGACATTTTCCTGAAGAGCTTTTTGCCCTGGGGACCATGTGTCTGCTCCTGCTGTATCCACAATTGGGGAAACAGTATGGGGAGCTCCTATCTCTATTCATCAGGCATATCTGGGATGGGCTTGTTCCTGAATGCACTTAGAAAAGCCAGAGATCCTATCAAGTCCTGATCTGGAGCAAGTGGTCTTTGCAAATCTGAGTCCTGGGTACCCGGGAGGATGTGGTCACATGTGAATATGAGAAGATGGGGGCCACAAGAACTCAGGGGAGCATGACCTTCAGCCATATTCTTTTGTCCTCAGCAACTCTGGCTTCTTTGACATGTCCTCCAAGAGTGTCCATCCCCAAAGACTTGTGAAGGGAATTTTCTCAGTATGCAAGATTCACAGGACCAGTGATAGGTCTCAGCACCTTGCTTTGCATCTTTCCAAAAGCATCCACTCCTAATGACCCACTGAGTCTACCTACCAGGTCCCAACAGCAAAGAGAGTAGGTCTTTGAGGAACCTCAGATGTAGTGCTTGTTTACTGTCTGAGGATCTCCACATTTAAGATAAACACCATGACTAAACACAACCTGGTGAGAAAAGGGTTTATTTCATCTTACGGCTTGTCAGGGCAGGATCGGACACAGATACCATGGGGAGCACTGTTTACTCCACCTCAAAGCTTGCTCAGTCTGCTTTCTTCTATCCCTCAGGACCACCAGCTCAGGAGGGGCACCGCCCACAGTGATCTGGTCCCGCCCACATCCACAAGCAATCAAGAGAAGGCACCAGAGCCTTGCTCACAGGCCAACACAGTGGGGACATTTTCTCAACTGAGAAAGGTCCCTCCTTACCAAATGACTCTAACTTGTGTCAAACTGACACGAAACTCGTCAGTACATCTACGGAAAGGGGCTGGGAGGTAACACTCCTGTTCTTACAGTTAAAATCCAAGATCTCTGTTCATCCTAAAAATATGCAGAAGCCAAAGGCATTTGGACCACATTGTGAGTCCTGGAACAATTTGTAACAATTGACATTAATTAGAAGAAAAGATTAAATGTCAGCCAGCAAGCATTCATATAGATGTTTCTGAAGGTAATGATTATTAATATATTTGTACATGTTTGCAGCTTGCAGATCTATCTCAAATCTCATTTGCTTTCCCTTTATTCCATAGAACATCCTTGAAATATCTTATGGACATTAGGTACTAAGTAAATATTTGTGAATTTGATCCAATCAACTCTGTGATTGATTGGAATGACAGTGAAGTAATGACCTGCTATAAATCAACACAATGAAAGAGAAAATGTCAGCTTGGGCTAGAGAAAGCAAGGGAAGTGCACACTGGCATTTATAGAAGCAGATGAGCGAGCTTGCTCATTTTTATAGGCTGGGGTTTTCCTGCTGGATCTCAGCGCCCCTTGGGGGTGCCTGGATCAGTCAGGACGAGTTAGGTGACTT
Organism: Arvicola amphibius; assembly: GCF_903992535.2. NCBI lineage: Eukaryota > Metazoa > Chordata > Mammalia > Rodentia > Cricetidae > Arvicola > Arvicola amphibius. The sequence goes on from NC_052050.1 coordinate 152,673,978, forward strand.
GGATGGTCTTCATCATCACTGTGAGAACCCTAATATGATTGATAGGTTTATTTTTCCTTATTGCTTTTATTACTTGGCACAACAAATAAGTCCATAAATAGATGGGTAAACAGAGGCATGAATATTCCTAGTGATGATCCCTCGGTTTTATTTTTAAGGTTTCCCTAGCACCTGTGTTGAAAAGACACAGTGCGCTACTCTGACATGACTAGGCCAAGGTGGAATGAGTCTGATGAATGGCACTGCCCACTCTAACAAGGGCTGCTTCCCATGTGATCACAGCCACGCCTTTCTACGAGACTCTTTTCTTGCTTTGCCTTACTGCCACCTTCTTTGTCATCTGGAAATATCAACGCTGGCACAATGTTACAACTCGTGTCCCTAAAACGATTCACCAAGTTGCCAGGCGTTGCTCAGCATTCTATGCATCTGGCATTTCAAAGGGGCTGAGAGACTAATTTCAGAGTAATCAGTCTCCTTCAGTGCTTGCATCAATCTTTGAAACACTAAGTTGGCTTGAGAGAGTCTTTTGTAGCTCAGTACCCTGACTGCCATCAATAACAGCCGACACTCAGAGCATCAGGGCTGAGCATTCCTGATGGCTGTCAAACACAAGAAGAAGTTATTATGGGCTTTTGTTATATTAATGTTTTTATTGAGACATGGTTTCAATGGAATCAACAATTTTCTTGCTTCAATCTCCCATGAGGTGGCATGTGCCATCACATCTAGCTCGAAGCATTTGCTTAACTTTTAAACAAATGTCTTTTGTTTTTCTAAGAAAAGTAGTTCACACAAATTTAGTTTAGGATCCCAAATAATGAGTACCTTTCCAGACCATAAACATGACATTTTGAAGGGTCCGTGACAATGATTTTGCAGCTAGGAGGCCACTATGAAATCTGCATCAAAACCCAACTCTGTGTCGAGTTAGAGTGGGTCCTGCAGTTCTGGGGAAACCCCTGCCTTTGACCTCCATGCTTTTCTCTGTCTCTGTGCAGTTGTGCCCACGTCCCTCACAAACCTTCCCATGTCAAGTGGGACCAGGAGTGTGTGCTCTTCTGTGTGCTCTTTTTTTTTTTTTTCTGGGAAAGATAATTCTAGGAGAATGTCCTGGTGAAGATTACCTGATCTTTGGGGAGAATGCAAGAGCACCTAGAGGGGAGAGGTGGAGAAAGAGGGGTCACAGGGGAGGAGGTGAAGGGGGAGAAAGTATAGGGGGAGGAGGTGCAGAAGAGGAGGTGCAGGGGAAGAGGTGCAGAGGGAGGAGGTGCAAAGGGAGGAGGTGAAGGGGAGGAGGTGAAGGGGGAGGAGGTGCAAAGGGAGGAGGTGAAGGGGAGGAGGTGAAGGGGAGGAGGTGAAGGGGGAGGAGGTGCAAAGGGAGGAGGTGAAGGGGAGGAGGTGAAGGGGAGGAGGTGAAGGGGGAGGAGGTGCAAAGGGAGGAGGTGAAGGGGAGGAGGTGAAGGGGAGGAGGTGCAAAGGGAGGAGGTGAAGGGGAGGAGGTGCAGTGGGAGAAGGTGCAGAGGGAGGAAGTGCAGGGGGAGGAGGTGAAGGGGAGGAAGTGCAGGGGGAGGAGGGACAGAAGGAGGGGGCACAGCAAGAGGAGGCACAGAGAGAGGAGGTGCTGAGGGAAGGGCATCTTGTGGGCAATGAAGAAGGCTGGGAAAGGCTCTGCAGGGGAGCTCCTATCCCTGTCCTGGTACAGCCCATGCCGACTCAATAGACTCCCAGGATCCCACGCAGAAGGAGGCATGAGATCCCATGGAGGCTGGCTTGGACCTGTGGGCTAGAGGAGGAGGTCTCCTTCAGCCTGCAGGCCTCCTGAGGCTCTTGGTGTTGCTGTGATCATGCACTCATCTGGGACCACTGCTGCATTTCTGCAGGAGGGCCTGGGGCTCAGGATTGGAATTGGGCTACTTAAAGAAAACCACCATATGTAGTTTCTTGAACAACACCATTTCAGAGGGTCAAGTTATACTCCTTGTAAAGAGAGCCTCTAAAGAGAATAGCATACCTCGAGGTCCGAGACAACCATGAAGTCAGTGGCGCTTAAATACTTGAATACAGAAGGACCCACAGACAGTGTAAATCTTGGTGTAAGTGCCATTACATGTAAACTTTCCAGTCTGTCACTCATCTGCATTACTGACCCTGCACCATATGGGTGTCAAGAGAAGTAAATATATATTTATGCATCTTTCACTATGCCTTTAGCATGGTAATGCCCCAGTTAGTATTAGGAGAGATGCTACCTACCCATAGATGAGGTCTGTAGCTGTGGGCTAAACTATCTACCAGACTATGAACTCAGTATTGTTCAATAACCTGAACGGGACACATTTTCTAAGTGGCTTCATGGAGCCTTGTAGGTGGAGGCTGGAGCCACTGCTGCTGGTTTCTAATGGCCAGCTCACTGTGGCATCCTTGTCAGAAGACAAATTCTGCCATCCCACACCTAGGCATTTTATAGCAAGGTGCCTGGACCCACATGCTCTGTGCCCAGAGCTGGAGGACCCTGAGATTAACCCACAGCACGGTCTTTGTCACTCTGTCCCACACCCTTAGACTCTAACGAGTTTCCGCACAAATGCAACCTGCTCTGGTCCTTCATCCTGTCCTGCAAATGACTGGATAACCCTACAAATGCTCCGAGATAGCGCCTGTATGCAGGGAAATGTGAATGACTTGAAAACAATATTACACTGAAATATAATGATTGAAATGTTTAAACTTCTGCAACATGTATGTGTATATTAATGTAGAAAATAAAGAGGTTGCTATGGACCGGGTGTCTGTGTCCCACTACATTAAGGTGCTGAAGTCCTCCTGAGCCAGGAGCTAGTTCTGTCTAGGAAGTAAGGGAAAAGAACCCACGGTAAGAAGTGTGAGCTGCTTACATATGCTGCAATGAAAACATAGGTTGAAACTCTTTTTATGAGGCTACGATTACTCTGATACCCAAACCACATAAAGACATTGCTAAGAAAGAGAATTACAGACCAATCTCATTCACGAACATTGATGTAAAAATACAAAATAAACACTGGCAAATCAATTCCAAGAACACATCAGAACCATTATCTACCACGATCAAGTAGGCTTCATCCCAGAGATGCAGGGATGGTTCAACATATAAAAATCTGTCAACATAATCCACCATATAAACAAACTGAAAAGTAAAAACCACGTGATCATCTCATTAGATGCTGAAAAAACTTTTGACGAAATACAACATCCCTTCATGATAAAGGTTTTGGAGAGAGCAGGGATACAAGGAACATAACTAAACATAATAAAGGCAATATACAGCAAGCCAACTGCCAACATCAAACTAAATGAAGAAAAACTCACAGTGATCCCACTGAAGTCAGGAATAGGACAAGACTGTCCACTCTCTCCACATCTATTCAATATAGTTCTTGAGGTCCTAGCTAGAGCAATAAGACACCAAAAGGAGATCAAGGGGATACAAATCAGGAAGTCAAACTCTCACTATTTGCTGATGATATGATAGTTTGCATAAGCAACCCCAAAAATTCTACCAAGAAACTTCTACAACTCATAAACACTTTCAATAACATAGCAGGATACAAGATTAATTCAAAATAATCAGTAGCCCTCCTGTACACAGATGATAAAAGGGCCGGAAAAAGAAATCAGAGAAACATTATCCTTCATAATAGTCACAAATATCATAAGATATCTTGGAGTAACTCTACCCAAACAAGTGAAAGACCTGCATGAGAAGAACTTTAAATTTTTGAAGAAAGAAATTAAATTGAAGAAGACACCAGAAAGTAGAAAGATCTCCCTTTCTCTTGGGTAGGCAGAATTAACATAGTAAAAATGGCAATCTTACCAAAAGCAATCTACAGATTGAATGCAATGCTCATCAAAATCCCAGCAAAATTCTTCACAGACCTTGGAAGAATGGTACTCAACTTCACATGGAAAAGCAAAAAACCCAGGATTTCAAAATAATTCTGTACAATAGAAAAACTTTTGGAGGTATCACAATCCCTAATTTCAAATCTACTACAGAGCTACAGTACTGAAAACAGCCTGGCATTGACATAAAAACAGACAGGAGGACCAATGGAACTGAATTGAAGATCCAGATATTAATCCATACACTTTCAAACACCCAATTTTTGACAAAGAAGCAAAAAATATCAAATGGAAAAAAGAAAGCATATTTAGCAAATGGTGCTGGCATAACTGGATATCAACATGTAGATGAATGAAAATAGGTCCATATCTATCACCATGCACAAAACTCAAGTCCAAACACCTCAATATAAAGCTAGCCACACTGAACCTCATAGAAGACAAAAGGGGGAAGTACACTTGAATGCACTGGCACAGGAGACCACTTCCTAAATGTAACCCTGATAGCACAGACACTGAGAGAAACAATTAATAAATGGACCTCCTGAAACTAAAAATCTTCTGTAAAGCAAAGGACATTGTCAACAAGACAAAATGACAGCCTACAGAATGGGAAAAGATATTCACCAATCCTACATCAGACAGACGTCTGATCTCCAAAATATACAAAGAACTCAAGAAATTAGTCATCAAAAGAAAAAAAATAATCCAATAAAAAATGGAGTTTAGACCTAAACAGAGAACTCTCAACAGAGGAATCTAAAATGGCTGAAAGACACTTAAGGAAATGTTTAACATCCTTAGTCATTGGAGAAATGCAAATCAAAACAACTCTGAGATTCCATCTTACACCCATAAAAATGGCCAAGATCAAAAATGCTGATGACAACTTATGGTGGAGAGGTTATGGGGTAAAGGGGACACTCCTGCATTGCTGGTGGGAGTGCAAGCTGGTACAGCCCCTTGGATATCAGCGTGGCCATTTCTCAGAAAATTAGGAAACAACCTTCCTCAAGAAAGACCCAGTAATACCATTTTTGGGAATATATTCAAAGGATGCTAAATCATGCCACAAAGACATGTGCTCAACTATGTTCATAGCAGCATTATTTGTCATAGCCAGAACCTGGAAACAACCTAAATGCCCTTCTTCTGAAGAATGGATAAGGAAAATGTGGTACATTTACACAATGGAGTATTACACAGCAGAAAAAATAATGACCTCTTGAAATTTGTAGGCAAATAGATGGAGCTAGAAAACATCATATTGAGTGAGGTAACCCCGACCCAGAAAGACAATTATCAATGTACTCACTTATAAGTGGTTTTTAAAGATAAAGCAAAGAAAACCAGCCTACAAATAACAATCCCAGAGAATCTGGACAATAATGAGAACCCTAAAAGAGACATACATGGATCTAATCTATATGGGAAATAGAAAAAGACAAGATCTCCTGAGTAAATTGGGAATATGGGGACCATGGAAGAGGGTTGAAGGGGAGGGAAGAGAAAGGAAGGGGAGCAGAGAAAAATGTATAGCTCAATAAAGTCAACAAAAAATAAAGAAAACATAGGCTGGAGTTACAGGAAGGTTAAGGGTTAACACAGCAGATTCTGAAGCATTGATGAAGAGGAATAGGGGGCTGTAGATAGGTATGAGGTGACCAAACTCAACAGACAGGACTCTGGGCCAATGATGAACACATGCAATGGAGTATTGTCCTTTCAAAGATCCTGGCATCTAAACGGATAGCTTCTAATGAAGCTTCCATCTAGGAGACCATCTCATAGACAAGGAGCTAAATGTGAGGTAACCAAGAAAGATCACAGCTACATCCTAGTGTCTGGGACAGAAATAGCTCTGCCATGGGAAAGCTTCAAGTTCATCATGTAAATGCGAGAACAGGGAGCTGCAAGGTTGGAGGGGAGCAACGCTGGCTGAGAAACTCACAGTGAGCAGATGGCCAAAGTCAAAACTGGAGATGGACAGAATGGGGCTTTGCGTACCTTTCCTGGCTGGAAAGTGCATGCATAGCACATTAGAATTTCTCTGGTTGGGTTGGCCAGAATGATGGGCATAGAGCATGGGGTTCTTCATTGCCTTGGCCCATGATAGTCCAAAGAATTAATCAGTCTCAATAGAAAGTATTCTGTTGTCCCCAGATGGCAGTCTCTGGCCCAGATGGGACAAAAACAGAGACCTGACAATGATGTAGTGACTACTGTGACTTTAAGACATATGAACAGCATCTGTATATAGGCCTCAGAGGAGGTACCGTGACTGGAGGAGGCTAAGATGAATCTCATAGCCAGCAAACGAGATACACACTTTTACCCTAGCTATGCTTGGGTTTGTAGAGTCTTTGGGGGATCCCTATGGGGTCTAAAGACAGGGCTCGGGGTTCAGCTCTGGAACCATGTACTGCTGTGAGCGCGGTGTACTCTGCTTTGCAAGCTGTTACTGCCAGGGTTCTGGTCTGGCTGTGAAGTGTCCCCCAAATGGCACATGTGTTGAAAATTTGGCTCTCGTACCGTTGAGGCTGTTAGACCATAAAGGAAGGCTCTGACCCACTGTGTGATCCATTGAAGGGTTTGTATTGAATGGTCTCTTTGAATGTGAGGTCTGGCTGGAGGAGATGGGTCACTTGAGGGGTGGCTTTGAGTGGTATATCTTGTCCCATCTTCTCTCTACCTCTCTGCCTACTAGTTACCATGATGCTACTAGTTACCATGATGCTTTGTTCTACCAGGCCCCTCTGCCAAGATGTTGGACTTTCTCACAAGGCCACATCCATGGGATCATAGAACCTTGCTGAATCCTAAAACTCTGACCTACAATGACCCTTCTTATCTTCAAGTTGGCTTTCTCACAGCAGCAGAACACAGGAACACAGCCAGGGTCCTTCTTGGTAAGGGAAGCAGTCCCTGCAGGTCATTCTTTCACTGCCTTGACCTCTGGGATCCTGTGGCTGTGTCAGATGAGTCACTGGCTGATGCCCTGTGGCCATGCGTGCTGACCCTCCTCAGAGGCTGCTTCTCGCTGAGCCCCTGAGATGATGCAGCCTCTTGCATTCTCCTCCTGTGATGGATATAGACTTGCCCAGCCCACCCTGTCACATCTGCTTTCTTATTCATTTCCGAAGGCTATGCTAACCCATAGCCCTGATAACAGGGCCTGCCTTGGACCCGAATTCAGACACAAGAAAGAGGCCAGGTCCCTGGTCCTAAGCATATTTCTCTAAGCTGCAAATACAGGGGCGAGATTTCAAAGACACAACCTGTGTTTCAATTCAATGCAAAGATCTGGAGGCTTCTCAGAATTCCCAGAAGCGATGTGTGTTGGTGGCTTCTGAGAAGCTGAGAGGTGGATCACAGCTAGTGCAGAGATACCTTGGACATCCACGGGAACACTCTGAGCTGTCCTATACATGCTGTCATCACTTTGGGGTCTATGATTCACCGTGGACTTGAGCTGCAGGTGTGGGAAGAAGATGCGGTCTGGGCAGAAATTCTACTATTGTAAGCAGGAGGAAAGTACATGAGCTTTACAGTGTGGGCTCTGACCACGTAGGATTTTAGGTTTCGGTCCTGAAATGAAAAGCAGGTCTCTACAGTCCAGTGTGGGAGAGACGGCAGCACTCACACTTGCCCCAACTTATAGAAGATCTCATTTGTACAGATACTCAACTAATGTTTCCTGAAGCATCCTGAGTTAGACACCACCACCACCCCAAGCCTGCCAGGTCAATAACCTGGAACCTGGTACTGAGCACACAGGAAATGTCACAGATGTGACTAAGCACAGGGTCTTGAGATGGGGCATGGTTCTGGCTTACCTAGTGGGCCAATAACATTACTGGGGTACTACCTGTAGGGACAGGAAGGCCACAGTCAGTGAAGGAGCAGCAGCAACAGAAACAGTTAAGGACTGTGTGGCTGGTGTGGCAGAAGCCAGAAGACTCCCCTGGGTGAAAAGGTAAGGAGGGATTCTTAGACTACCATTTGGATCCCAGAGGAAGAGTGTCTGACTATCACCTTGAGGCCCAAGCTAGAGTTGGGATCTCTATAGAGCTCACAGGACAGGTCTGTGTGGCTTGAAGACATAGGGCTATGGCCACGAGCTACAGCAGTGAGTCTGGATGGAGCACACCTGCTCATTAAGGCTTCCCCAATCCCAGCGCCTTACTGGTGTTCCCGGTTCTGCAACCGTCTAAGCGGAACAGGATGATCCCAGACTGGCTTCCTCTCTGCAAAGATCTGCACTGTTCCACAGTGGACTGGCACTATCCAGGGCCCTTTAGCAATCTTTCTAACTTGTCACATTGCCAGAATTCAGACGCAACCTTGCATCCTGGGTTGTGATGGGGGCCCTGTGCTCCTTCTGGTAGCCCTCTGCCCCATGGTCTGGGAGTTCTCTTCTCTTGGAGGTATCCTTCAGCAGACTATTTCTCAGTGCGTGGAAGCTGACACTCTCTCTTCTCCCAGATTCGTCACCTCTTCCTGGGGGCAGCTCTAGTCTAGACTCCACGTCTGTCACTGAACGTCAGGACCACCTTGAGCCCCTAGAGGCTGCTGCATGGTGGTCTCTATAAATTGAAATGTTCAGTTCTGGAGGGATGCTCTTAAGACCCAGAAGGTAAACTAGAACTTTAAGGTTTAGAAGGTTCCAGAAATACAAGATTTATGACACCCTACCCCTGGGCTATATAAGCAGTAAGGACTGATGGAGATGGAGGGGCTCTCCTAATAGCTGAGCTGTCTGTGAGTCCTACAGGGAGCTCCAGGGTCACAGCTTTTGTGAGCTGTCACCCATGCTATATAGGCCTCTCTGTCATCATCTGCCTTTGAGTCCTCAGCCATGATATTTTAAGTTAACACCTTACCCAGACTCCTCATAAGGAACCCCAACAAATTCACTGGTTCACCAAGCTAGGTTTGGATGGACTCTTCCTTTGGTTTGTCATTGGTGCTGTGTGGGGTGAAGGCACACAACAGAGGTGCCTCGGCTTTCACAGATCCACGCCACTCTCTCTTGTGGCAGGCCTCCTACTGGCTGCCAGCAGCACTCAGCATCCAAGCTGTTCCCAAATCATTGGCCCACCCTAAAGAAATTGTCTTCTCAGGATGGAGCTGCTCCTTCCATCCTATTTCTGTGCCCTGGCACTTCCATTCCTGTGGTGTGACTTTAAACTTCAGAGGGTAGCGGGGGGGGGGGGGGTGCTGGCAAGGCCAGTCTCTGGATTTAGTTCCTGTCTTCTGTTTCCCTCAGTGTTTGGTCTGTCTCCATTTGGGGCTGTAGTTCCTGCAACTATATCTGACAACTGAGGGATTTGTCCTCCTTGATGATATCATCCGTGTCACCTGGCCAGCAGCCTTTTGGAGTCTCATGGGGACAGAGCTGGAGGCTAAAACTTCTTCAGTGTGTTCTAGACTCTAACCAATTATACAGGAGCACCCTCAGGAGGCTGCTCCAGCTGCTCAGTGCTGCCTAGTCCTTGTCCCCTTTACCTGTAGGATTAGGTTTGAGTAGTCTCTACAACTTTCTACGGTAGGGCAAGGTCAGACTTTTCAAATCTTTTGGGTCATTACTCTTTTGGCTGCATAAGAAACTACTGCCTTGGGCCATTTCTGCTCACACCAAGAAGCATGCATTCTGAAGTTAACGTGCCACGGTTAACTCCTCCTTAGGTCTCTCCTCTTGGCTTGCAGGTGACATTTTCTCTCTGTGTTCCCATGATCAATCCTCTGCGAGTCTGCATTGCAATCTCCTCCTCCCATAGACCTGATGAACAGGTGATCTCCTTGTAGCTCCATCACCTCAGTAGAGGCCATCTCGAAGGAGGCATGCTGAGGGCCCGATGGGAAGAGATTCAACAGAGTTTCTGGAAGACTTAACTCATCCTGGAACTCTTTACTGCTGCGGGGTCACTCAGCAGTCTCCGAGCTGTGTCAGTGCTGACCCACAGTGCAGAGAACCTGCTACATAGCTCCCGAACCTTTTTTTTTTTTTTTGCCATATTTGCTTCTCCTTCCCTCCTGTTCAGTGCTTTTGGATCCCCGGCATCAAGGGCCTTCTTGACTCCGGGCTTGGATGCCTCCCTACGCTGGCTCACACTACTCAGCCTTGGACTTCTAGCCAGCCTCATTGTAACTGGGGGATTCTGGAGTCTGCCATGGCGTCTGCCATCACTTTCCGTATGCATCTTCTTGTCATGCAGCAGGTGTCTGTAGATGACTGATTCATCACTTGCAGTGGTTCCCAGGCTTCATGTCTGAGGGTGAATCTCAGACCCAAGACAATTCTGCATTCAAAGCAAGTTGTCCGTGTTCTAAACGCAGCACACACCTCATAAACGCTCATAATCTAAATACAGCGTAAGGCTTTTCTTCGATACGAATTTTCTTTATTTTATTTTGGACTTTTGTATCTTGAAATTGAAAGTGACCATGTGATCTTTTGTCAAAGTTCTCTGTTCATTTATTTATCAAAGTATTTGTGATTCTTATTTACCTTATTAAAAAGCACTTGGATTTGGATAAGTTGGGGACTTGGTCACAAAGCTCCAAGCAACGCTCAGGCCAGAAAGTTGGCATACCGCTCTGTAAAGACCTAATGTACACACAACACAGAATTCTGCAAAGAAGTACAGACAAAATTCATAGTATTGAGAACAGTTTTCCCTCTGTCTAATATTCAAGACACAAAAAATATGAGGCTAGCTTTCCTCTGGTGTGTTAGCGAAGATTTGTCTTGGAAACAGAGTTATTATGCACCCTGGAGAGAGAAGTCACTGCTGAAATATGAATAATAAGATAAAGAAGGTCTGTGCTCTTCCCTCTGTCATCCTGAGGTGGCTTTCCCTTGGTTCTGATGACTTCTGGAATTAGTTGTGACATGTGTGGAGACAATTTCTGACCCAGAGAAAAACCATTATCATCTAATTTTATACTGCTTCCCTCCACAGGACCAATGTTATTCCTCCCCTCGAAAAACTGGGTGGAATGAGTATTTAGACCAGAAAATCTACCTGATAAATCATTTCATAGATGAGAGAGAAACCAAGTGTGAAATGGAAGGTAGATGTTTGCGAAACCACTTCATTTAAGGAGGGGGTCTATAATCAACACCCACTGCTTTTCATAACGAGAAGCATGATGGGTGGGTAGGATCGTCCTGCTCAGGGCTGTGTTCTGTGCCTGCTGGTGACCACAAAGAGAGATGAGTGGAGCTTGGTGGGCTGGACTTCCTGCTCCCCGCTTGCAGGTGAGAGGAGAGGTGACCTTAGCTGGTAGTATGCACCTGCCAGGGTCCAGGTTAAGACTGTCTACTGTGCTCTGAAAAATCGATAGGAATTCACTCAGCTGTACATTTGACACTTGATTTATTGCATGAGCACCGGGCTTCTAGATTTACATGTTTATAAGGTGAGAAAATCTAATACTGCCAGCTTTCATTTTTCAAGCCTCCGTAAAGAACATGTTTAAATGCATCTTATACTTCAAAACAATCACTTTGAGATGTTTCTGAAAGTAGATTTTTTTTGAGTCATAAAAGGAAAACATTTCTTTAATCCCTTTCAGTCCTGGAGACAAATCCCAGAACCTCTTATACTCCAGATAAATACCCTACTGCTGAGCTGTACCCCAAGTGCCCCGGGATAATAGAAGAGTGTTATTTCATCAAAATAATCTCTAATGTGAATGAAGGTGGCCATCAAATGCTAGTATAACAGTTTCCAAAACCAAGAAGTACTTAAGAATAAAATGACTTAAATCCACTTGCCTTGTGGACAGAAAGCTCCGACCAAAGGCGGGACTCACCTCTCACTACTGGCACGGATAGTACTAAAATTGATAAAAGAAGGCAGGGTCCTAGAAGGAAGCTGATCTGGTTTGCCTGCCATGTGAGTTTTATTAGGAGGGTGGCAACATCAAGTCTGCAAGCAGTCACATGCATTCCCGAAGACAGAGAGATTGAGCCCTCGGGTCCAAAGAGCAGCTTGATAGGAGACAGAACTGTCATGGGTAGCACAAGGGAGATGCCGAGGAAGACATACTTCAGTCCCAGAATACTGGGTGAGTTACTGGGTGCCATGGCAGTAGGCAGTCATGATGGGGCCATGACGGGAGAGACAGGTGACTCAGATCCTTCAGTTCCCTTCAGTTCTATGTCACAGGGAGTTTTTCCATCTTATAGATTTCCAGGGGTTGGGTGGGCTAATTTCTACATGTGTGTCACAAGGTAGCAGGTGTTGAGAATGGGAGAGGAGCAGCTAGTCAGTTTAGGGTCACAAAAGTGCAGGTTCTCTTTGACTAAAAGCTACAAATGTCCTTAGCCCCTTTGATATCCTTGTCCTGGCTACAGGCAGGAGATGGCAGAAGTGTTTAAGACAAATGTCTTTGCTGCCTTGGCTAGAGACCTGGGATGTCAGACTGGCCTGCGTTTTCTGTATCTTTCTCTCTAAATGCACCCCTTTTCTGGAATTCATACGGAGGGTGTGGCAGAAACTGACAGACATTGGATAGCTGAACTGGGATCTAGACTGACTGGCCCGTCTCTGCTCCCACGTCTCCGTCAAGTAAAGCCTTCATGATTCCAAGATTGTGACCTTCAGTAGCATCTGACCCTTTGGGGATATCTCCTGTCATCTTTCTCAAGCTCCCAACAATGAAATGCTTCCTAAAACCTACCTCTTATAAACTTCATTATTCAAATTTGAAAGGCGAGAACCTGGAGGCACCGACTCCCTCCAAGTTTTGTGTGAACACGAATGTCTGGCACCCTAACACCCAAGTTAAAAGTCCACCTAGGAGCTGAGAAGGCTCTGTTGCTCTCAAGGACACCCCAAATTTTCACGTGTTAAAAGCACCAGAAAAGCAGAGAGGATAATTCAAGTTGTCTTGAGCTTTTGCACAGCTGTGAGGGGGCTGAAGAACACAGAACTAGGGCACTTGTTGCTCCCCGGGCTCTCAGGAAAAACTGTTTGTTAGGACTACAACGTGACCTGATGCACAGAGAGGCAGAGCGAGGTCTGTAACACCACACTAAATTTGAATTCTGTGACTCGGGGAATTTTCCTCTCTACCGTTTTTCCAGATTAATAAAAATCCTTGACATTGTTCACAATCTTATTAAGCAGACCATGTCGCATGTTATCTGGTGTCTGTTGAGTGAAGGAAAAATCCTTGGCATTCAATAGGCTATACTCGGAGCAGTGGTGGTGGGCGTGGTATTGACCTGAGCTTTTGGCTTCTCACAGCTGCGACCGTGCTACCCCCTCGTAATGTCGGCTTTCCTCTAGCTGCCTAACATTGCTCTCATCTGACCTACCGTTGCGGCTATGATGCTGCTATTTATCCCATAGCCTAGAAGAGAGTTTGACTCAGTAACTAGGCCAACTTCCATTGGAAACTTTGAATAGAAACATTTAAAAATTTATTTTGTGTGTGGAGTTTTAGAATGCGCAGGGTGCCGGGGAAGAACGACTTACTGTGTACATAAATCAGGACTTCAGCCTGAGTTCGGTACTGATTCTTATATTATCTCTGTGAAATCTGTTCTATTTCTATTCTCTCCCTAACGACAGCTCTAAAAACAGCAAAGCCATTTTCTACCACATAATTATTGTTTCAAAGCCTTTCTGAAGACCATGAAAATGCTTAATTGTTCATCTGCTTGTAGGGGGCACTCGACAAACACTGGTGAACATGAGTAATTCCCTTCGAAGGGGTTGCCTTTTGATTTAATTACTTTTTTAAGACAGCATCTTACCGAGAACTTCAGGCTAGTGTGGGACTCTTTAGGTAGCCCAGGTTGGCCTGAAATTCTCAATCCCATCTCAGCTTCTTGGATGTTGGGGTGACAGGATTATATTGCACAGGCCTAGCTTTCAAGGGTTGCTTGTTAGTGTACTGACTGCGAATCTCATTCCTTCCCCAAGTTTTAAATTAGCTCTGTTGTCACATGCAGGCAGAGGAGGGACAGCGATCTCTGACAGCCCTGAGGCAGCGGAGCACATGGCACTGGACCTCTGAGAGAACCCGATTGTGACGGCCAGTCTCAAGAACCCCACGACTGTGTCTTCCTGTTGACATGCGCAGCACTGCCTGCTTCAAGTCACAGACTTGGGGTGTGCCCTCTGCTCTTCACAAAGCTGTGAGGAGGACAGAGTGCCATGTTCCACTGGGCATCTCTCATCAAGGCCCGTGGCTTATGGGTCAGTGTCTTGTTAGGGCCACCAGGCACAGGAAAAGACAGTGGGTTTAATGGGTCTCTTTCTGTCCCACCATCCAGCTCCCAAATAATGACATGGGGACTTCTCATTAATTATGAAAGTTCAGTCCATAGCTTAGGCTTTTTCTAATTAGCTCCTATAATTTAAATGAACTCATTGATATTACTCTTCATTCTATCACATGGCATTACCTCTCTTCCATCCTGTACCTCCTGTGTCCTCTATGTCTCCTGGCTTCTCCTGCATGCCTCCATCCTCCTCCTCTTCCTCTCTCTCCTTGGAAATCCTGCCGATGCCTCCTGCCTAGCTATTGGCTGCTCAGCTTTTTGGTATACCAATCCCAGCAAATACATCTTCCCGCAGTGTGCAAACATCCCACAACACGTGAGTTTCCACCGCTGGTGTGGAAGAGTGCTCATCATGCTCTCTGAAACACATTACTCATGGGTTATTACTTCTTTAGAAGACCTCAACAACAGACTCAGAGAAATGGACGTGCGCCAGACCTCGCCAAGGTAAGCAACGGAAAGAAACTTGAACGAGTTTATTCTCCTATAGACTCCAGCGTGAAGGATTTCTCTCTAAAGAGCAAATGATAGTGCAGAATGTACCCTGTGATAAAAATTCTTCAGTTTGTCACTTGGTAGTGTGTGGGTTCATGGGTCCTGGCTCACATTAGCACTGACCAAAGAGGCCTGCTGTGGGAGGCCCTCTGACTCCCTCCTGCTTGCCACATCCCCTACCTGACATCATTTAATATGGACAAAGATTGTTCTGTTTCTTCTTAGGACTGTATTTTAAATTCTTTGGATCTGGCCACAGCAGTCTGAATCTTAGGCTGTCCGAGACAGCTCGTTTTTTGACACTGGGGTGTTTTATGGCTTCTCTCCTCAGCCTTCACCTGGAGCATGGCAAACTTTTACAGCTCGCTGTGTTTTATGGATTTCTCTGGGCCATGTATATTCATTGTGTTATATAAATAATAATTGTGCAGTAAACTAGTGGGTGGTGGCATTTGGTCTCGGCGGTAAATCTTCAAAGGGCGGGAATATAGTTTTCCATAAGAACCGAAGGGAAAGTGTGACATTGAATCCTCCAAGCTTAAGTCGATGAGGGAATTTACACTAACCACTGCTTCAGTTGTGATGAATCACATTTATGGATCTGCTACGGAGCGGCAGTGACGGAGACGGGGCTCCGCAATGCAGAACCACTGCAGGGGCCGTGGCACAGTCCACCTGAGCCTCGCTCCAACCTCTTGAATACTGGCGTTAAAACACAAGGACTGCCCAAACAGCGGCACTTATATTCTTGCCTGTCATTGAGACCTTAATGAAAGTTACTCCTGATTGTTTCAAAGAACCTCGGTAATTTCTAGAGTTCCTCCTGAGAAAAAAAGCAAGGCTATTTTCAAAAGAAATGCTTCAGAATGTTACTGCGAATGTCATTACGTGATGCATGGTAATTTCTGTGAGGAAATTTTACCTGCGGTGAAGGGGCAGCTCCCTTCTAGCCAAAACACTCAAACACACCTGTAGGTTTTCTGCTAGGTAGGTGAAAAAAGGGCGTTCCATTTACCTGCTGTTGACCTGATGGTTGAGGTCATGTTGGAGGGTGTCATCACGGGAATACATTCATCGTCTTGGGAGTAACCAGCTTGGATGGCCCGAAGGTAGCTGTGACTCCTTGTTCGGAAACATCCAGGCAGGTCAAGGGCGTCCATGGCCTGAGATTCAACTTCGCTGAAGACAGATTCACACACGGACTCGAACTGCCCATTGACCTCTGCCTCGCTCATCTGGAAGAGCAATAACACACGTGACGCCAGGATCTGCCAGGGTGGGTCGCAGCCACGTCACACAAGAACCAGAGACAGAGTGCACTCACAGGACGTGGTGACAGCTTTATATTTTCGGTGCAGCTAGTTTGAAATCCGCACAGGGACTCCGTTAAGCTTGGAGGCTGACTTCTTAGGTTATCTCTTACAAAACAGGAAGGTATATAACTAGCTACAGATGATGGATGTTTTGGGGACTCACCAGGCTGAGAGCCATCACAAGGACTAGGAGCCAGGGTGGGTGAAAGCCTCCCGAAACACCTGGTACACAGCCAAGGTCCACACTCTCGGGCCTTTCTCCTTCCCCAGTGACCCCTTCGTCTTCCCCAGCTACCTACCGCTCGGGCTGACTCTGGGTTGGAGGCTGAAGAAGTAAGCACACACGTTCAAGTGCATCAGCTACTTTTAGTTCATTTTCAGGACGTGAGAGTCAGCTGCTGCTCATTGTCATGGAAACGAATCCCAAATTTGGCAGAGGCACTCCTGCCCTCATCACCATTACAGCATCATGAGCAGAATCAGGGTGGGGAAGACATGGCTGCCTGTGAGGCGTTCTGTACACATGAAACATGGTACATTGACTCAAATCTCAAGCATATTTTCCCCCTATTAGCTCGAGACTTGCAAGCATAGCAGATAAACATAGTAAGTTTTTCATCTTGTGTCTTAAGTTGTGCCTATCAGTTCACTGTGGGAACTTAACTTTCCCTGTGTTGGGGATCACTGGGTGGAGCCTGTCAGCCCTGGTGGGATCACAGGCTAAACTGACATGGGCTGGGCCATCCGCTCAGTCACCGGGGCCCAAGAGAACATGTTTTTCCTACGTGTCCTGATGGTGATGCTCACATGCACATATTATATGATGTCCACAGGCTGAAGCTGGAGATTTTTAACTGGAAATTCAGTAAAGGGGGTGACAGAAATTGAAACCAGGTTGAAGGGTTCGGTGGGAGAAGCGTGAACATGGAAAATTTTAAGTGAAAGAAGCTTAAAGGGGGTTAGCGAACTCAGGTCTATGTCCAGTGTTGGAGGCAAGAGGCTGAGAGCTCAGCCCATGCTCATCCCGGGGAGTTCTCCCCACTCACTGACTCCGTCTTGGCAAATGACTTCTGAGATGGCAGGCAGAATCTGGAATCCCCTGGAAGACAGGCTTCTGAGCATGCTTGTGGGGGACTATGTTGACTGTGTTGCGGTGGGAAGACCCACCCACCTCTGGGAGGCACCACCCACCCACCCCGTTTGGATCCTGGACTGCATAAATGGAGAAAGGGGCTGAACAGCCGCAAGCATCCATGGCTCTCCTTTCCTGCTTGTGGACACCATGTGACCAGCTGCTCAAAGCCCCTGGTGCCTTAACTCCTCTACAGTGATGAGCTGCCCCTTGGAGCTGTGAACCAGAATAAACTTTCCTCTTGAAGCTGCTCTGTCAGTGATTTCCAACACAGCAACAGGAAAACAGACTATGACATGCCACCCTTCAAGTTCTCACACTCTATGGGTCTCTCTCAGGCGTGTCTTTCTACATTGACACACATGTACAGAGAGGACATTGGTCAGTGGCATTATGGAGGATCCCGGGGATGCAGCCAGCCAGAGTTCAGGACACAGAACAGCGCCTATGCTTGCTATCTGATCCCCTCCCTCTCCAGTACTTCTCTTTGTTCCGTCTCTCATACCACGGGCTTAGTGAGGACCTCCATTCTGAGATCTGGTGTTTATCTTCGGTGCCTGACGGACACGGGCAGACACACTTGTCTCCACGCTGGCTCTCTCCTTCTCCATCCTAGCTGCCCATGACAGAGTCTGTCTCACTGAAGTACTGAGAATCAGGTCACTGCACACAACTGTCTATGGCTACAGTGATCAACATTGGAGCACATTATTAGGTGGGGTTTTCCATGATCCAGATATGCCCCCACCTCTTTACCATTTAACTAGGCCACAAGCTAAGGTCATAAAAAGTCTTCTTCAAGCTCCTCTTCTCTCTTTAGTTCAGAGTTTGAACACATCTCCCCTCTCTGTGGTGACCATCTCTACTTCAAACCCCTCACCAGAAAACTGTAGACCCTGCCTGGAGTTACTTCATCAGCTCCAAGGCCAATTGGTCCCCATGCTTTCCCCACACCAATGGGACATCTTTGCCCCCAAGGCCAGGAAACTCTGGCTCCTCTCTATCTGATGTCATGTTTAAACCAGATTTCATCCTGACTTCTCCACCCCTTCCCTTTCTCCCTGTCTCCCACTATCACCCCCTTCTACAAACACACACAAACAGCTGAGAACTAAGATTTTCTTTTTCATTCTTGTTCTTTCTAGTCCATGGCAGCTGGTCCGCCAACAGCTTCTCAGTACTTGGATCATGCTGGCAGACAGATTAAAGGAAGATATTACTTTAAAAGTCTGTCTGTCAAGCTGGGCAGTGGTGGTGTACACCTTTATTCCCAGCACTCAGGAGGCAGAGGCAGGCGAATATCTGTGAGTTTGAGGCCAGCCTGGTCTACAAGAGCTAGTTCTAGGACAGGCCTCAAAGCTACAGAGGAGTCCTGTTTCAAAAAACAAACAAACAAACACAAACAAACAAACAACAACAACAAAAACAAAAAAGAAAAAAAAACCAAGCAAAAAGGAAAAAAAAGTAAAAAAAAGTCTGTTTGTCAAAGAATCAGGGGCAGGGTGGGGTGATTCATGAAACCAGCTCTAAGAAAGATGGAACAGACCAGAGCAAGGCTGATCATGAAGGTGTGTGATATCAGTTAGAGACAGACATCTCAGAGGAGACAAGATACAGCATGACATCATGAAATCTTAAGGACACAGCAAGTCAATGCTTAGAACACATGGCTGCAACATGGATAAATCTGGAAGACAATGTGATAAGCAAAATAAGCTAGTTCCAGAAGGTTCCCTGCTGAGTAGCCACACTGACACCAGGTATCTAAAACAATACAAAATGGAGAAAAGGGGTGACCATGGACTGGGGAAAGGAGCTAGGGCTTCAGTATGGAATGATGAGAGCATTCTGAGGCTGAATGATGTGATGGTCTGATTGTGTGCACTGGAGCATGGAAATATTTCAAGTTATATGGCTCTATCATGTAACAATATTCCCTCCCGCAGGGCATGGGTAAGCTCTTAAGACTCAAGCAACAAACAAGTCTGAGGAAGTTCCTGAAACTAAAAAAAGATTTATAAGACTACTCAGCAATGTTATAGAAGTGGTAAGACTTCTGGGGAGAAGAGACTGTTCAACCTATCAAGCTGACTGCCCATTGCATAGGGATCTCCAGGGAGGCAGTATTCCTGGGTCGTTTCCCATGTTGGGGCAAACGTTTTAGGGCTGGAGTTGTCTTTCAGCTATTCGTGCTCCAGTAAGTAACTCAGATTAACTCATTTATTCTCCAAATTGGACTTTGGCTGAATTGAAGGGGGGTACCCTTAAGTATAGAGGAGACGACTCTCATCTCAGGTGGGCATAACCCAGGAGTCAGTGGTTCTAGGTTTTTTACTCCACAATTCTGAAGAATAAATTTCATGGAGAAATGAGGTGTGGGTGAGACTGAAGGAAGATTTTTTTTTATTGTTATAGAAATTTTAAAGGAGATAGACTAGAGATTGATGGTTGATTTCATGATCTTTCTCCCTCAGTCTCTGAGTGCTGGAGTTACAGGCATATGCCACCATGCCTTGCTTCATAACAGCTTTTTTTGTTTTGTTTTGTTTTGTTTTTCGAGACAGGGTTTCTCTGCAGCTTTTTTTTTTTTTTTAGAGCCTGTCCTGGAACTAGCTCTTGTAGACCAGGCTGCCTTCGAACTCACAGAGATCCACCTGTCTCTGCCTCCCGAGTGCTGGGATTAAAGGCGTGCGCCACCACCGCCCGGCTATAACAGCTTTAAAATTATATTTGGAGGGGTCGGAAAGATGGCTCAGTGGTTAAGAGCCCTGATTGCTCTTCCAGAGGATCTGGGTTCAATTGCTAGCACCCACATGGCAGCTCACAACTGTCTGTAATTCCAGGATATAACACCCTCCCACAGATACACACATACACACACACATACACATATGTGTATATGTACACATACACATATATACATACACATACATATATACACACTACATACTACACACACACACACACACACACACACACAGGCAAATGATTTGGAAAATGAATTAACTGAAAGGGAGAAAGGGAAAGTGTTGCCTTTAGAAGATGGATGTCCACCTCAGCAATGCTTATCCTGGGAGGAGAGTCGTCACAGCGTACACTGCCTTCACCTGACCTGTGGGTACCTTCCAAATCATCTTTGATTCTTCTTGTGGAAATGGAGAGTTGTTGGTGAAACAGGCCACCACTGTAGCCTAATTATGAGGATCTGAGTGTGTTCTAATAATATTGCAGGAGTGGCAGTTATGGACGGAGGGGTCCCCTTCCAGGTAGCCTGGGACTAAAGGTATGTAGAACATGGGATTTTCAGAGCTAAGCCCCCATAGTCCTGACTTGTATAGTAGCAACAGTTCTTCCCATGTTAGTTCCTAAAAGATTCTGGCCCATGGCAATCTGACCTAGTTTCTAATAGGAAATCATTGCTAAGGTAGGCTAAAGCGCATCACAGGACTCATGACCCCAGCAGCCCCTGCTAGTTGTTAGTGTAGACTCTTTCATCTGTTTGCCCAAGTGAGAAACCTAGTGCTTCTCCCTCTTCTGGGTCCAACCCCTCTCACTCTGTGGTGACCCTGGATCCTGCATCGAGACTAGGTGTCTATGAGAAATAAGATCTGTCCCAGGAGCAGATGGTACCCAGGCCTTCTGTCTGTAGTGCTGGTGAGGAAACCAAGGCTCTGCCTGTGCCAGGCAGGTAACCTCTGTGGTGTTACTCTGTGGCAATCACTAGGCCTTGGTGGCCCTGTTAGGAGGATGCAGCATAAGCCAACGAGGCCATTTTGTTGGAAGAGGAAGAAAGCCCACGTTAAATCAAGAGAAATGGTTGCAAGCTCCTTGCAGGAGAGCACTGCCCATGGGTGCCTGGGCAGTGTCCCGCCATGGGAGCCTCTGACTCCAGCACAGATCCCGAGACTGCATCCTCTATAGAAAAGCCTAGAAGAGGCCCCACCTGGCTCACACAGCTGGCCTGGCTCAGGGTGCTCACGGCCCGCATGTAGCTCTGGTTCCTGGACCGGAACTTTGGGGAGTTGTAGTTGACTGATGGGTCCAGGCTGTGACCAACAGGCACCTCGCTGGCAGCTTGCAGGTAGCTCTGGCTACAAAGACAGAGAAAAGAGAAACATGGTCCGTGAGCTTCCGGGGAAGGGTGGGAGGATATGGCTGCCAGCACACACCTCAAGTCCATACTGTGGCTGGTGACACAGCTGAACAGCTTCAAATAGATGACATTGCTTTATGCAAATGTTATGGGCTTTTTGCATCTACACATGTGACTTCCATCAAAAGTTACTGGGCAGGTAATTTAGCAAATTGCTTTGAGGCCTGTGTTTTTATGGCTAGGCCATGAGGTTAAGATCATCATCCATTAAAGAGGAAACAAAACAGCAACCAAACAAAAATGGAAGCCTGCATAACTCAGCAGAATAGCAAGCTTAGTGTCTAGATTTCAGCCAGACCCCTCCAGAGCCTCATAAAAACCTTGCTAGCTTCTTGGCAACTTTAGATACGTAGAAAAAAACAAAGGCACCATTTAAGTTTTTTTTTAAGATATGTCTTTACTTTTGTATCTGTGCATTCCTGTGTACCAGTATGGGGTTATGAATTCATGACTGAACATGCCCAGAGAGGTCAGAAGAGAGTATCTAATTCTCGGGAGCTGTCCTTCCAGGCAATTGTGAGCCACCCAACATAGTTTCTAGGGACTGAACTCTGCAAGAACAACACAGCTCTTAACTGCTGAGCCATCTGTCCAGCCCCTCACTTAGCTCTACAGGGAGAAGATTGTATGATACTCGCCTAGAGATGCAGCAGGGAGTTTGGACCAACGTGTTCTCACAATGGCCATTTTCTCTCAAGCTTTTTCAAAAGCCACGTTCTCCACTTTTCCAAATTGCTGTTTTGTCAAACATGAAATCATGGGAAAACACCCAGGATGTTCAGCAGCTGGGTCTGCTTAGCTTAAGCTTCTGGAGGAATTTGGTGCCTTTTCCTTTCAAATTCTACTGCCCAGTTTTCCACTGGGTCATACAAATTCATGGAGTGGTGTGGGAAGACATTACCAATCACCTCGCCCTGATTTTGAGCAGGATGGGAAGACATTACTGATCACTTTGCCCTGATTTTGAGCCTGATGGAGCATTAGGTTTGCTGGTGCAGCTCATATGCAGAAATACTCAGAAAAACCAAACAGATTCAGACCCCATCCCCGAGTGATAAAGTAAATACCTCCTGTTTACAGTGACTCTTTCTAGAACTTGTTTTATTATCTATTTCTTCATAAGTGGGGCACCAGGTGCTCATGGAAAGGTTCAGCCAGAAGGGGCTGCCCAGCCTAAAACCCTGAGTTTGATTCCCAGACCCATGTGGTAGAAGGAGAGAGATTGTTCCTACAATTGCCCTCTGACCTCTGCAAGTACCATGTGTCCTCTCCCACAAATAAAGACAACTTGAAAATGGGACTTCAGAGAAAACATAGGACTTTATAAAGTCAACTTGGTGATGTTTACTAATTGTAGACTTAATTCTTTTACTTTAAAAGAAGGCGCCTTACATACCCAGTTCCAATGTCCACCTTCTTCATGCCGCTTCCTTTCTGTGTCTCTTTGGGATCTCTCACCCCTTACTTGTATGTCTACCAAATGCTCCTGGTGTCTCTTCCATTAGCTTTCCATACTGATTGACATCACTGCCCATACCATCCCAACCTCACCATCCACACCATTCAACCCAAGTTGTTTCCAAATCTGAGAAGCATAAGAAGAGCCAGTGTCCTCTGGACCTTGGCACCTGCTGCTCCTAGTCAGTGTCTGGTAGCCTTACAACACAGCCAGAACCCTGCTGGTGGCCTGTGCTAGAACCAAGAATACAGTTCAACATTCAGGATGCTGCAATCCTGTGTTCCAAATAAAAGTTCTAACTTTTTTCCAAAGTTGGGTGAGCACCTGAAGAAAAGTAGCCAATGCAAAACACTTAAACTTAAGAAACAAAATAAACAAAATAAAACACCTAATAAACAATAGTTAACATTTGCTCCTGGCAATCACAGCCATGTCTCCACAGGTATTTAATTGAGCTATTAATGGAGGTCTAGGAACCGTACTGCAGAAGACTGTGTGTTTATGGAGAGTAAACAGCAATACTAGGTCCTGAGCCTGTTTAGGCTGGATGCAAAAGTTCACCTTTAAACTCCAAGATCAAAGCTGCTGAATAAGAGCAGGAATGTCCCATCTTGTTACTACATCTAACCCTCCCTTGGCATTGGCAGGAAATTGGTCCCAGGACTCCAGGATCCCCCAATCCAAGGATGCTCATACACATTTTCTTCTGTATTCTCTAATTGTGTCCCCTGATTTACATCACATAAATGCACCTGCCTATACCTTACTCACATCTTTCTATATATTTTAATCATCGTCAAATGACTAACACGCCTAACACAATGTAAATCCGAGGCATCATTTAGAAAAGTCTACATGTGTCCAGCACAGAGGCAGTCATACAGGTAACCACTCATGCTGGAGTGTCAAGGGGCCATGGCAGGATATGTCCGCTGGTCAATTCACTCTCCTGATTTCAGCGTAGCCCTTCCCTCATGATAACATTCAATTTTGCTTTCTGAACTTTCTGAAATTTTATTTTTTAATATTTATGCCTGTGGTTGGTTGAATCCATGAATTGGAACCCAGGTACAGAATGCTGATTGTATTTTTTAAACAGTGCGAAAACCCCCTTTAATCTCACTAGGATTAACAGTGATTTTGAAAGTATTATAATGGTTTACCTTTATATAATATTGTGCCTAAGCTGTCACCATATGGGAGCTGGGTACGGTGGATCATGGTCAGCACCCTGGAGGCTGAAGCTGGCAGGTATGTTTGGGGGCAGCCTGGGTAAGAGCTTGTTTCATAAAACTAAAGCCAACAAAATTCCCAAACAAATAAACAGACGAGAATCACACACCTGGGGACTGAACACCAAGAGCCGACCATGGGAGGAGGCACAGCGATGGCCTAGCACACACAGGTGAGGGTCCTTTGCACATCATGGGGGTGGCAAGTCTCAAGCTCTCGCTGGCAAGGCCTTGCCATTGCTCATCCATGAGAGGCTGTTCTTGACCCCTGCTAACACTTCCAAAGTGGACTTTCTCCCCCTTGGCTTATTCAAAGTGGGAATTTCAACTTCGTAATCTCTGTTGACAGAGTCTTGAAAAACAGCTTCCTACATAGAAGGGTGGTAGCTCTGGAAACTGCAGAAGGGAACCATTTTCTGGAATAATGTGTGATATTTTCGTTCTACTTTCTGCCTCTCAGATGTTGCCCACATGAGATCATCATCTATGCGGAAGGGAGACAGGAACCCCAGCAAATCCCAAAGAAGGGAAAAACACACAAATTAACATCACCAACAATGAAAACTAAATTAACAGGAGATAGCAATCAATAGTCATTAATATCCCTAATATAAATGGACTCAGCTCACCTATAAAAAGACACAGGCTAACAGATTGGATATGAAAACAGAATCCCTCCTTCTGCTGCATACAAGAAACATACCTCAACCTCAAAGACAGACATTGCCTCAGAGTTAAGGGTTGGGAAAAGATTCTAATCAAATGGACCTAAGAATCAAACTGATGTAGCTATTCTAATATCTAACAAATAGACTTCAAACTAAAATCAATAAAAAGAGACAAAGAAGGACATTTCATATTAGTGACAGGAAAAATCCATCAAGAGGAAATCTCAATACTGAACATCTATGCCCCAAATACAAGGGCACCCTCATATGTAAAAGAAACACTTCTAAAGCTTAAATCATATATTAAATACCACACACTAATAGTGGGAGACTTCAACACCCCACTCTCACCACTGGACAGGTCTGTCAGACAAAAAATTAACAGAGAAATAAGAGAACTAACAGATGTTATGACTCAAATGGACTTAACAGGGATCTATAGACTATTCCATCCAAACATAAAAGAATATATCTTCTTCTCAGCACCTCATGGAACCTTCTCAAAAACTGACCATATACTCAGTAACAAAACAAACCTCAACAGATGCAAAAAAATTGGAATAACCCCATGTATTTTATCAGATCACCGTGGCTTAAAACTAGAATTCAACAGCCACACTAATTCCAGAAAGCCCATAAATACATGGAAATTAAACAATACTCACCTGAATCATCAATGGGTCAAGGAAAAAATAAAGGGAGAAATTAAAGACTTCCTAAAACTCAATGAAAATTACCAGACAACAACCCCACATTTATGGAACACAATGAAAGCAGTGTTAAGAGAAAAGTTCATAGCACTAAAACCTACATAAAGAAGCTGGAAAAAAATTCCACACTAGTGAATTAACATAACATTTGAAAACTTTAGAACAAAAAGAAGCAAACTCACCCAAGAGAACTAGACCACTGGGAATAATCAAACTGAGAGCTGAATCAATAAAATAGAAACAAAGAAAACAATACAAAGAATCAATGAGACAAAGAGTTGGTTCTTTGAGAAAAATCAACAAAATAAACAAACCTTTATCCAAACTAAACAAAAGGCCTAGAGAGAATATCCAAATTAACAAAATCAGAAATGAAAACGGGAACATAACAACAGACACAGGGGAAATCCAGATAATCATCAGGTCATATTTTGATAACCTGTACTACACAAAATTGAAAAACATAAAGGAAATGCATAACTTTCTGGATAAATACCACTTACCAAAATTAAATCAAAACCAGATAAGCAAATTAAATAGACCTATAACTGCTAAAGAAATAGAAACAGTCATCAAAAGTCTCCCAACCAAAAAAAGCCCAGGATCAGGTGGTTTCAGTTCAGAATTATACAAGATTTTCAAAGAAGAACTAATACCAATACTTCTCAAATTGTTCCACACAATAGAAATAGAAGGAACATTGCCAAACACTTTTTTATGAAGCTACAATTACCCTGATACTCAAATCACAGAAAGACATTGCTAAGAAAGAGAATTACAGACCAATATCACTTATGAACATTGATGCTAAAATACTGGCAAATCAAATCCAAGAACATATCAGAACCATCATCTACCATGATCAAGTAGGCTTCATCCCAGAGATGTAGAGATGGTTCAACATACAAAAATCTGTCAATGTAATCCACCATATAAACAAACTGAAAAATAAAAACCACATGAACATCTTATTAGATGTTAAAAAAGCTTTTAACAAAATACAACATCCCTTCATGATAAAGGTCTTGGAGAGAGCAGGGATACAAAGAACATACCTAAACATAGTAAAGGCAATATGCTGGTGTAGGAGGTTCTTCTTTCTATGCATTGCTTGTATTGGTTAATGAATAAAGAAACTGCCTTGGCCTGATGGGCCAGAACTTAGGTAGGTGGAGAAGACAGAACTGAATTTTGGGAGGAAGAAAGCAGAGAGAGACAGGAAGCCATGGACTCTCCACCTGAGACCGTCACTGGTTAGAATCTTTCCTGGTAAGCCACTGCCACATGGGGATATACAGATTAATAGAAATGGGTTAAATTAATATAAGAGTTAACCAATAAGAAACTTGAGCTAATGGGTCAAGCTGTGTTTTAATGAATACAGTTTCTGTGTGGTTATTTTGGGGCTAAGCTAGCCGGGCAGCCAGGACAAACAAGCGGGTACCCTTCTTTTACAATATACAGAAAGCCAACAGCCAACATCAAACTAAATGAAGAGAAACTTCCAGCGATCCCACTGAGATCAGGAACAAGACAAGGTTGTCCACGCTCTCCATATCTATTCAATACAGTTCTTGAGGTCCTAGCTAGAAAAATAAGACAACAAAAGTAGATCAAATGGACACAAATTTGAAAAGAAGCAGTCAAACTCACACTGTTTGCTGATGATAGGATAGTTAACACAAGCAGCCTCAAGGAACTCCTACAACTCATAAACACCTTCAGTAATGTAGCAGGATACAAGATTAACTAAAAAAAACAGTAGCCCCACTTTACACAGATGATAAATGGGTTGAGAAAGAAATCAGAGAAACATCACCCTTCATAATAGCCACAAATAGAATAAACTATCTCAGAGTAACTCTGACCAAACAAGTGGAAGGCCTGTATGACAATAACTTTAAATCTTTGAAGAAAGAAATTGAAGAAGATATCAGAAAGTGGATAGATCTCCCATGCTCTTGGGTAGGTAGAATTAACATAGTAAAAATGGCAATCTTACTGAAAGCAATCTACAGGGTCAATGCAATGCCCATCAAAATCCCAGCAAAATTCATCACAGACCTTGAAAGAATGGTACTCAACTTCATATAGAAAAGCAAAAAAACCCAGGATAGCCAAAACAATCCTGTACAATAAAAGAACTTCTGGAGGCATCACAATCCCTGACTTCAAATTCTACTACAGAGATACATTACTGAAAACAGCCTGGTATCGACATAAAAACAGACAGGAAGATCAATGGAACTGAATGGAAGACTCGGATATTAATCCCCACACCTTTGAACACCTGATTTTTGACAAAGAAGCAAAAAATATCAACTGGAAAAAAGAAAGCATATTTAACAAATGGTGCTGGCATAACTGGATATCAACATGTAGAAGAATGAAAATAGGTCCATATCTATCATTATATACAAAACTCAAGTCCAATGGATCAAAGACCTCAACATAAATCCTGCCACACTGAACCTCATAGAAGACAAAAGGGGAAGTACACTTGAACGCATTGGCACAGGACACCACTTCCTAAATATAACGCTGATGGCACAGACACCGAGAGAAACAATTAATAAATGACCTCCTGAAACTAAAAATCTTCTGTAAAGCAAAGGACACTGTCAACATGACAAAATGACAGCCTACAGAATGGGAAAAGATCCTCACCAATCCTATATCAGATAGAGGGCTGATCTCCAAAATATACAAAGAACTCAAGAAATTGGTCATCAAAAGAAAAAATAGTCCAATAAACAAATGGAGTACAGACCTAAGCAGAGAACTCTCAACAGAGGAATCCAAAATGGCTGAAAGACACTTAAGGAAATGTTTAACATCCTTAGTCATCGGAGAAATGCAAATCAAAACAACTCTGAGATTCCATTTTACACCCATAAGAATAACCAAAATCGCCGGGCGGTGGTGGCGCACGCCTTTAATCCCAGCACTCGGGAGGCAGAGGCAGGCGGATCTCTGAGTTCGAGGCCAGCCTGGTCTACAAGAGCTAGTTCCAGGACAGGCTCCAAAAAAGCTGCAGAGAAACCCTGTCTCGAAAAAAAAACCAAAAAAAAAAAAAAAAAGAATAACCAAAATCAAAAACACAACAACTTATGCTGGAGAGGTGGTGGGGAAAAGGGGACAATTCTGCATTGGTGGTGGGAATGCAAACTGGTACAGCCCCTTTGGATGTCAGTGTGACAATTTCTCAAAGAAGTAGGAAACAACCTCCCTCAAGGCCCAGTAATACCACTTTTGGGTATATATCCAAAGGATGCTTAATCATGCCACAAGGACATGTGCTCAACTATGTTCATAGCAGCATTGTTTGTCATAGCCAGAACCTGGAAACAATCTAAATGCCCCTCAAGTGAAGATCAGATAAGGAAAATGTGGTACATTTACACAGCAGAGTACTACACAGCAAAAAAATTATGACCTCTTGAAATTTTTAGGCAAGTATATGGAGCTAGAAAACATCATATTGAGTGAGATAATCCCAATCCAGAAAGAAAATTGTATCTTTAATGATTTTTATTGAGCTCTACATTTTTCTCTGCTCCTCTTCCTGCCTCTCCCCTCCTCCCTTCAACCCTCCCCCAAGGTTCCTGTGCTTCCAATTTCCTCGGGAGATGTTGCAGAAAGACAATTATTATATGTACTCACTCTTAAGTGGTTTTTAAACATAATGCAAGGAAAACCAGCCTGTAGGTAAATCACAATCCCTGAGAACATAGACAACAATGAAGAAGAGAGACAGACATACATGGGTCTGATCTATGTGGGAAGTAGTAAAAGACAAGATCTCCTGAGTAAAGTGGGAGCATGGGGACCATGGGAGAGGGTTGAAGGGGAGGGGAGAGGCAGGAAGGGGAGCATAGAAAAATATATAGCTCAATAAAATCAATAAAAAACCCACTTAGGATGACCTAAAAAATCTCCAAGACATCAAATACCTAATATGAAGTTCTCAAGAGAATTCTATATAATCACAAATAACTGAAAGGGATATGATATTAAATTATCTCATCAATGTAGGTCTAGAATGTTGAAGAAAGTGGCTTACTTTTCATGTGCAAACATGTTTGTGCAGTTGAAACCGAAACCTTGCTGTGCCTTCATTTTCTAATTGGCTTCAGTGTTCAGGCTTTACACACCATCGCTGACCTGTCCTCTAAATGAACTGTGTCAAATATCACGTTTGAAAAGAAACAAGATTAGAGATACTACAGAAACCCTGTCCATATCACCAAATAGTTCAATGCAAGCTGTGTGTGGTTTAGGACTTTAGAAATCCTCTAGTATAAATTGTACCATAGTGGCACACCAGAAAAATAAAATCTTCAGGCTGTTTGCGTAAGAAAAAGAACAATTTCTTGGGGAAAACTAATCATTAGTGAAAGGACTTTCCAGGAACTGTGGTCAACAGTGCTTCAGGACACAGGGTAACAAGAAAGCGTTTGTAAAAGCCGACAGAGAGTGAAAAGAGACGAAAGAATTATTGGAGCGCAAAACTGGAATGATCAGGTAAAGCAAGTACACTGTAAAGAAATGCTACAGAAAATCTTGAAGTTATACAGGACACTGAAATCATAAAGAATAAACAACAGAATAACCGAATATAACTTTTGAAAATAAGTCACTGTGTTTTTCTTTCAAAGACTTACCAAGCAAGGAAGTATGATGCGTGCCTGCACTTCCTTCCAGCACTCAAGTGCTCAGAGCAGAAGATCATGCATTCAAGATCATCCTGACCTCCCCATTCCCTCCTTTCCATAGCCCTTAGCCACACTGAATCTAATGAATCTGTAGATTTGCCAATACATGATGTTTCATATAAACAGAATCACAAACAATTATGCATGGCTTCCTTATTGCCAAATATTAGCCATTATATGTAAAGTTCTTGTTTCTTCATCCATTCATTTTGTTAACAACCATCAATTGTTTCTGCACTTGGGTATTTATAAAAAATGCTGCCATCAACATTGAAATTAAAACTTCATTTCAACTGTGTATACATCTAGGATTAGAACTAGTATGTAATTCTAAATCTTGGCCACTTTTTACTTTTATTTTATCCTATCTATTCTACTTCATGTAGACTGTGTGTTTATCTTGCACTCATCTCCTGAGTAATAATTTGAGTAAATATCATTTGTTTATATTCTTTGGAAAAAAATGATGGTAAGCCTTGCTTTGACTGTCATTGCTTCTGTGTGTCCATGTCATTAACCAACAAAAATGTGAGACAATGAGCTTCAGAACCTCTGCTTCAGGCTGACTTTGGATGATCTGAGTCCTGAGGCACATGCGTGTGGGCTTAGAAAGTTCCTGTCTCAAGGATCCACATCACACTCACGCTAACCATTATCTATTCACAATAGTCAAGTTTCAGATTAGCCTAGCTGGCTACATAGGTCTCTGGTGGCCACCAATTACGCATATGTTTATCTATCAATGATGGCGTATTATTCAGCCACAGTGAAGATTTATGTCTTCCAACTTCCATCAGAATGGCTGACACTGGAGGACATTATGTTTAGTGAGACCAAGCAGATGCAGAAAGGCAAATAACACATGCTCTCTACCATCCATAGGAGATTAAGAACAAGTTGACTAGGCAGTAGGATAGCTAGCGCTGGAGCAGGCAGGATATTCAAGAACATGGTGGGTAAAGGAAGTTGGAAAGCTCAGTGTATGTGTGCGTATTGCTGAAATGCCACAGTAAACCCCAACAAGTTAGACAGCTGATAATGTGCTAGCCAAAATAAGACAATTAGACAACTTTATCTTTTAAGAGCTTTAGCTATATAATGGCTGCTTTATATCACGCAGGAGACTATAGGTCCTGCCTTAGAGGTCTTTTCAGTGTTTCTCAGATTTGTTTTGATTGGGTTCTTGCTTCCTCCTCCCTTCCTTCCCCTCATTCCTCTCTCTTCATTCTTCTTTCTCCCTCCTTCCCTTCTTCCCTCCCTTTTCTTTCTTCATAACAGACATGGTTGGTGGAGGACCTGGATTTTGTTATTTTCTTATGAATGCTGTTATTTACTCTGTCTGGTGTCTTGAGCTATCTGGGTTCGTGTGATGTGGAACAGCTCTGTGGGAGGCTCCAAGTGCTTCCCAGAAGACACTCACCATAAATTTCCTGTGGGGTTCAGCTGAGTCCTAAACTTGGTTTAGGGATACACATTTTTACACACTTTTCTTTTCTTACATAGGTCTTGGGGTCTTCTCCTGTATGGTTCCATCTTTATGTACATCTTTCTTGGCAGCCCAAATCCCACCTTTTAATATACTAGTTCCATAGGACAGTGGCTTCTGCTGAAGTCCTTGCTACTTAAACCTGAGAAAGAAAACAGCAGGTCCTTCTGACTGTGGGGAATGATGAGAGGGAAGCGCATCTCTCTTCCGAAATACAAGCATCTTCCACCCCTTGTTTACTTTTGTTTGGAACCAGTGTATGTGTGTGTATTCCAGAGTTTGTCTCCTGTAGGCAGGTTAGTTCAACACAAGTCACCTTTCCAGGGTCCAATCTACATCTTAAAGCCAAGTTGGCATTTGCTACTTGTTTGGGCAGCTTCGTGTCATTATTGCCTGGCCTGCTGGGTGCTGATTTTAGGGGAGTTTAGCCGAGATGCTAAATGATTCCTTCTCCTCTTGGGGAAGTTTAGATGTGTGCCAATGCTCCCGCAGGGAGTGCCCAGGCTTTTTGACAACCTGTCACACAAAACAGAATCAAACCATTGATCAGAGTCCACACACACACACACACACACACACACACACACACACACACACTATGGGTGGCTATACCACCAGCTCTTGCCTTTGTGTCCCTGTCTGACTGAGATCAGCAACATTCTCTGTGAGAACATACCCCCCACTGGCACACTGTGCACACTAAGCCAACTGCAAGCTGACTTACTTCCCAGGTCCAAAGCCTTCCATCAGGGCTGTCTGTGGCGGTTCTTGGGAGCATGCCAAGTCCATCACATGGTTCTCTCCTGCAGACTCAGTCTGTTTTCTTTCTGCTTAGCATCCTGGCAGAGCCCACATGTGCTCCTGGAGGACATGTGTAGTGACCAGCTGGTTTCCCAGACAACGTGCACTTGAGGAAGCAGGTAACAGCGGGCACTGTCTTTTCTTCTGAGGCCCCTTGGCTCTGCTAAAAGGCTCCCTTAGGTCCATTCCCACTGAAAACACAGTTGACTCCAGGACCTTTAGTCATGCCTCACAAAAACTGGTCTCACCACAAAGGCCTGCTGAGGCTAACTTGAGTAGAAGGCAGAACTTTAAGCCTGTGGCACTCATTATTTCTGAGATGTTTTGTAAAAATTCAACCAGTGAGCAGCCTTCCCTATAATCTGTTTTTTTTCTAGGAAGGCACAAAATAGAGAAGGGTGGTATTATTAAGCTATGCACTTTCCTCCTTTGGGACTGGATGTGACCTCAGTGGAAGCTATATCTGGCCTGACCTTGTAGAAAAGAATGGCTTCATTGAGAGGTGACCACATGGCTGAGTCCCCCAGCACAGAACAGCGCTGAGATTTTGGCATAACAACTGTGTAATTTCCAGTTATGTTTTCACACACCTGCAGTGGATGATCACGGCATCATGGTGAATTAATAACTTAATGGACAGAGAGAGGCCAGCAGGCTGTCCCCAGAGCTGAATGCTACTGGCCTTAGCACGCTGCTATTCCCTTCCCTGTGGCTGTACACTCCATTTTCCCCTTAAATGGAAACGTCATATCCTGGGTCAGGGGTTTGCAGATGGAGCAGCCTTGAAATGACTGGGGCATGAAAATCTTAAAGTTGCTAACTGAGCAGTTCACCCTGAATGGTTCTCTGGAGCAAACAAGGTCACAGCCTGTGCCTACAGCAATCTGTGTGTGTGCTGTCTCTAGGCTGCCAGGCTACTGAATTCAGTTTTCTTGGGCTATTGCCTTAGCTGTGAGGAGGCCCTCAGTGAAGACAGAAATTTCCTGATTCTCTGGATCATTGAAGACCATCTGAAGGGCCGCACCAAGGTCTGCTGGAATGTGGCTCCCAAGTGCAGAACATTTTTATTACCTTCCCTCCAAAGGCTCAAGGAAGGGAACCTCTGGATATGGACAACCCCTGAGAGTTCCAGATTCCAAAGAAGCCAGTCACACAGGGCTTATTGTCTTAGGGTGCAGTGTTTGGGGTCAGCAGACTGAAGTAAAGGTGACACTTTCCTGCAGTGGAGGTTACGGAACCCCCCATTGCAGGATGATGAGCCAGCTCTGACTGACGACAGAGGGGAATGGCACTGTACCATCTGTCACAAGTACCAAGAAAGAACAGGAAAGCCACACCTCCCTGCAGCAGCACTGTGTTCAGGGAATTCTGATGTCGCCCACTTCCAGAGACCGGACATGGCAGGGTATGGCACGCCCCTAAACTCCTTCTTAAAGAGACAAGACAGGTGTTTTAGAGACCAGATGGTCAGGGAGCCTCTTAGGGACTATTTAGAAATCTAGATTTAAAAAATTCATCTACAAATCATAGCAAATGCGCAGAGTCTATTTTCTGGAGTTGGGAGGTGAATTTTTTATTCTGCATTTCCAAGAAACAATAATTCACTGCAGATGTTTTCCCTGACAGTAGAGCCACACTTCCTGGAGAGTATGCAGATCTGAAATGGTCCTGAGAACAACCACAGCACACGAAGAGAGGAGATGGCCATCGTCTTCCTCTCCTTGCTGTTCTATGCCTTGGTGTGTACCTATCTTATCCCTCACTGTCTCAGGCACCTGTGGGGAAGGTGGGCACTGGGGTATGGGTGAGGAGACAGGAGTCTCCAGGGCCGTGAAGACAAGACTCGGAAGACACTGCACATGGAGGTGACTAGAGTTTCATAACTCTCATGGAATCTCATCAAATATTAAATGAGCAAATATTGAACCACAGCTTCCTGCCAGGAAACTCTCGATACAGAAGCTTCCTACCCCTCCCCAGGCCCGCTCCTTGGGCAAATATCACGGAGATGGGAAATCTGTATGTCTCAGAGTTAGGAGCTGTGATCCAGGCCCATCTGTGTGTGGAACCCCAGGGAGCTAGGCAGCCTCTGCTTCCAGGCTAGTGTGTGGATGATGGGTTAGCAGTGACACCAGTGTCTCATCTGAAGGCTGTCAGTCTCAAGCCCCGTCTCAAAGTGTGGTGGATCAGATTAGATGCTCAGTGAGATACAGTTCTCAGAGCTCAGAAAGGCTGAGGGATGGAGCCTTTCTGTGACCCTCCACTCTTCCCTCAAAACCACACTCATAACTGAGGGCAGTCACAGAAAGCACTCAGCACACGCTGCTGGCCAGAAGTCTCATGACATGAGCAATTATGAACCACAGTGGGTAGGGGGAACGAGTTAATGGTATACTTGTCCCTGATCTACATAACTGGTTAGAGACTTGGGGCACCCACTTCCTGCATGTAGTTTGATTCCTTTTAATTTAATTTGATCTACAGTGAGTGGCCTTGAAAGTTGTTTACTTGGTCCCAACAAGTACCCGAGGCAGAGACACAGTCCTATTCATCGTCTACTGCACTGTCCTCTGCACGCTTGAGACTCAGGGATACCCCGGTGTCTTCTGCAAAGCTGAGAAGACTGTGTCTAATCTATCCCACTGCGTCCTCTTCATGACTGACACCTGTCTATCCCTCTGTTCTCTGCAAAGTCAAGGCCCATACATCCCCATGGTCCTCTGCATGACTGATATCCCTGGCTGCTTCATTGCCATTTTCAGGGCTGAGACCCACATCCTTCCCACTGTCTTCTAGAAGGCTGGGGTCCATGTCCACATTTCTGATGACTGCAAGACATCTTCAGGCCTGAGGCCCTTGTCCTACCTACTTAGGCTTCACAAACTGAGCCCAATCTCCCACATTCCCCACCTGAGGTCTTTGGTCCCTCTATCTCTGGTTTTAGACCGAGGTTCCAAGCCTTGGTTGTCACTGGTTCCTTGTTTCTTGCCTTCCTATCCAAGCCTTCAGGGAGGTCTTTTGGCTTCACAGGTACAGTATCCAGAACGTGATACATCCCATTTCTCTGTCTGCAGTGCTGGTGAGGACTTTGCCACACGTGGAAGAGGGTCTGTGTTTCTGGGGACCCTACGGCTTGCCTCCTTGCCTCTCCCCTGGTGGTTTCTCCTAATATTTTGACCAGCAGAATTCTTATTACAACCGGAACAATATGCTTACACCAATCTTCTCCAATCATTGGCTCCTTTACAACCTCCAATGAAGATGGTCAAGGGTGTGCAATAACATGACCAATGTACTCTGTTCTCCAACCTCCGACCTGCTGGTTTTATGATTAATGTCAACTACAGACTCCTTTGGGGTAACTGTTCTCACCATACTGGATTCTTCCTCCCTTGAATGGAGAGAGATATTCCCAGCTTGGCTCACTGGTCACCATGGACTCTGACTCCCTTGAATGGAGAGAGATATTTCCAGCTTGGCTCACTGGTCACCATGGACTTTGACTCTCCTGAGTCAGGTGCATTTTCACCTTAGGTCACTGGCCACATTAACTCTGCCTCTCAAGAAAAGTGATGTAGGTAGGTCCCCACTTTGGATCATTGGCCTTTCCTGACTCTGTTCCCCTGGATGATGAAGAGCATTCCTTCCTCAGAGTCCTGCCTTCTCCCTGGAATACTCACAGGCACAGGCCCCTTGCCCAATGTCTCCTGTCTTGTGAGTTCCAACAAGACTACACTATCATGAACTTCGCCCTTCCACCACACACGATTGATGAAGCTTGGAGTAGGGGTAGGTACTAACAAAGAAGGATAAGAGAGAGAGAGAGAGAGAGAGAGAGAGAGAGAGAGAGAGAGAGAGAGAGACAGAGCGCAAAATGAAAATACAGTTAAAATCTCTATGATATTTGAGAGCCACAGTTATTCTCTGCACATTCCATTTAGATGGAGCATCATTCTCCACTCCTTAGCCTGCGTGTCTTCAAACTGGAGGTGCATTTCCTGTGGACAGTTCATAAGAGTTCTTTATTCTTTTTTATCCTTTCTGGTCGTCTGACACAATTATTTGTTTTTTTTTTTTAAATAGCATTGGTGTGAAGGCATTAGATCCCCCTGGAACTTGAGTTACAGACAGGTGTGAGCTACCATGTGGGTGCTGGGAATTGAACCCTGGGTCCTCTGGAAGAATAGTCAGTGCTCTGAATCACTGATCCATCTCTCCAGGCCCCTGACGTAATTATTCCTAATGACTATGTTTGATGTTTTTGGATTTACTACTTCATTTTTGCTTGACCTAGTCTGCTGAGGAATCCTTAAACATTTTCAGTTCAGTCATACTTCGTGACGCACTTCCGTGTTTCTTCTCCTGCATATTTCACTTTCCGTTCATCCTCTATTTTCTAAACTGGTGACCGGCACGCTCATGACAGCTATTTTAAATTCTCTGTCAAATAAATCATATAACTCCTTTTAACAGGGGTGTGTTTCTAGTTACACTGTTACTTTTGCTTTGTGCCTTCTTGGCTTTATATCTGGAAACCACACACTGGTGGTGGTTAGCCCTTCTAATCGTGACACATCTGAAAGGAACTCCATTGGGTTTTTTTTTTTTTGGCCAGAGATTCTGAGTGCCTTTGCCATTCTTCCCTTTCTAGTGAGGAGGCTCCTTTGGCTCTGCTTGCTTTCTGCAGAGTTGGAGGAAGCAGCCACAACATTGATTAGCCCAAGTTGACAACTCTCTTCCAAGATGGCTAGAAGTTGCTGGACCTACCAAAATTCCAAGTGTTGAAGAGAGATATGAGCCTTAGCAAAGCAGGAGTATTGGGAGCATGTACCAGTTCTCCCCATAGGAAGCTGATGTTGCTGGCATTCCCGCCACCTGCTCTTTTCTAGACAGGGCGAGGATATGTATGTGCAACGCCACCACCTACATCTTCTCCAGGCAGCTGGACTTTGCAGATCATTCATCTCTCCAAGGTCTGCAACTCAGAAGCCCGACCTCTAGAGAGCCATCTGGAGAAGTTGGGGTGGTATCCATGCCAACCACCCCTTTTCTTTCTTAAGATGAGAGGCAGGGAATCTCTTCTGACCTTGTAGTACTGTGCCAAGGGCAGGGATTCTAGTGAAACTCTTTCTACCCTCTTTTCAGTTTGACTTTTAAATGTTTGCCTGGGATGTTCAGACAACTTTCTGTTAGTTTCTGGATTTCTCATGGAGGGAAATTATCCACAAGCTGTAGCCGAATTGGAATATTTGTGGCAAGGAGTGTCCATGCTTTTTTCTCTTTCCTCTTGATGGTATCATTCCAAGGCTGTATTTAGTACAGCCTCACTTAACAACAGATGCTGAATTTAATAAACAATTTGCATAATCCAAGCCACAAACATAAAGGCCAACAGAAGGAATGGCCACCCATGCCATCTATATTAGATGATCCAGTGTTTGCTCACTGTGCACACACTGAAGCAAAAGTGCCATTACGTCACCTTTACCTAAACCACTACGCTGCTGTAGTTGCTTAGCTATACCCCTGAACGCGACGGCCTGACAGTGACGGCGGAACAGAGAAAGAAGTGAGTACACACTGGCTTTCCATCCAAAGGAGGGTTAACTTCATCAGAAAGAAAAGAGAAAAACTCATGAGCCAGGCAGGGCGGTGCACAGCTGTAATCTTAACTCTTGGAGGCAATGATAGGAGGATGGAACATTCTAGACTAGAAGGGCTACAGAGTGAGACCCTGCTTCAAGAAAGAAAAGAAAAAAGATAGATGGAAAACTCTTGCAGCTCAAACACAAAGACTGCACTGAGTGGAACAACAGGCGATGGCCAGTGAAGATTCTCACCATGGAGACATCCCTCGCTTGGAACTCCTGGGTGTGAACCGAGGCTCTGGAAGGAAGCCCATGGCAGAAGCCTCAGCTGAGGATGGAAGGAGTTACTGTCCTTTAAACCATAGCATGCCTGGAGGGGATTCTGAGATGCCAGGTTCAGCTGTGGGAGACCCTGTGCTGTGTGATTGTTTCAGTTGCAGGGATGTCTCTGGGTGACAGAACAAGAGTAAAGTCAGGAGAGATGTCACCTGGGGGAGGAAGGTGTGAGGAGGCCGGGGGACACATCATTCCATAAAGACTAGAAAAACTGGGGCTGGGGTCTAACTCCATCATGGTGCTGGAGCCAGAAGAGGCTGGGCTGGGGATCAAATGGATCTTTGTACATTGTCTAGTTTGTTGAAAGCCCTAGGTTCGGTCACCAGTCAAGAGAGAGAGGGGGGGGGTAGGATAGAGACAGAGATGATAGAGACAGAGATGGGGAGGATAGGAAGAGAAGAGGGAGGAAAGGAGGGGGAAAGAACAGAGGAAGAGAGGGAGAGAGAAAAAGACGCACGCACACATGCACAGGGACAGAGACAGACATAGGAAAACAATACACAGGCTCATTGTATGTCCCCAGGATCACTGTGGAAGTGTGAAAGTACTAAAGACAGATGTGTATCCCAGGAAACAGCGAATCTGTAACCTCCCTTGGGAGAGAGACAAACCCTGGAATGGGGCTGAGCCAGGATAATCCATGGCCACCACTCCTTTTGGGAGGTGGGCCACCCTGGCTTCCGGGGACTGCTTATGCTGAGATTTCCTGCTTTACTTCACTATTTCCCACAGTCTTCCTGCTTCCTTAGGACCCAGAGAGAAATCAAGGTGTGTATTTTAAAGCACACATTGCCAAGCTGCTCATTGAATGCGATTTTGAAAGCAGCTTTAATTCAAGTCAAAACACAAAGAGATGCAATTATTAAAATTTCATTTTACATGCCTTTTGTAATTTTTAATCGAGTGTCTTGGTGCAGGTGCCCTGTGAGTGTCCCCACTCCCTTCACACTTCTTTAAGGGCATATTCACTTGCTGATTTACAGAGCCAGCATTGAACGTTCTTACTTTTGGAATGAATAAATACATGAGTTGGTATAATGAGGTGTCATACCCCGAAGGAGACAGTGAGCTAAACAGATCCCATTGTCTTGACCATTGGAGCGAATTCTGCATAGTATGCTTAGTGACGCTCACCGCTGCTTGCAGCAGTGCGCTTGCTGTCGCTCTGACCATGCCCTAATCTTACACTTGGCGCTGAATCCTTTCTCAATGCCTCTGCTGGGATTTCAAGGGTCAGGCCTTCAACAGCCATCAGGTTACAGGTCATTAACGGAAATCCTAAGTGCATGGCCTCTGGCAGGCGCGGAGAGGGTCTGTGAAAGAGTATCTCTCACTTCATGAATGGCCACGTGGAATGCTTCACTGTTTGGTTTGACTATATGCACGCAGCTATCTGCCCGGCATCTTGGGATGAAGCTGCACAGGGCTGGGTCCCCTGGAGGAATATGTAAGTTACTAGTAGATAAAAGTGAGCCAAGATGTGTTCACTGCATGATTGGTGGTACAGAATGCATTTGTTCACTGTGAGTGCCACATGAATGAAAAATTAGGATACCGAGTTAGATCAGAAGCTAGAAGAAAGGGAAACTTTATGTAATGTGTTTAAACGGATATCTGCCTGAGAGAGTTAAAAAGAGGCCAGTATTAGACACATTTACATTTCTATTGGTAAATATAATCAGAAGGAAAAATTATTAAGAGTAACTGTTTTCACCAGTACGCCCACCTCCCTTTCATTCATTCATTAATCCCTCAGTGAAAATAAAAATCAAAATAAAAATTCATTCATTCATTAATCCCTCAGTGAAAATAAAAATCAAAATAAAAATTCATTCATTCATTAATCCCTCAGTGAAAATAAAAATCAAAATAAAAATGGCAGGATTTCTAGAAAACAGAAACACTGTGTGCCAGCACATTTGAGATCTAAAGATGCATCCCTGGGAAGACTCATAGTCCTTAGCTTTTCATAACAAATTAATTACTAAGCACCCACATCTGGTGGAAGTACAAAAAAAGATACAAGGAATGTACTGATAAAATTAACAATGACAGAAGAAATAGATAAATTAGGAAACAGAAACACAAAAGAAAATTGAAAATCCAGTCTGTGCTGGCTATGTGACGTGGTCTGCTTCTGGCCTCTCCCTAGAAGGCCACTTTCCCTCTCGGATAACCTCTGGTTGATAGATCACTGTAACCAATGTCATTTCTCCTCAGAAGCAAGTGCAGAGGGATGCTTTAGGCCCTATTCTTAAGATGGAATGATTTCTGTGGACAGATAAATCAGCAATGGGTTTCTGCAGAAAGACAGATATTGTGTCCAAAACTAAATAGTTTAAAAATTAAGAGATTCCCAAGACGCTCGTCGGGACATGTGTTTCTAAGAAAGCATCTTGTTAATGCTTTCAGGGAGATAGGCAGTCCACCAGCCTGGGATGCGTCCCCGTCCCTCTCCCGCTGGACTTCATGGAGACAAGGTGC
This sequence comes from Arvicola amphibius, assembly GCF_903992535.2. Taxonomy (NCBI): domain Eukaryota; kingdom Metazoa; phylum Chordata; class Mammalia; order Rodentia; family Cricetidae; genus Arvicola; species Arvicola amphibius. Next base: position 152,714,741 of record NC_052050.1, read on the forward strand.
TAAACTGTGGATGCATTAGGTAATGTGGAATTGCGTCCAAGCTATCCAGAACCGCCTTCCTTTGCCCTGACAGAGATGAAAGATTTGGAGGCAGACACACCCCAGGAGAATTCCTCTGTTGTGTTGCCAATGAGAACTGGGCAGGTAGTAAGTAGGTCAGCGTCATTTGTAGAATCGCTTGCAGCTCTGTTGGCAATCATGAAAACTTAGAGACAATTCCTCGGTAATGAAGTGCGGACTTAAATTACAGCCTACTGCATCCAGATCAGGGTGTTTATGTCAGGACGCATAGGGCTGTGAGAGAAGGTTGCTTGTGGTTGTTGTGTTGGTAGGGTGCTGACATTACGACCTTCCACTCTCACTGATGGCCCCTACAAATGTGTCATAACTGCATGGCCAGAGGGAAGATGGTGACTAGATGTAACCAAGGTCTTAATCATCAGACTTCGAGGGAGAGGAACAACCTAGGTCATCCAGATGGGGCCACTGCTCTCTTAGATGCCCCAAATCAGAAGAGGAACACAGGAGGAGCCATGAGGGAATGACACAGAAGAGGCCTCAAGAGTGAGATGGGTTTTCCCTCTCCAGCTGGCTGTGGGTATGAAGCCAAGGCCACCATCTAGAACATGCTTCTGTGGGTGTCTCTATGAGTGGGGAGCTAATGCTGGGTGACTGTCAGCAGGGACTTGAGGGTCTCTACACTGCAACAGCTTGTCTTGAGAGGAAGTCAGTTTCCTACCTAGAGGCTCCAGTAAGGAATGAAGGTCACTGGCACCAGCAAGGGTGCAGGGGCAGCCACACCAGGCCCAGGACCCAGCCTTTTCTTATAGTAAGTTCATTTTGTCTTAAGTTGCTAACTTGGGAGTGTGTTTCAGTTGTAGTTGAGAGGTAATAAAATATCCGAGAGGACAACAGTACATAGGACACTTAATGATCCCATCTTAATTTTATAATATATACCTGCATGTATGTGCTTGCATGCACGTAGGAGTATCTAGACAGTGGGATCTATGGGATCCAACATGGGCACATTCTACTTCATGCAATTATGCTTGTGCTAGGCTTTTGCCATGAGTGTAATTAATTTCACAATTTAAACAATTGATTTAATAGTTCATTTAATTAGCTGGCTGATGTGTTCTGAAGTTGGCCCTGATATAGCACAGAGGGTTCATACTGTGCAGAACTGTCATGACCTTGGGTTTACCACAGACATCCCTTTGGGAGAATTTCTTACTGTGACTAACACAGACTGCTTATGCTGCTCTTTTGGTTGGCCCCTGCATCGCACAATGGGTCAAATATGGCATGTCTTGATAGACTGCTGGTTTGAAGTATGCATTATACATTTGGGTTGGACAATGTAGCTAATGACAACATTTGCTGTAATCAGTGCTGTGGCTCTTTCTTTTTATTGTGAAAATGTTTAGACTGAATTTACTTATTTGCCTATTTTTATGTGTGTGTGCATCAGTCGATGAATGGATGATGAGAATGTTGCATATTTGCACAAGAAAATCTTGTTTGGCTGTTAAAAAACAAACACATAAAAATTTTCAGGTAAATGGATGGAGTTAGAAACAATCGTTTTGAGTGAGGTCACCCAGACCCCAAAAGGCAAATGTTGAATGTTTTCTCTCATTTTTAAGATGTTCTCGTTGATCTTCAGATGTGTGTGTTTCAGTTAGAATACTCATAGAGACCAGGAATCTAGTAAGGTGCCATGTGGGGGCTTTCAAGGCTGAGAAGACAGCACACAGTGAAGGTGGAGAGGGAAACCATGGAGCTGGAAGGGTGAACTAGGGTGAGGAAGGGAAGACAGAGTGGAGGAGGTAGAACAGGGAGGGACCATTAACATTAAAGACCTCTAGGCATAATCATAGGAAAAGCAATGCCGCAGAAGCTTCCACAGACATATGTACACATCCATCCATCCATATATAAGAGATTAAGTGGAGTTACCCTATAATGTCCCTACTAGATACCACAGGATAACAACTAAAAAGGCCCAACATCTTTTCAAGTTTCTGACAAGTGAGGCTCTGTAGACCCCGAAACATTACAGACTGGTGCCATTGTTCTTTGTTTCCCTCTAGGACTTGCTGGTAAGACTTATTGCTGAAGACACCATGGACTCAAGCCACAGAACAAGGGGATGTCAAGCTGGTGCTCACCCTGTAGCTTCAACACCATTGGCTAGCTTTCAACGTTATGAAATGGCTCTCACGCTGCCAGAGGAGAAAAGGAAACGCCAATCCTACCCAACAGTGATCCCGATGAGCTCTAACAATGGCTGGCCTGGCAATTCACGATCACTGGTGCAATACTGGCATGAATATCATAAAAGCAACCAATGACTTTCTGATCGGATTTAAGACCTGCGTCACAAGATGCAATATGTCCCATTATCAGTTCAAGAACTTGTGCCTTGATAAGCCATAGATACCAGGGGTGAATCTACTATTATAGCAAATGGCTATAGGGTCAATCAGCTTCTAGTATCTTATTGCTATACTCTTAGATTAATTCACCTCTCAAACCTCATCAGAAAGGCTTCTGCGAAGTAAATGTGGACGTAAATGGTAGTTAGCACAGAGACCACATCTGATCAGGGGTACAGAGTAAGACTATGGGATGGCCAGCCCTGAATGGGATATCTATGCTATACCCCCCCCCCATCCCAAGGCTGAGAAATTACTGCGTAAGAGGGAGCAGAAAGATGCTAGCAACCGGAGACAAAAGATGACTCCAGAGAAATAATGTTTTCTGGATACAGCAGAGCAGTTTCACTCATGGGGGTTGTAACAGCATGCACAGGTCCTGAGTAAGCGCATGCCAATCAAATTCCCAGCATGGAGTGGGGAGGTAGGCATCAAGTCCACCTCTAGCTGAGTGATAGCTGCCAGGAAGGGGGAGCATTTGTTATAAGGGTGTGACCCCTGGTGGTCAACCACTTTCAGGCAGGTGACCATACCTAAGAGTATAAGCACAGCATGGATGGATTCAGTGGGTTTAGTTAAACAAGGAGACAAAGTTGGTGGGGATGAAAGGAGGAGGAGGTCTAGGAGGAGATGTGGGGGGTTGGTGAACATGATCAAAATACAGCGAGTGACATTCTCAAAGGACTGATAAAATACATCAGAGAATGAATGAACATGCATATGTGTATGTGTGTATGTATGCATGCATGCATGCACATAAATCTATATGTGCATGCTTCTGCCCTGTCATGGACATAGATGTCAGAGGACAACTTGCAGGAGTCTGTTCTCTACTTCCATAATTAGGGTCCCAAAGACTGAGCTTGGGTTGTTGGGCTTGGTGGCAGCTGCTTTTACATGTGAAGCCACCTTGCTAGGCCTCTTTCTTTTTTTCTTTCCTTCATTTTTTGGTACTGGGGATCAAATGCAGGGCCTCACACATGATCAGGACACGCTGTACCACTGAATTGCATCCCATCTCCAGCCTGTATTTGCTTTATGGTTCATAGCTTCAGTGTATGTATGTGTGCATGGGGAAGGTTGAGGATTATTTGTATATGTCCAGACATGTGTGTGCCTGTGTGTGTGGAGGCTAGAGGTCAAAGTCAGGGGTCATTCTTCAGCTACTGTCCACATTACTTTTTGATATTGGGTCTCTCCCAGCCTGGGATTTGCTAATTGGGCTGGGCTAGCTGGCCAGTGAACCCCAGGGACCCACCTTTCTATACCTCTTCAGTGCTTGGATTACAACTGTGTGTCACCACAGGTCTTTTTCCCCGCTCAGGGATCAAACCCATGTTGTTGGCCTTGACAGCGATGTCCTTTGACCATGGAGTAACCTCACTGGCCCTCACACCTAGCTTTTTCATTATTTGTTTTTTAAGATTATAATATAGTTACATAGTTTCCATCTTCCAAACCTTCCTTGCTCTCTTTCAAATTCATGGTATCCTTTTCATTAATTGTTGCTAGATGTATGTATATGTGTATATATCTGTGTGCATATACATTGTTCAGTAAGTCTCACAGCAAATTCCTTGATCCTTTTTGACCCTTACAATCTTTCTCCCTGCTCTTTCAAAATGACCCCTTGTTTTGTGTATATATCCTTTGGGACTGGGATCCACAACTCTGCATTTTGTTTGGTTATCATTTTTTTAATGACTTGTCTATTCCAAAAAGACATTTCCTTGATTGAGGACTAGAGTTACAGGGCTAGTCACTGGAGAAGGATGTCCCACCTAGTTACTTTATTCAGCTTCTGGGGATTGGATTTCAGGTCTTTTTTTTTTTTTTTTTTTTTTTTTTTTTTTTGGTTTTTCGAGACAGGGTTTCTCTGTAGCTTTGGAGCCTGTCCTAGAACTAGCTCTTGTAGAACAGGCTGGCCTCGAACTTACAGAGATCCATCTGCCTCTGCCTCCCGAGTGCTGGGATTAAAGGCGTGCACCACCACCACCTGGCTCTGAATTCAGTTCTTTATGCTCGCACAGCAAGCCCTTCATCAATGGAGCTATCAGTCTAGCCTCTTTGTTTTAAAAAACTAGACTTTAAGAATGGCAAATTGTCAGGAAAAAGATACTAAGACGGGACTTTCAACAGGGTATACACAGAAACTGAGGTCAGGTAGAATGTGAAGGATCTGTAGAACAACTGGAATAAAATCAGAGCTCTGCAGGAGGAATTCCTGTAACAACCAGGGATGAGACCCTGGCAGCACCGGGGTACATCCCCAAGGTGCAGGCACCGTGCCACAGACTGCCAACTGTGCCGAGGCATTGCGTCCCGATGGCAGAGACCTGAAAGGCATATGCCAAGTGTTCAGCCACCTCCCAGAAGCCATGTCCCTGCTGGGGTCACAATGAGCAGCCTGGCACTGGAGAGCTGGACTCAGAGATGCAAACACAGGCACAGAGCTGGCAAAAGCTTCACACGGCCTGGCACTGAAACCCACCCTGGCCTCCAACAGAAATTATGAATCTGGAAGCTATCGGATAGCCATAGAAACCATGGGAGAGGAACCTTCTACCAGGAAGCTTCCTGCTAATTGAAACACTGCCGGTTTAGGTGTGCTATCGGGAGGCATCGGCTCCGTTGACTAATAACGCAGAGTGTAAGAAGCAGGTAAGCATGGCTTGGCTGTACAGGCTTTTCCTGTCCTGCCGGTTGTTGTGGTCACTCCTTTAGGCTGGTTACTTCACAGGTGTCTCTAGTAACAGTTTATTTGTTGGGTTTCCTAGCAATGGTCCATGCAGGTGATTCCTAAATTATTACTTTTATATATTCAGCAGTATGGTGAGCCATGAGTGCATGGCAGCAATGCAGCAGAAGATGGCCCCTGCCCTCCCCTGGGAGGTGGACTCATGGGAAACTCAGTAAGGAGGTGTGCTGGCTAACTTGACATGACCCAGAGTCACCCGGGGAGGGCCGCGTGAAGGACTGAAGACTTGTCTAGATCAGGTTTGCCTGTGGGTATGACGGCAGCGCTTGTCCTGCCTTGAAGGTTAAGTGAAACAGGAAGACCCACTCTGAGTATGCTCAGCACCGTGCCACGGGCTGGCCCTGGAGAGTATGAGAATGAGGAAAGACAAGCAGATAAAGATGCAAGGATGCGTTGATTCCTTTTGCTCTTGATGCCGAACTTAAAATGACTTCAGTTTCTGCCTCGACCTCCCCTCAATGATGGGATGCTACTTGGAATGGTAAGCCAAATAAACTGCATCCTCTCCTCCACTGCTTTTGATCAGGCTCTTATATCACAGCAACAGAAGGGAAATAGGATAGTGGATGAACAAGAAATGCCGTGCTCCCACGGACTAGATGGCAAAGGGAATCTCCTCCAGAGTTTCCAAGGGGACCATCCTGAGCTTGCGGTTGAAAGGGGTGTGCTAGAGTCCCTGGTGTGCTCAGCAAACAGCTGGCATCAGGTTTGGCGGTAAGGACTAAAACCTCTCAGATACCCAGGGGTCAGACAGCTCATGAAGAATCTGCCATGGATGGTGCAGGGTGCTGCTGGGCACATGGCTGGCTAGAAATACAGATGAGAGATCAGCTTGGGAGTCAAGTGTCAGGGCTGGGGGCATCTGCAGGCTGATCTAAACTAGGATTTTTTTAAGACAAGAGATAGGATCCCATATAGCCCAGGCTGGCCTCAAACTAGCTATGTAGCTGAAGATGACCTTGGACTTCTGATCTTACTGCCTCCACCTCCTGAGTGCAGGATGACAGGTGAGTATCACCACGACCCCCAGTTTATGTGGTATTAGAAATGGAACCCAGGACTTCGTGAATGGAGGCAAGCATTCTGTCTACTGAGTCACATTATCAGCTCTTGAAGGAGGCTTTGGCAGCCCAGATGTACCATGGGGACCCACACTTGAAAATGCAACAGAGTCAAGGAGATTGGAATCTCAAAGGGATTGGCAATTCAGCTTCCATGACAGAGTCTGCATCAGTGAGGAGTCTCTGCAAGGCTGATACTCAATCTGGGGTAAAACCCTTCACTCTTCGTCTTCACAAGTTGATTCTTTCTCAGCATTTGATTTTATTTGGGGAAGTCTTCATTCACTTTAACTTATGGAAAGTATTTTCTCTGAGTCTAGGATGGAGTGTGGCTAGTAGACCTCCTCCCAGAGCTAAAGCTGTCTCTTCCACGCCTCCCAACCCAAACAGCTTGGGATGAATGCTTGCTGCAATTCTCTGTGTCTCTGTGTTCAGCATGTCAATTGTTTTTCTTTGTATCCTTTGGTTTTGCTACAGGATGATGTGCATAACTATGCTGGGGTTTGCATTGGCTTCTGTGTCCCTCTTAGAGTCTCATTTGCAATTTGTTCTATCTCAATAGTTTAGGAACTTCTCAGCCATTATTTACTTAGGTGTCCTCTGCTTTAGTCCCTCTCCTTTTCTTTCTGGAGTTCCCATGGCATATTGAAGCACTTCCTGTCTCCCCCATTTCCTACCTGCTCGTCTCTGCTTTTATTCACAGTTTCTTCAAGCTTGTTTACTGATTTCTTTCTATTATGTTGCTTTAAGATTTTATTTATTTTGAAATTACATAAATTATGATTATATTCTGCCAAAACCACAGGCTCCTACATCTTTCTTTTTCTTATATTTGTTCAAAAAGAGTATGTTAATCTAAAGATAATCCTCTAGCTTGTCCACATTTCTACAGGACAAACATTTATTTATTGAAAAGAGATTCTTCTCTCATACAATGCATCCCAACCAGTTTCCCCTCCTTCTGCTCCTCTCAGCTCCCCCAACCCCACCTCCCCCCCAGATTCACTGCCCCTCCATTTCCTCTTCGGAAAAGAGCTGGCCTCAAGGAGATAACAACCAACCATGACAAAACAGCATACTCTAACACAAGGCAAAAATCCTCATAGCAAGACTTGAGAAGGCAACCCCAAAGGTGGAACAGAGTCCCAAGAGCAGGCAAAAGAGTCAGAGACACACTGGCTCCCACTGATGGGGCCCACAAAACACCAAACTAACAACCATAACAAATACACAGAGGACCTGGTGCAGACCCATGCAGGCCCATATTTGCCACTTTAGTCTCTGTGAGCCCACATATGCCCTGCTTAGTTGATTCAATGGGCCATGTTCTCCTAGTGCCCTTCATCCTCTCTGACTCCTACAGTCTTTTATCCCCTTCTTCTGTGGGGTTCCCTAAATTCAGAGGGGAGGAACCCAATGGAGACCTCCAATTTAGACTCTCTCTCCATAACATCTGGCTGTGGATCTCTGTACCTGTTCCCATCTGCTACTGGAGGTGGCCTCTCTAATGACGACTGGATAAGGCACTGATGGATGCGCGTAGCAGACTATCATTAAGAATCATTTTATTGACTCCCCCTCTGCCCAATTGTGTTTGGTTCTACCAATAGGCCTCAAGGTTATCTACTTTCTGGTTCCTGGCCTTCTAGGCAGTCTAGGACATGGGCTCCCTCTTGTGGTGTGGGCTTCAAGCTCAACCAGACATAAGCTGACCACTCCCACAAGTTCTGTGCTACTACTGCCTCAGCATATCTTGCAGGCAGGACAGACTGTAGGTGGAAAGTTTTGTGGCTGGGTTGGTGTCCAGGTTTCTCTTTCCATAGCCTGCAGAGCACCTTCCTGCACCAAGGAGATGAGAACATGGGGCTGAATGTTCCATGTTGGCACTAATTCCACTAGAGGAGCTGTGAGGATGTTGTCCTGGGCCATAGCCGCCACCCCATCCATTTTAAAATTATGTATCTGTAAACGTATGTGCACATGAGAGCAGTTGCATGAGGAGGCCAGAAGAGGGTGTCAGATGGCTGTGAGCTACCTGATACCTGGTCCAACTTGGGTCCTCTCCAATGATTTCTGGATGATTTTCCAGGTATCCCAACTCAGGTCTTACCTACTGAGTCATCTCCCCAGTATCTTTCCTCACTTAGTTTTTGTGGAAAGCTGTTGTTGACATTTGTGGAACAGCAAAACTGGAGGCAGATATTATTCATGTTTGGAGGAGAAAACACCTTCTGCTTTGCTAGGTGCTTGGTGTGCATCAATAGGAGAGCCTGAGCTGGTGGAGAGTGTATAGGAGCTAGGTTGCCCATTTCCCTGCTGAGAGCTACCCTGCTGAGTTTTGTCTTCAACAGCATGCTCATCCACCTCAGCCTCCTCAGGACAGGCTCTCAGGTACTCCAAAGCCTCTTTCAGGGACGCATAGTCAAGCAGAGGGTACTGCTATATTCTTTTATGTTTTTATATCTATAGAAAAAGTTTCAGATTAAATTTTAGGCCAGGCGATGGTGGTGCACTCATTTAATGCCAGCAATGGGAAACAGAACCAGGTGGATCTCTCTGAGTTTGAGGTCAGTCAGCCTGCTCTACAGAGCGAGTTCCCAGACAGCCAAGGCAATACAGAAAAACCCTGTCTCAAAAAAAGTTAGGGTTTTCAGTTTAAAACTCTGTATTCTCCAGACATATTTAATTATTTATAATTGGGTTTATATTAAATTTTCTTTTTTGAGTCCTAAGATGTCTTTATATATTAATAATATGAACACGTGTTCTTACACTGAAAATTTCTTCCCATTTTTGTTGTCATTTAGCTTGGTGACAACACTTTTGATTTGTTGGTTTCTTTCCTTTGGCCTCAAATTAGTTTAATTGTATTAAAGCTAATTCAAATTGGTCAGTATCTTATAGCTTTTTCTTATGTAAAATGTTTAAATATTTTTCTCTATTCCAAGGCTATAGAATGTGTGTGTGTGTGTATGTGTGTGCATGAGAGAAAGAGAGAGAGAGAGAGAGTTAGTTAGTTAGTTAGTTCAGGAAGGGTCCGTTATAGGGGAAAAACAAAAGGAAACACACACACACACACACACACACACACACACACACACACGACATTTAGTGAACTGGCTTCCACATGGATAGTCCAACCATGACTGCCTTTATGCTCGGAGATCCAGAGAGCCAGGTTCTCGTACCAAGACTCTCAGCAGGATTAAGGACTTGTTGAATGCTTGGAAGCTCTCAGAAGAGTTGCTGGTTTTGAGTGTACAATGGAAGGCTGGAGGAGCTGGGCTTTGATGTCTAAGCTGTTTACTGGAAGCTTCCACCTGCCTTGGTTTTCTTCCAGCCACTGCCCCACATGACAGTCCTCACTAATCCCTGTTGACCATCAAGACTGACCCTCCTAGGACTCATGTGTCTCCAAGGAAACACAGATGCATGAAGACTTTGATGCCACCAGAAGAACTCATCCTATGTTGAGTGTGAGTGTGGCTTTTGAGTAAGTCTTCCTTTCTCTACAAATACAAAGCGCTGCCTCCATTGCCAAACGGCTCAGGCAAGGTTCAACATTATTAGACTTTTGATTTTTAATTCAACTAAGCAAAACAAAGAAATGGGCTCAAATTAAATTATTAGCTCTACTTTTCATAATAACAGACTTGAATTGGTAATTCAAGTATCTCAGCGCTGATACGTAAGCTAATTAAAAAGTGCAGTAAATTGGATTCAGTAGTAGCTTAGAATTCACATTTAAATGAGCGGTAAAAACTTGGTCGGTGCTCTGTGCACAGCAGGGGATGCTGTGCAGATGGGCAGGACTCCACCTGCCTCAGGCGGACTTCCTGATTGCTGCACCCAGCATCCTAGAGGCGCGTGCTCCTAGCTGCAACAAGAATTCCAGTGGTCGCTGTGTCATTTTATTTTCCTTTGAGAAAGACTTCTTGGGATCATGCACTGTTTTAGGGACGTTTCTGAGGATGTGACAGGGTCTTTGTGAACAGTGTGGATGCATTGCAACCCAGTAATGAGGGGACCGAGTCTTTAATGATGAAGGACAAGACAGCTCTCTGCAGAATAATTCTGTTCTTCCAAGAGGAACGACTTCAATAGCAGGATATCTGCAGCTTTCACGGAGGAGATTTTCTATTACATAGCTCAATAGAAAAACTGATAACTGACAGCGAGAGGCCCAGTCCCCTCTAGCCACCCCCTTCCAGCTCCTACCCCCGGGGCTAGGCAGCTTTAATAGCCTGCTGACACCTTCTAGTTTATGGGACGGCACAGCGATACAGGGAAGTGCTTAAACACCGAAGGGTCCCAAGAGTGCAGGAGGAGGAGATGATGGTCAGCCTTGAGACCTTTCCCCAGAGAACTGGCCAGCTCATCTCCCCTCACATTTGCTTTCCTGAACACTGCCAAAGGTACCCAAACCGCCAGTGCACAGGCGAGAACAGACTCTCACAGAGATGAGCAAACCCGTGTCTGTTTTCAGCATCTGAATCACTGTGTAGCTAGGAAGTGTTTGTCAGTCACTCCTGCTGGGAAATTCTATGGTGTGAAAAGGAAACAATAATGAGAGGCCTGTCAGACCAGTTATTTACAATTATATTTTGAATGCAATTTTAGAATAATCAATTTCACTTGAAACAGTCTCTGAATATAAATAAACTCTAGAATAAAAATGGTCTTATTAGAAAATAAAAGCTCCGGTTAACATAAATGGTTTCTATGTCTGGTCTTATTGCAGTCCACAGCATCCTCCTAGCAATGGCTCTGCCCCCAACCCAGATGGACCTGGATAGAGGTAAGCTGAGGAGCAAGGTTAGTTCAATTTACATGAAGCCCCTCTCTGCTCTCCAAGAAAGGAGGTTGCTCACATGGCTCTCCCCAGGCTGCATGGCTCCCCCAGTAAGATTCTGCAGCAATTCAATGTTTAAATCGTCATTCTGTAAGCTAGTGCACATGAGTTACTCGGTTTAATGGGAGAATTTATGGTAGTGTTGCTGCCTTGCTGCACTGAGTACCAGGCTAGGTGGAGAATACAAAAGTTGACCCCTCTGATCAGAGCTTTGAAGTTTCACTGTGCATCACAGGAAGCAGCTCTAAGAACACACAGAACACTGAGCAGCCTGCCACCTGCTGCTGCCCACTTACAAGGACAGGCATCTCAAGACGGAGACACCAAGTGGTTCTTAGCGTTTATAACCAGACTCCCTGACACACTGGGCACGCCATCGGGGAAACTGCCAAGAGCAACTCTATTGTGCATAGTTCAATAGCTAATTTCCCCAGTGGGTTTTAGTTGTTTATAGTTCAGAAGCTAAGCTTATCAATGATGGGCCTTTGAACAAATATACAACGTCTATTGATCTTATGTCTGTGAAAACACGCCATTTCCTCCACCTTCACCCAAACCTGTTATCTCCCCACTGACTTGTGAAGTGAGAGTCCACAGAAAAGCCCCTGCTCAGATACGTCCTCACTGACAGTCACACACCCACACTGTCATTTGAATAGAAACATGTCCCTCTTAATGCAAACATTGGGGTGATGTGCCAGGTCCTGATGTATAACGGAGGCTTCAAATCAGACACAGGTGGAGGCAGAAGGATCAAAAGTTCCGGGTCATCCGTGGAATATAGTGAGTTTCAGGACGGGCTGGGCTACATGGGATCTTACCTCAACCCCTCCAACCCCTCTAAAACCAAAGCCAGAAACTAACCAGACACAGAACTTGCCCAAGCATATTTCCACAATTACAAAATAAACAACTGAAGTCTGATTGGTCATCCAACTGGTTATCCGATACCAAATGATCAGTTCTTAAGATACATAACACATAACATTATATAAACCGAGCAGGCTGTACTTAGGGAACAGTTCATGAAAAGAGAGGGCACAAACTTGAAAGAAAACAAGGAGGAGTATGTGGGAGGGTTTGGAGGGAGGAAAGGGAAGGAGAACATGCTATAATTACATGATAATCCTTCCAAGTAAGGGAAATAATCTTTAAAAATATTATAATAAAAAAAATCCTAAGATATCAATGCGACAAAAAGAACGAGATAACTGATGGCATAGGCTCTAACAGTGTCAACTTAAATTCAAAGTGAGGTAGCTCACTCATGGCTAACTAGCCTGGGGAGGGAGAGAAGAAGTCAGGAGGGAGAAGACGCCTTACGCTTGGTGGTCTCCAAGTGGCCTTTGTGCACTGGACTTCAGCAGGGGCTCTGGCCGGAGGGTCACCTTGGGAGATGTTTTGGGGCTGGAGTCTGACTCTCCACTCTCTTCATCACCCATGGCTTTGATGTAGCTGCCACTCCTCATCCTACGGCAGGGGATCTCTTCCTCTTTGCCACCCGTGGGGTATGCACCCCAGTCATCCTGAGGCACCTGGGGGAGAGCAGAGACAGGGCATGTCAACTGGGCCCTCGAGAAGTGTGTCCTACAATTTCTTAAAGATAGAGCTCCTTTGGGCTATTTATCATCTTAAGTCACGCACACAGAAAGATGTGCGTTTACACAGTCTTCCAAATCCTGAAAGGGTCTTAGTATAAAAGCATCGACTTTTTCCATTGTAAAAGTAAAAGACAAACATTATGGGGAAAGTGAGAAGGTACTAGGAACAGAGAAAAAAAGAGAAAGGGAAACGGAATAGAAAATAATGGTGATATCTACATTATTGCTAAATATCTTTTAGTGGTAAATGTTAATAAAGAAGAGGATTAATCCCAAAGTGGGGTTATATCAAACACACAGAACACACACACTGGGAGATGAAAGTCATCCATCAGTCTCATGCACACAGAGCTTCATACCCCCGCACACTGTGAATGCCAAAGATGACTCAAAGAACGGCGACTCTCAGCTTTTCTCCTGTGTCAACTTGGTCACTAGACAATGAAGCTGGTCAGCACTCTGGCTCCACACCTGTAACTCAAGAGCTACCTGTGCCCAACGAGCTAAATCTCACAGGAGTGTGCATGCTGTTTCTCAGAACAGCAGCCCGCCCCTCAATTCAGCGCAGCTCCTTGGCAAGGCACGTGGCCCAGGCTGGGCGATTCTGCCAGTAGCTCCAAGACCAGTAAAGAGCAGCCCTGGCTATGGAAGAGGGTCTTAGATGCTAGCGGTGGAGGAGAATGACCAAACTCTACACTTAAAAAGTCCTTAAAGTGATGTTTTCACTGAAAAACGTTGAGATTTTCAGCAAAGTTCTGAAATTGGCCCGAGAAGGATCCTGCTTTCGTTCCAACCTCAGCACTGTGTGAAGCCAAGCACTCTGGCCCTTCTCAGAGACCCAGATGGCTGATGGGATGACAGGCTCTTGAGCAGAAGGCACCAGCACTCCTCCTCGGAGAGCATGGTGTGTTGTACCTGGAGATCGCATTACTCTGCAGACTGTTCCTACAGCTAGTCTCCACACCCGGAGTCAGGAAGAAAGGAAGCTGAGGCTATGTCTATTGACATTTTCAAAGCATTCTAAGCTTTTCTAGGTTGTGTATTAGTTTCATCTGAGCCCCCATGTTACAACATTTCGGAGGAGGTGATGCACTTGAAGGGTGACGGATTAGAGTTGATTAGCCTAAACGAGGGTTAAGGTGAGTGGCAGTTCCAGGGAAAGCTGGTGACTTGTGGCCAGTAAAGGCTCCTGAATGGGAGGTATCGGGGGTCACCTCGTCTGAATTTGGCCGGAGGAACGGTGCAAGTAGAAGAAACAGCATAAAAAGGGACTGGTGGCCAGCTCCTGATTGGGCCAGGAAAGCTTGCATCCTTTATCTCTCAGTGAGCATTCAGGTGGTGGTTACAGGGAAAAGGACAGATGGGGAGAGAGGCCAGCTGCCACCAAAGGAGAGGCTCACACTGTCAGGTTTATGGAGAGTTTTTTTTTTTGTCTTTTGGAACCAAAAACATGTTTCCATAAAGAGCAAGGTAAAGATTGTTTTTTTTCCCCCAGCAGCCTACAAATTAACTAACAAATGAGACCAGCTTGTATGTTTCTGTGTCTGATTTAAGAAGCCAATTTCACAGCCTTTGACAGAAGAAAAAATTCAATACAGAAGGAGCGTAGAGCAGTCGATTTCCAGAGCATATGCCTGGGCTATGAAAAGCCACCAAGTCTCAGTAAATAAACCTTCCCCTTATGGTGGAAACGCTAAAATCCGCAGCAGAATGCAGAGGAGTGGCCAAGTGCGCACCTGGCACGCACAAGTGGCAGCTTCCCAGCCTCCGGGAAACAAGCTTGAGGCATCCAGCCCCTGCAGAGCCAACCCCAGCCTTCGTAGTGCCAAGGCGATCAGCTACCCGAATCGTCACCAGCACGCCGTGCTGAGCGGCGCTGATCATTTCTATAAAAGGAACCTTCTCCTGAGATTGACATCTGTGTACGTTGTGATGCTGTACTTGAAGCACATCTTAAACGTGAGACACTAAAACATCCTTTCTTTCTTTCAACTGGCAAGGCAAAGAATTTTATAATAAGGTTCTTTTCAGGTGAACTAAAGAGAAATGCCATCCAAAGCTGTGTTCTCCCTCAGGAAACATTTTCCTCATTCCGTCAGCAACATGTGTGCGTGTGGTTTAAACAAGTATCAAGTACACGAGCCACAGGGGAGAGCAGCAGAGGAAGACAGCTGGGCCTTGCATGCTGTGCACAGAGGACAGATGAATGACAGGGGACCTAAGCAGAGCCTCCCAGGGAGGAGTCACCAGACGTTCTGGAGACCCATCTGGGGAAACTCAATCCACGCAGGGAGTTCTTTTCTATTGCCCAGGGGTCCAAAGATGCTTGTTAGAAGGGGGTCACGGGCAACCCCACCCAAGGAATGACTGCCTGCATTCCGCACAAACCTGAGTCATCTTGCCTTGGGCCTTGCTGGGCTCTGTGTGAAAAGTCAGGCTTTTTGTTCTCGTTGGCAAT
Organism: Arvicola amphibius; assembly: GCF_903992535.2. Lineage (NCBI taxonomy): Eukaryota > Metazoa > Chordata > Mammalia > Rodentia > Cricetidae > Arvicola > Arvicola amphibius. The sequence goes on from NC_052050.1 coordinate 152,729,912, forward strand.
TTTAATGAGTGATGGGTTTTACTTTTCTAGGATACAGCCACCATGTAAGCTGAGGGGAACGTTGCTTGGTTGGCAATTTACCAGGAACTGTTCATTTCCAAATCCCCCAGGGCTGGCAGAGCCTCGCTGGAGCCCGAGCCCTCATTACAACATGCCTTTGTTGGTCTAATTTGTAACTCCAATTACAGCGACCCTTCGCTCGGCAACAAACACGAGAACACTTCATTCTGCACAGAATTGCTTGGCCCCAACATTCTTAGGTTGAAATACTTCTACTTAAAAGTTACTTCACTTTTATTTCGTTTATCTCAGCGATCAGACCACGCACACACATTTATCTCTCCCCCCTCTCTGCCCTATCTGCTTCCCCTGTCAGTAATGTGTATCTAGGTAGGTTACATGAGTTTTGTTTTAGAATACTCCGAGAGATGTTGAATGTCTGCTAGGTAAGAATTACATGAGCAGAGAAGGAGAGTGAAATGTGTATACAGCATTAACTGTCAACTTGACACAGCCTAGCATCACCCGAAAGGGCAGTCTCAAGTGAGTAATTGTTTTTATCAGGCCATTTGGTGTCCATGCCTATAAAGGATTGCTAATTAACATAGCAAGGTCTAGCCCACTGTGGGTAGCACCATTCCCCTGGGCAGGTAGTTCTAGGCTGTATAAGGAGGCTAGTTAAGCATGAACTAGAGAAGAAGTAAGAAGTCAGGCAGGCAGGCAGGCAGGCAGGCAGGCAGGCAGGCAACATTCCTCCATGGTTTCTTCTGCACTTCCTTGGCTGTGAGTGAGTTCCTTGGTTGGAGATAAGATTGCACGGAATAGCAAGCAGCCCTGCCTTCAGATTCCTCTTACCCTAACTTCCCTCAATGACAGACTATGACCTGGAAAGGCTAATCAGAAATAAACCCTTTCCCCTCCCACATCACTGTTTATCAGTGTTCTATAGCCACACAAGGGAAGCTAGAAGAGGATGCATGCATGTATCACAAGGGCAGGAAATCTGGGAAGCACACAGCAAGAGCTTTGTGCGGAGCTCCCAGTGGTGAGAAGACTTCCAAGGCCTAGTCTTCCTAGTCAAGCTGAGAAGTGGAGATCTGGTTTGTGTTGGCAAGTTTTGACTGACGCCAAGAGCTTAGCAGATAAGCAGAGAGAGCCATAAGAGGTTTCGAATATAAACGGCAGGATGTAGGGCATCTATGGCTGGGAAGAAGGACCCACAGACACTAAGAAACCATGCCGAGAAGGATTAGCTATGAAGGCCAGTCTCAGACTCATGCCTGTGTTTCTTTCTACATCACAGTATGAGCAAACAATTCTCATCTCCATAGATACACTGGAGCTTAAGTATATGCATAATCCATCCCTCCAGGATCTGGGCACCAGCTTCCTGCTCAAAAGTCATTTTCACTCATTAGCTCTTGGCTAAATGGTCCTTCCTTTCTCCTGGAGCTGTCTGTCTGTCTGTCTGTCTGTCTGTCTGTCTGTCTGTCTGTCTGTCTCTGCCTGTTTCTTTTCCCCCTCTGTTTGCATCTATCTCTCTTCCAGTGCTTTTTTGGAGAGTCATTCTTTGGGCACCATTACACACGAAATGAGGCCCACTGGAGCCTGTGTGGGTTGAAAGTATTCTTGAGACAGTAAATGCAGCTCCACAGCAGGCCAGCACTGAGAGGGTCTGAGTGCTCAACTTCAATCAACTCTTGCTTAGTGCTGGAGGACTCAGAGCAGCTATGGTGGTATCCGGGGTCAGGGCGACAAAGGACAAGAGCTTTTGGGAACATTGTAGGTAAACAATCTCTTGTGACAAGAGTCAGGGATGGCAGGAGACCCAAGCTGAGTCTCACATCTGATCTTTATGAGAAAGCTGGGCCTTAGGTGGCCTGGCCCAGGTACCCAGGTGGCTCTATGGAGAAAAGGCAGGGAGACTATTGATATAGGCTCCACAGCTCTGAGTCAAGGCTAAGTTGGGGGGCATGGTTCATATCCCTTTTACTTACTAAGCTATGGAGGGGACATGTTTCCTAGCACTCCATGGAGGGTGCTCAGGAAGAACCTTTGATGTGAGCCCCATATCTCTGAGTCAGGGTTAAAATGATGGCACTCTGCTCTGGCTTTTTCTTACTAGGTCATGTGGGGGACACTTTGCTTAAGGTAACCCATTGCTTTGGGGCTTCACTGTTTCCTTTGCATGTGCCCTGACTTTTTTCCTAGAGATGCCTCTATGCCACTGTGTGTGAGATGTGTTGTCTTTCAGTGTTTCTGATGCTTTGACTTTTGTGGTCTTGATAGCCACGGCAACCCAGCTTTATTCAGGGCGTCAGGTCCGAGGGGCAGCGGGTAACTTTCAAGCTCATCTTTCACAGCAACTTCATAAAACCAGAGTGTTCACCCCACTCTCTCCTGCGGGCCCCACACTGAGGTCACCGCCCTTCTGCTGCAGACACTCGGGAACAGAACTTAGCGTCCACACAGAACTATCCTGTCCTCACCTGACCTGGCTTTGCCACGTGTTCCCATGGAGACCGTAAGGCTTCTGTGGACACTCACACATCCCCTGACTGCCCTGGCGGTACCTGTGTGGCCTCTATGGTGAGCCAATCTACTTCTCCTGGGGTCCGTGATGAATAAACTATCCTTATGGCTTAATGCTATTTTTAGGTCAGCTTATTAAGAATAAAGAGAAGATGAAAACAAAATCAAAGATGAAAAAGAACACATGACAACTGGTGACCAGAAACACCAAGGCACATCATAAAAACTGACAAACGGTGTTGCCGACAGATTTGGGAAGCTTATGGGACGTGGATGAATTTCTTAACACATATGATCTATCAGCACTGAACCACAAGGACATAGGAAACTTTCATAACCAAAAACAAGAAAAAAGACCAAACTAGCAGTAAAACATCCCTAAACTGTAGTGAGGAGCTGCGGGCAGGCCTGCTTTTCGTCCTGCCTGGCTCTCAGCCACTGGCTAGCTTTACCCAAAATAACAACACACAAATTGTATTCTTTTAAATACTGCCTGGACCATTATTTTCAGCCTCTTATTCACATCTTGACTAACCCATACCTAATAATGTATGTAACACCACGGGCGGTGTCTTACCAGGAAAGTTTCAGCATGTCTGGCCTGGCAGCTGGCTTCATCGTATCTCGCATCTCTCTGAGGAGAGGCATGGCGGTCTGACTAACTTAGGAGAGGCGTGGCATCTGACTGAGCCATCTACCTCACTTCCTTCTTCCTGTTCTGTCTACTCCGCCCACCTAAGGGCTGGCCAAGGCAGTTTCTTTATTAATTAACCAATGAAATCATCAGATAGATAGAAGACACACCTACATCACTAAACAAAGAAAAATAAAACCAACCAACCAAACAATAAGAAAAAAAACCCTCAGCCGGGTGGTGGTGGCGCACGCCTTTAATCCCAGCACTCGGGAGGCAGAGGCAGGCGGATCCCTAAGTTCGAGGCCAGCCTGGTCTACAAGAGCTAGTTCGAGGACAGGCTCTAGAAACTACAGGGAAACCCTGTCTCGAAAAACAAAAAAAAAAAAAAAAAACAAAAAAAAAAAAAAAAAAAGAAAAAAAACCCTCAATCTAGGACCAGATGGATTCAGTGCTGCATTTTACTAAACTTGTAAAAACAAACATGGATTCCTCTCCAAGTAATCCCAAAACAGAAAGAGAGGAGATGTCACTCATTTCGTGAAGCCAAACCAGACAGAGCACACGCAAAACAACCAAGGTCAACATCCCAGATGGAAACCCAGAGAAACATTCTCAACATGACAGCAAACCAAATCCAAATGGACCTCTAAAGCTCATGCATCACAGCCAGGAGACATGTATCTCAAGAAGGCAAGGATGGTTTAACACGTGCAGTGGTACCTGGAAAACTAGATAGCACCATGCAGAAGAATGAAGCTAGCTAGACCCCTGTCTTCCACCCTGTAGAACATAAACTCACAATGGATCGAAGACCCAAATGTAGGATCTGAAACTCTAAGTCTAAAAGAAACTGTTTGACTAGTAGAAAACACAGGGTATCAGCATGAGAGATGGTTTTCAGATGACTCAGAAATGTTGGAAATTGGAGCAATAACAGCAAATGAAATCATATGAAGCGAAAAAGTTTCAGAAAAGCCAAGGAAGCAATCAACAGAGTGAATAAAGCAACCTCCACACCATTGGGACACTCTCCATCTGTGATGGTTGATATTGATCAACCTGATGACATCTGGAATCAACTAGGAGACACACCTGTGGACAGATGATATATTAATAAATGTAGCATACACTGAAAAGGAAATCTTGCCATTTTCAACAATATGGGTGGAAATGGAGTACACTATGGTAAATAAAACAAGTCAGGAGAAGAGAGACACACACCATCTACCGCACTCATTGGTTGAAGATAAAAAAATTGATGTCCAAAATGAAGATAGTTGAGCAGTGACTAATGAGGTCTGGGAAGGGTAAGAGGAAAGGGGAACAGGGAGGACAGACAACAGGGTTGGTTCAGGAGGAGTAAGGGCTGGTGTTCTGCAGAGCACAGTGAACGCCCATGGCTTACATCACCTCCCATCCTTATGAAGAGCCAGCAAGAGGAACTCAAAGGTGATAAACAAGAGGAGACATGGACCTGGAGATGATCTATGCCTTGATTTGACCCCTGTCTATTTATACGTGTTGAATATACACATACAGCAATTGCCTGTCAGTTAAAAGGAGCAAAACAAAATGAAAGAGGGGTAAAGGGATAGAATAGAGGTCCTGTGGAGGTTCCAAACAAGGGGACATGACAGACGGGACTGTGTAGAGTGTCTGCTGGGATGCTCAGAGCTGTCAACAACCCCAGTGTTCACTTAGGGGCTTTGTGGAAGCCATTGGCCAGGGCTGTGTGCCTCTTGTTATTCTTAAATGCTGATTGAAGCAAATTTAAATGGAAATGTGAATGCAGATATAAGTGCTGCTGGTGTGAGCAAATGTAACTGGGGAAAATGGGATTTTTAAGTTGTATTTTTTAAATGTTAAGTGGAGACCATCTTTCCACCGTGAATTCATTCCTGGCCCTTAAAGGGGAGGAGCTTAAGAGAGGCTAAGGTCCTTTCCAGCACGTGGATGGATGGGAAAGAGCTCAGGAGAGCAGCAGGCTGCGGAGACCTGAGGGGAGAGAGCAGGGAAACACCGGTCAGAAGCAGATCACTACAGATTGCTCAATGGTTCCTTATCCTTTCCCCATACCTTCACTCTCAACCTTTCAAAACTCAGGAGCATCCCTTGTTAAAACAAAACAAATGAGAGCCTAACACATACCTGTTCCTGGCTACAAACCCAGCAAAATAGAAACCCCAAGGGCTTTGCTTCACTTGGAGGGGTCAAAGAAACCAGGATCACTGTGGTTACAGACTACACGTGGGGAGACAGCCAAGTCAGAGAGGATATGGAGGTCAAAGAGGGAGGTGATGGAGGCATGGTAGATGCAGGGGTTTGTTGCTCATAACGGTTGAGGGAAGAAAACATTTTTCAGGGGGCAGAGCAATTGTGACCTCCTTGGCTGGTACCAGGTACCCTCCAAGGCTAGTGTTTCCTCCTCAGGACATAGGGAACCGCTTGGCCCCTGAGCAGGATGCAGTGGACCATGGCCCACGCTCCTGCCATATTATTCCAAGTTTGGCCTTAAGACAGTTTGTCTGCTGAGGCAGAAAATGAAAGAACAAAAGCCTTTTCAGAGACGAACATGGGCCAGGATTCCCCGCCAGTTCTATTGACTGTGTTTTGACCTACTTACAAACAAGTCTTCCTTGAATGTTAACTATGTGTTCTGAACCAGCCAAAGGTGGAGATGGAAAGGTGTCCTTTTATTCAACCGCAAATCTCTAATTTTGGGTGAGAAAAAGAAAAAGAAAGAAAGAAAGAAAGAACGAACATTGCCCCTAGGCACAGACTTCTGGGTCTCTTAGACCATGTCCTTACGAAGCACCGTGGGCACATTCCTTTAATTTTTCCTTAATTCCCATTGCTGTCTGTAAAATGAAGTCTGGGCTTGTGAGGCCCAGACTGGGGATCTTTCCACGGGAAAGTTTAGTGCCACCAGCATGAAGGACAGCCCTGTGAGGGTACCTTTGAATGCACCCAGACATCCATTCAGCTGGGTCCGGGGACAAACGCTGCCTGAGGAGATGTGTGTATTTCATAAATCTTCCCACAAGCGATATGGCGAGACAGATAGAGGACGGCCGGGAAGAGAAGGAGGACTTTGTTCAGAGGTGAAAATGGACGGAGAACGGCGTGTGAGGGAAGACTCTTAGTGGGGGTGGGGGTGGGGCTCCCAGTGGAAGCCACAATTTCCTTCCAGGGTCCTCAAACCTCCCCCCCTACAGGTTTACAATTGAGACCATGGTTGTCAACATGAACACTGGGAGGAGACAGGTCTGTGTCCCCTGCAGGTGCCATGCTTAGCTACTATTAGCCATGAGGGACTGATGGAGGTTGGCGGAGGATACGAGGCGGTTTGGGCTTTGTAGGTAGGGTTCTATGACCATCGTCCTCTCTTTCAGCTGTGTCCTGCTGTGGTTTTATGTGGCACTAGGGGAACTTTAGGGCTGCCTTCCATGGTGTCTCATCTCTTGCCGAACTATTCCAGGCTATTTGGCTTTTGCATGCTACCGTGAAGGGACACGAAGCGTCCACATTTGCAAACTACATTTTGGTAAGATAACAGCTGGACCTGCCACTCTCCCAATTGGCGTCTAGCAATAGGATGTGGGATTCCTTTTTGTATACTGTGAATATGATTTATTGCCATTGGTTAATAAAAAAGCTGCCCTTGGCCAATGGATTAGCAGAGTAGAGACAGGCAGAAAATCTGAAGTAGAGAGAGAGAGTAGGTGGAGTTGAAGAGATACCATGTAGCTGCTGAAGGAGAAAGACAGGAGTCACCAGCTTGAACCTTACAGATAAACCACAAACCTCGTGGTAAAATATGAAATAATAAAAATGGGTTAATTTAAGATGTAAGAGCTAGTTAATAAGACTCCTGAGCTAAAAGACTGAGCAGTGCTTTAATTAATACAGTTTCTGTGTGATTATTTCAGGTCTGGGCAGTGGGGAACGAACATGCAGCATCTGCCTACAGCTATAGCCAAAGGGGTAGGGAGATACGGAGAAGATGGAGGAGGGACTGGCAGGGAGGCTGGAGGCTTGGAGAGGCTGGCTAAGACATGACTGATTATAATACTGAGCAATCAACACACATGGACAGTGAGAAGCCATTGGGGCAGGGAAGTCCAGATGCTGGTGGCGAGCTTCCAGGCCTGTGGCAGCTGGAGGCCAGAGAAACATCTGGTATGACACCCAGACTGCAGGGCCTGGTCAGACAAAGAGTGGTTCCAAAACCAAGGAATTTAAAAAGAAGTCCAAGGCTGAAGGAGAGAAGAGAGAGAGAGGCAGAGGGTACTGTGTAGACTACACGGTGCCAACAACAGATACAGCACAGGACAGCAGCCTGTCATGTGGCTCCCAACTCAGGAACCACCCGAGAGAAGCCGCCCTTGAGAAGACCTGAAGGATGATTTGGTGTCTGATAGCTTTTCAATGCCTGCTCACACATTATAGATGTTTTACCTAAGCAAGAGGCTGTATCTTTTAGTGTGTATCTTTGTTATGTATACACACATGATTGTGAGTGTCTTCACGTGTGTGCACATGCATGAGGAGGCCAGAATTTGATGGCAGTGCCTTCTTCACATACTCTCCACATTACACACTGGGGAGCAGCTCCCCACTGAACCCAGAACTTGCTCTTTTGACTAGTCCAGCTAGCCTGCTGACTTTGGGGACCCCTGGTCCCTGTCTTCTCCATGCTTGGATCACTAGCAGTCTGCCGTGCTCATCTGGCATTTACATGGGTGCTGGAGACCCGAATGCTGGTCCTTAGATTTCTGCGGCAAGTGCTTTGCCCAAGAAGCAGTCTTCCCAGCCCTGCAGCCTGAATTTTTCAGAGACAGATTATGGAATCATTAGTTTCAATGACATCGTCTGCAGGGCCCCTTTCTACCTCACCTGGTAGGGGAAGGGTACGGTGTAGAGAAAGCAAAACCACCAGAGAGTCACAGAGTTTAAGATGAGAGGGTGGTAAAAGTGGTCTCGCGCTCTCTCATTGAAACGACTGATATTCTCCGTGAACAGACACACAGGACAGGGTGACCAGAAGGCAGAGAAGAGCATGTGCCATACCAGGGATGGTAGACCCGGGTATTTGGGGGCTGAAAAGGGGGTGAGGGAGAAGTGCAGAGCTGAGAGCTCAGGACGGGAGTGGGGTGAGATACCACAGTAACAGCACTGCCTCGTGTTCCGGGAACGCTGCAGCAGAGAGTTCCTAGACACAAAGGGGGAAAAAAGCAGACCAGTTTTTCACTTTTCCAAGAGTGATAGAACCAGAGTGGGCCCCAATTTCACTCACTGTGTTCCTTTCGATAAGCAGAGAGAACATTTTACATTTGGATATCGTTAAGGTTTGCCAATGACAAGCAAAATTTAAGCCTTTTTCCACTGCTATAAAAATAATACTTTATCTAACTACCAATTTGTCTCTTTGAATAAATCTGTCTATACAAGCAATTTGGTTAGCATCTCCTTTCAAAACAGAGCCTGTGAGCCTTGGACGATATACCAGGAGGAGGTGGTGCTGCTGGAAGCCCCGCCACCCGACTCCCAGCATTCACAGCTGTTCATCTGTTTTGTTAATTGGCCACTTGATGACTCAGCCGGCGTTTAGCGCCATTAGTCAGTATCCACGCGGGTGTCTCTAAGCCAGCACATGGCCAGGCCAAACTTTAGTTCTTAGAGGGTAGGATTCGAGATCTGTGAATATCGAATACATACGTCTTTGAGGAAACCTGAAGTGCTGAGGTTGTGCTAATGGTGCCACCGACTGGCAGGAGCTAGAGAGGCTTCCTCGGGAGCGGTGGTGTCTTTGGAGGCTCAGGCCTCACCTGTCATTCTTGGTGAACAAGCCATCAGGAGACAGAGAGGGCAACTTTATAAAACGCAGCACGGCACAGTGCTCCAGATCCCGCCAGCCCTGTCTGTAATATGCTTTTGCTTTTGGTGAATCCATCTCATTCACACCATTGGGGACAGGTACCTTAACCACAGACACAACTTCTTGTCATCACCACATGCCACACATGCCATTGTCACACGAGAGAACTGATCTCACCCAAAGGCAGACCTATGGGCACAATCATCTATGTGTTCAGGATATTTGTGTTGTTTTGCTAAGTCCCAGGCACCAAGGGATGGATTGTCACATTGGAATGATATTTCAAGGGACAGCCCAAATGCAACCCACAAACATTTTCTGTCAATCACACTGTGGCCCTGTTCACAGAAGACAGTGTAGGAAGTCAACCTGACGTGCGTGTGCCAGGGAGTGAGTAGCTCGGGGAAGGGATGCACACACAGCATAGGATGCTGTTCAGTCCTAAGGGGGAGTCACTGCTGTCTACAACAGGGACAGCCTGGAGTACGGTACACTTAGTGAAACAAATGGGACTCAGAAAGACAAGCTCCACACAACACAGGCCCCCCACATGGAAGCTCAAGAGCTGGGTGCACAGAAGCAGAGTGTAAAGGGTGTTATCAGGGGCTGGAAGATTGTAGAAAGATGTCTGATTTCAGTTACATCAGAAGAGTTCATCCAGGAGATCTATTGTAGAACATGGTGACTGTACTGAGCCTTGCATTATATACCCAGGAATTACAAGACTATCAACCAGAGAATGGGGGTTGAACATGATAAAAGTATTATCAAAGTATTCCATGTCAGAGAGTGCCATGAGACCCACTATTCTGCATAATTAATATATCCTAATAAAAGTCATGGTAGGTTAAGCCAGACAGGGTGGAACACACTCATAATCCCAACCAACCTGAAGCACGAGGATTGCTGAGAGTTCAAAGCCAGCTTGATTTGCATACTGAGTAAAAGGTCAGCCTATATTACAATGTGAGATTTAGTCTCTAAAAACAACCAAGAATTATAGCAGGGCGATTCCTGGTTGCAATAATTTCTAACACTGAACAGCTAGGGAGGGGAAAGCCATATAGTTCCTCAAAAGTGACCGACATGGAGGATCGCAACACCTGCAGCACACGCACCAAATGACTGCACCGCACAAATAGCAACATTATGTCTCAGCAACACACTTATCAAAGGGAGCACCAGGTCTGCCTTCTGTCTCTGGGCTTTGGAGAGCTCTAGCTACAACCCAGAGGTAGGTAAAGCAAGCACACTGGCTTGCTTTGGAACCCTAAAAGGCAAGCACACCTTCAGACTTCACTTTGTACCCTATGCATTGATACAAGGCAAATGGCAATTGTGGCTAAAACCTCCTGCACCAGGTCACAGTCACCCGAGCCTTACCTGGAGGTAGTGGCACGGCCGCAGAGAAGGCTTGATCTCTGGGTGGACCAGGGGCTTGTCCAAGTTCAGGGAGCTCTTGCGGTAAGCCTCCTTGGCCTGGCTCACCGTGAGGGTGGACCAAGAGCTACGCTTCATGTACCTGGTGTCGGGCGTCAGGGCCAAGCCTTCGCAGGCTGAGCACTTAACATCACTGTTGCTTTTGGAAGTCTTTAGTGAGAGGTCCCCAAAGGGGCTCTGCAGTGCCTCGGGGTAGCAGTGGGAGATGTGGTCCATGTGGTGGCGGTTGGCCACGCTGGGTGTCCGGTATGTGCTGTCGCTGTCCAGGTTATCGTCAGAACTCCACCAGCTGCTCATACCAGACTTGTGCTTGCCCTCTGGCTTCCGCTCCTTGCTTTTACTCCTTTTGCTGTGTTTAGAATGGTGGCTGTGGTGGTGGTCGTCCACCCGGCTGTCACTCTTGGTCCCATTGATGTTGCTCTTGGATGATCCCTCCAAAGAGTGAGACTTGGTGAAGAGCTTCTGGACGGAGTGGACCAGATGCCGGATTCTGCCTGGGCTCTCATTCCGCTGCTCGGTGGCAGCAGAGGCCCTCTGGTACTGCAGTGTGTGGAAACCATCTCGGTGCAGGGGCAGCTGTTTCTCGAACTGGTCCAAAAGGTTGGCGGGGATGCGGTTTACCTTTGTATTCGCGTGGGTCATGGCACAATCATCCCTTGTGTCGTAGTGTGAGCTGTAGTGCATTCTGGGGAAGGTGCTGCTGGACACGTGGTCGCCCAACATCACAGGCATCATCATACACTCGGAGTGGACGGAACTCCTGGGCGAGCAGCGGTGGTGGTCCATGGGGCAGCTCTCGGCCGGGCTGAGAAGGTAGGGTTGCCGCACATCTGGCCCATGGTGCATGTGGTCGTGGGGGTGCTCGCAGTCATCAGGGGGTGACAGGCCGCAGGTATGACCCGCACACAGCTGAGGCTGGGTCCGGCTTCCAGTTAACCCTTTCATGTTCCTGGGTGCGGGCGAATACCTCTCCTCATTGAAGTGCTGCGACGTCGGAGACCATGAGTATTGTTGGTCTGTTGACAGAGCAGAAAAGGGATTTAGTGTGAGTCTGGGAGCACTGGGGCGCGACAGAGATACAGCAGTCCTTTTCCTGAACGGAGTCAACATGCGTAGACTATGGTGACTCCTCAGGATTGAGGGCTGCTAAGGAACAGAAACTTTGGTCTCCCTACATGAACACCCACAGTAATAGGTACCTAACATCTGGTAGATGCATGGGGGCTCTCAACAGGCAGACTATGAGACCTTAAAAAACCACTGGTTGAGAAGATAGCTCACTCAGTGAACTGCTTGCGTGCGTAAGAACCTGTGTTCAAACCCTAACACCTGCATCAAAAGCAGGGCACAGTGACATGTGCTTGTAACCAACCCTAAGTTTGGAAATGTAGGGTCAAGCAGTTCCGGTGAGGGTTACTTCTCAAAAAAGAAATGGCGGAAAGCACCCGAGGAACCACGCCCGATGTTGTCATTGGACAACTACACCCATGTGCTTACATAGGTACATAAACTTAAACATATGTGTACTCATATCCACACACGAACAAGCACCCATACAACACTTAGATACACACACACACACAGACACACACACATGCACGCACACACACAATATAGCTGTAGATCAATTATATTGGAACATTTTGGGTTAGCTTAAAACATTTAAAAACTAACATCTGATGTTTAATTAGTAACACTGCCTGGTGAAGTAATGTATTAGAACTAATAAATTAATCATGAATTAATTGTTTAATGCCACATGCTACCAGAAAGATAAGCCATTGAGGCAGGTTTCTCAGCCCTAACTCTCTATATTTTAGGGTCACAGATAGAGAGGCCAGATCGGGAGATCACCAGGCCTCGGTTCTTCTCCTGAATTCTGCTCCACGAGGGACACAGTTGGGGACCACTGGGCACCCCTACACTCCATCTCCCAGACTGTCTTCCTGAACACCATGCAAAGCTTCCTTCCTACGTGTTTTCCTCACTGATTTTTGTCCCAGGCTCTTTCTTGCATAAACTCAGGAGCCCAAGAAGCGTGCGCTCTGACAATGGCTGGCTGCCTCCTACTCCTAGAACCTCACTGGGAGCTCTTCCCACCTTCTGACCCCAGGCCGGAACCTCTCTTTCTGCGATGACTCTGTATGGCAGGGGCAGTCAACTCCACTCTGCTGGATGTCCTGTCCCCACAAGCTGATGCTCAGACAGGAAGGGGACTCTCACGTGTCTGTCTCAGACTGGACCTCACTTTGTCACCTGGTACCCAACCTACGTCCGTTGTCTCCATGGTTATCCCTTGTCTCTCCACTGACTCTTCTGCCACAATGCCGCCGAAGCTGGAAATCCTAGCTTGATCATTCCCACCTAGGCAGAGCCCTAACCACAGGTGCATGAACCCCAAAGAAAGAGAAGGCAGAAGTGGTTCTCCCTTTGCCCATCCCAGCTGCTCCCCTCATGGTTGGGAGAAAAACGGTAGTGCCTAGAAGAACTTGGCCAAGTAGCCACTCTATGGCATAGGCATAAAAATCTCCCACGTCAGCTCCAGAGTGCAACTGTCCCAACCGGCTCAGACACAGAAATGAGGGACAAGAACAAGGCCTGAGTGTCAAGTCTAAGGCACCAGGACATGAAGGGCTACCGTCAGAGCAGACGCCAGTATTTCTGGAAGAACCCCAGCAGACGGCTGCAGAGTTGGGGATGGGGACAAAGGGGCCTTCTCCTTTGCATGGCAAGTGGTGGCTGACTCAGGGGTAACTGAGCTCCAAAGAAGGCTTCCTGGGTGGTGGCCTGAGGTGTCCCCTTGGTACTGGAACGGCTGAAGTGCCTCTAAGGGTTCTCCTTCTTCCAGCCAGGGTCCGGGCATAGCACCCATGTCTCACGTAGGAGCCGCTAAAGAACATCACACTTAATGTAACTCAGAGGAAGGTTTTTTTTTTTTTTTTTTTTTTTTTTTTTTTAAAAAAAAAAAAAACCCAACAGGTAGTTAGTGGATAAGTTGCAAGACCGCACTCTGCAACCCAGACCTAACCACGTCCCAGCGTTGCTGCCCTTTTATCTTTTGCTTTATTTTTCTATTATCATGTAATTTAACACAGTGCCAATCTCTTTTCGCCTTAAAAGCAAGCCCATCAGAGCTCCAATCACAGGTCCCATTTCAGCCCAACATTCAGCCCCACAGCTATGCTAGGAACGGGGCAACACCGAAGAACTGTGCGAGAGATTAAAAATTAGCCGGAATAATTAAATTTGACGACGCGACATGTCTGCAGCATCGTCTTGTTTCCACGGCACGGATCTGAATCTTCTCGTGTAGGCGGTGGAATCCCCCATCACCTTCTATCACTCTCCCAGTAACAACAAGTGAGGTGGTGAGGGGCTGCGGGTGACAGCGACTCTGGAGAGCCTAGGGAGGGGACACACGGTCTAAGTAACAGGTAATAAAGTCTTAGGAGCTGTGTCTTTCTTTCTGTGAAGATGAGGGTAACAAGCACGGGGTGTACGAATCATCTGAGCTACTTAATCTCTAGCTATTCCTAGCAGCATTTTGTTATTAGAGAAAACAGCAATTAGAGGTGTCATTCAACAGCACACCCGTGTCTCTGCACATCGCAAACAGAACGTAAATGAATCTTTTACAGTAGCAGGACTTGTGAGAGCATGGGTTCATCCGTTCTATAAATCTGTTGTCGGTTTCATGAAAATCACATTTCTGTGCCCCGGGTGTGTGCGGTGAACTTCCCTGAGACGTCTGCCTGACTTCCTCCAGGGCACAGTTGACCCTGTCATGAGCTGAGGGAATGGAAGGTAAAGACAGGAAGCTCTTCCACCAACTCGTCAACTTACCAACATTTCTCAGAAATGTCACCTGGAAGTGGCGATTGTGAGGTTGCGTTGGTCGGTAACAGTCATCGTACCAACCCTTTCTCTGCCGCTCCCACCTTCCACTAATGTCATCAACCTTCCTCAGTTTTCCCTGGAGCACCTGCTCAGTTGACTTGTCCCCTAACTCCTCAGGATTGGGACACGGGAACAAAGTCCAGTGCAGACCAAAGAGCACAGACGGAAGCAGCGATGTGACCCTTGTGGTCCATTCATGTTGTACTGGTGTGAAGACAAGTCACCGCACACCGAAAGGAGCCTGTTGAAGGCGTTCCCCTAGGACCTGGAATGATGGGGTGGGCAAAGTGCTAGCTGCATAAATGTGAGGACCTGAGTTCAGATCCCCTGCACCCACTCCCAGAGCTAGGTGTGGCTGTACTGGCCTCTGTGCCCATTGCTGGGCCGGGGACAGGAACAGGGAGGGGATGGGGGACAGGCAGATCCTCTGAGCTCACTGTCCAGTCAGCCAAGTTGAGTGAAAGACCCTGTTTCAAATTGTAAGGTGGAGCATGGTAGATAAAGACACCCAACGTTGGCCCCTGGCCTACACACATACACACACACACACACACACACACACACACACACACACATGCACACATGCATACATATGCATGAAAGAAATCTAAGAAATCTAAATTTTAAAGAAAACAAGGAGAGGTACTTCCCCTACTCCCATGGTGGAGATTAACCAATAGGAAGGAATACGAGGAGTCTTCTGCCTCGCTTGGTTAGAAATGTCCCCCTTCCACAAGTAAAATGCAGGTAGTCCGCATATACACCTCCAGGGTTAGTATGAACAACAGATAAACAAACAGAACAGATGCTTTAGACCATATCAAGACCACACAAAACACATAAAAACACTGTGGTCATCTTTCTTTTAAAATTACCTTCATAGGTCCTACTGAGCTTGTCTGATACCACCTACAAGGGGATTGATGTAGCTGTGTCAGGGGAGGTGTCTGACTGGAATGGAGATAAATGTAGGAGAAAGAAAGTGGTAGCTTAGGAAAAAGGGAGAGCGAAGAATACATATATGTAGATGGGAACAGCTGGGAGCAATAAGGCCAGGGCTGCTCTTCACAGCATTTCTCAAAAGAGTGTTCCTAAGGGCTGCCACTGTCACACGTGACCCTCTTCTCAGCCCCAGCCAAACACACTCATATATGGTACCTTGCAAGTGCCATTCATAACTCCATGCTTAAACATATTGCTTCAGGTTGAGATACTCACATCAAGGGTAATGTGTTGAATGCCCTAAAATAACCCAAATTTACCCCAACCCATCCTATCTATTCCTCCACAGCCTCAAGCTGTTATTTAGGGTTTCATTAACTCTTTTCACTATCAGTATGTCCATGTGCTTGCACACACACATATACACACACATATATATACACACACATACAAACTCATACACATACACATATATATACACACTTACAAACTCATACACATACACTCACACACTCATACACACACACATATATACACACTTACAAACTCATACACATACACTCACACACTCATACACACACACACATATATATACACACATACAAACTCATGCACATACACTCACACTCACACACTCATGCACACACACACACATATATATACACATACACTCACACACTCACACACACACGCACAGGAGTGAGTCTTCTTGGTTCTCTGATCAGCAGATTCAACAGGAGCATCAGTGATTTGTCAGATATACAAGTATCTTTAGAAACAAAAGTCCCAATTGACTCATACATCAAAACCACAATACAAAAAGACACCTGTCCCTAGATGTCTCCAGGTAGCAAAAAGTGAGTCCTGGGAGTAGAGTCTGAGCTCAGGTGTCCAGCCTTTTAGCTCCTTCTCCAAATTGCATTGGTGTTTTCTACTGAGAGGAATCGTGAGCACATTTGCAATATAACTGCACTTAATTACCAAATGACATCTTATTTATGGGCTTAATAAACAGCCTTTAAACAACGCCTCATTGCAACATTAAAAAAACAAAGGCTTCCAAAGCATAGAGGAGAATTCCTGTTTGCTGTAAAACCTCGTCCCATTATTCTCGAGGCCCAAAGGCCAGGATTTACTTTTTGCGCTAGAGAAGTCTGCTCAGAAATGGAATGAACATCAGCGTCACAAAAGCAATGATAATTGTTCTGTAAACTGTTTCTCCTGTCTGGATTCCTTCCAACACGAATCAGAGGCTTCCTCAGTCTAACCCACCAGCCTTCTCTCTCAGCGTTTATTTGGGTTAGGGGATTATCTTACATTTCAGCAATGGGTTGATCCTGGAATGCGTGCTCCAGACTCCAGCAGTCAAAGAGAGCTTCTGCTAAGATCGTCTCACAAGCAAATAGAATTCAGAGATACAACTCACAAAGTGATGACCCCGACTTCCTTATTTTTAAAACTAAAATTTAAGAAAGCAAATCAATGATAAGCTTTACTGTAACGGACACACACCACAGTCTTTGGACATTAATGTTATCCATCTGGGAAGTAGCGGGATGATTGTAACTTTCTGTTGAGAAATACACAGTACCATCTTAGCAACCACACGTTCTCTCACTAAACTGAGAGATCACTGCAGGACATTAGGGCATATTCATGCTCTAATCTTAGTTTTGTTACTTGTGACTTTAATTTTCTTATTTTATTTATTAGCATCGTGTGTGTATGTGTGTGTGTGTGTGCATGCGTGTGTGCAGGCACACATGTGGCACAGTGTGACTACAGAGATGGCTCAGTGGTTCAGAGCACTGGGCTCAATTACCGGCACCTGTATGGCAGCTGACCACCCTCTGCACGCAGTACACACATGCGGCACAAGACACACACACACACAAACACTTGTGCACACATGCCACAGTGTATGTGCGGAGGTCAGAGGGCAACTTGTAGGAGCTGGTTCTCTACTTCCCCACTGATCCCAGGGAAGTCAGTGTTGTGGAGAAGGTGCTTCTGCTCACTGCCCCGCCTCACTGGACTTAAGCGTTCTAACATGGAAACCTTGTTCGGGAGAGGGCACCTCATTTGGGAATGCACAGGTCAGGCCTGAGAATGCCAACACTCCACCTGAAAATAACTCTGGTAGATGACAGGTTGAGAGGCACACACTCGCTGCACCCCAGGATCGTAGGTGCTCCTCCGGCTGAGGGGTTGGAGATAACGCAGCCCGCCACACATAAAAAGCCGTCCGCAGTGTCTTGAGTGGGACTTGTGGTCCAGTCTACAAAGAGTCAGTTAGGGAGACAAAAGCCTTGAAGATTCTCGCAGCGATCTGAATGTAGACATCAGAGAGGTCTGCCACGAGACATCCTTTCCAGTCCACCCACTTAAAAAAGTCGGCTATAAACTGAAGTTGAAATATTTCTTAGAGTCAAACAGAGACATTAAAAATTAAAGCATGCTCTGAGGTCACTGTGTGGCAAAGCAGGGCTCTCTTGTCACTTAAGGGCATTTATAAATGAGTGTGACCTAGGAAATAAAGGAGGGAAAAATCTGAGAAG
Organism: Arvicola amphibius; assembly: GCF_903992535.2. Taxonomy (NCBI): domain Eukaryota; kingdom Metazoa; phylum Chordata; class Mammalia; order Rodentia; family Cricetidae; genus Arvicola; species Arvicola amphibius. The sequence goes on from NC_052050.1 coordinate 152,747,796, forward strand.
CTGTAAAGTGTTCATACCCTTTGGCAAGGCAATTACAGTTACTCTATGTTTAAAAAGAAAAAGAAAGAAGAAAAAAACACTCTTAAATGAAACAAATCACTTCACAGAGAGCGTTTCTATAGCATCAGGAGCCAATTTTGTGTTGCTTACTTGTTTATACACTGCCATCATGGCCAGGAAATTTAATCTGATGTTACATGTGTTAATGGGAAAGTAAGGTAAAATACTGAAATCTTTTTATAATGAGAAATAGAAGGAAGGTTGGGCTGTGCTCCAGAACCTCAGGCAAGACTTGCTGGTAGCTCTCAGCCTTCCTTTTTCTATAGTCAGTGGGAACAGAGAAACACAAAATCACACTAAGCCCAGATGTGGCCAGAAAGAATATGGTTTCAAAGTCAAAGAGAGTCCTCTTAGAGAACACGACAATACAAAGAAGGAAAGCTTCTCAGCACTGTTGTTACTGTTTAAACTGTCTATGGAAATAAAGGCATAGAGGCCAAGGACCTAAATGCAGAGCCCCAGCACCCACATAACAGCGACAAACCAAACATCTGTCACCACAGTGCTGGCATGGTAGAGACAGGCAGATTCCTCGAGCGCAATGGTCAGCAAGTCTAGCAAATTGCCAAGCTCCATGTTCAGTGAGAGACCTTGTCTCAAAACCACAGGGAGAGTGATACAGGAAATGCCTGAAACTGGTCTCTCTTTGACCTGCACACATATGCTTATGCACGCACATACATATTCATGTACATCCACATGTATACATATCCACACAAACATGTTCACACACACAGGCATGCACACACACACACACACACAGGCATACATTGGAATAAAGCATTTTCTTAAGAAATAGTAAACAAAATGAAGGGCATCTTATAGACACCAAGATGATGTAAATTTCAAATAAGTGATCAGATTCTAACCTTTCAAATAAGTTATAAAGCTATAGGAATAAAGGATATTTTTCAGAACAGATCCATTTAATTTGTCCTAGGAAAACACCAGAACAAAGAAAGGAAGAAGTTACTATCCCAACATTATCATTTATGAAATATTTACCAGGCTAGAAACACAAAGATAGACACAGCATATGCCAGTTCCTGGGTGGTTGGTTAGCATTTTCCTGCCATTGCCATGGTTTATACCGGAACTTACGGTGTCTGCTCCGTGAGCCCAAATTTTCACATGGTGCAAGCCAAGCATCTGTTGCTCTTGCATGCTCACAGCACAACAACCGGTGCAAGTTTAGCCCTTTGGGCCCCACCCTGAAAGTGCATCTTGCAACAGGAGGCCAATTCCTAGCAGTTTTCAGACACAAACCAACCACCCCATTTTCACAGCCCCACCGTGGACCAATCGCAACTTCCCTATCGTCCTCAGGGTCTCAGGATCCAAAGATACAGGGAAGAGTGCAGTTCATTCATGCACATTAAATGAATTTAATAAGAAAATGTTTGCTGTGCAAATGGTTAAGGGCACAGCAGGCAGCATGGCACTGCTGCCGCCCGAGTGCGGAGAGGGAAGTCCTGGCGTGGCTCTTACTCTGAGCTTTTGTCTCTGATGCTCCGTGCTGCTGTTATCTTTGCTGGTGAGAGAACCTTGTGCTGACAAGTGCTGGAGTACCTATCTCTCCTTGACGCCCTCCCTAATCCATGTTGCTGGGCTCTCATGGGAACTGTTTCCTAATCCCCACACTCGAGGCCCAGTTCTAGGGTGGCAGCTCCCTGTTGGAATACACTTACACTCGGCCAAGATGTGACAAGAGGACTTTGGGAGGGAACCTGGCAGGTGTCTGGGAATGTGTCCTGTAGGTGAGTTCCCAAGAGCTCAGGTCAGGTGTCTCTGGGTTTTCCTGTCATGATCTTTTACCCCACCCCCACCCCCCCGCCATTGTTCATATGTTCCCTCCTTCACCTCTTCGATTGGACTCTGAGAGCTTGGCCTGGTGTTTGGTTGTGGATCTCAGTATCTGGTTCCATCAGTTACTGGATGAAGACTCTATGATGACAGTCAGGGTAATCACCAATCTGATTGCATGGGAAGGCCAGTTCAGACACCCTCTCCACTACTGCTAGGTATCTTAGTTGGGGTCATCCTGTGGATTCCTGGGAATTTCCATAGGCTCAGACTTAAGGCTCACTGATATCTGTCTGTCTGTCTCTAATTTAGGCCAGTTCACATACTTTCCACCCTAGACTGGACACTGACACTTTCTAGGGACCAATCAAGCGACAGTGATGCTGGGTCACCCTTTGTTGATAGTAACTGAGTGAGTGACACTGGATTAAATGGAACAAATGTGTTGAAGGAGCAGCGTTTCGGCCTAGTTTATGCCCCGAAATAACAACACACAAATTGTATTCTTTTTTTTTCTCATTTTTTTTTTATTAAAAATTTCCATCTCCTCGCCTCCTCCTCCCCCTTCCCTCCCCTCCCTTCCACCCATACCCCCACTCCCTCCCGCTCCAAGACAAAGAGCCATCAGGGTTCCCTTCACTATGTTAAGTCCAAGGTCCTCCCAGCTCCCCCTAAGTCCAGGAAGGTGAGCAACCAAACTGACAAGGCTCACAGTGAGCCCGTCCATGCTGTAGAGTTCATGCTCATCGCCGTTGTCCTTGGTTTCTCAGTCCTCCTCCACTGTCAGCCACATTCAGAGAGTCCGGTTTGGTCCCCTGTTCCATCAGTTCCATTCCAACTGGACTTGGTGGTCTCCCATTAGATCTGTCCCACCGTCTCAATGGGTAAACGCACCCCTCACGGTCCTGACTTCCTTGCCCATGATCTCCCTCCTTTTGCTCCTCATCAGGACCTTGCGAGCTCAGTCCAGTGCTCCTATGTGGGGCTCTGTCATTTTCTCCATCCAATGCCAGGTGAAAGTTCTATGGTGATATGCAAGATATTCATGAGTATGGCAATAGGATCTGGACATTTCTGGCACCCTCTCCTCAGCTGCCCAAGGAACTAGCTGGGGGCGTCTTCTTTTAAACACTGCCTGGACCATTAGTTTCAGCCTCTTATTGGCTAATTCTCATATCTTGCTTTAACCCATATTTAGTAATCTGTATAACACCACGAGGTGGTGGCTTACCAGGAAGGATCTTAGCCTGTGTCCACCTCGGAGAGGAGAGCATCTGCCTGAGGCTTCTGCCTGACTCTGCTTTCTTTCTCCCAGAATTCTGCTCTGTCTACTCCGCCTACCTAATTTTCTGTCCTATTAAAGGGCCAAGGCAGTTTCTTTATTAACCAATGAAAGTAACACATAGACACTCCTCTATCACAAATGGGTCACTAGTATGAAAAAAAATAACCAAACCAACTAATAAGCTGAACCTGGGTCAGCCAGCATAAATCTGTGTTGTAGATAAAGAAGGCAACATACAGAAAAGCCAGTGGCCTGATGTCACATAGATAGCTTGGGACATTTTGTTTTGTGTGATGAGGCTCAGACAAATTAATCACACAGAGGCTGAATTTAGGAACACACCCAGCGTTACCCTTTAGAGTACGGTTTTGAAGATGGATGCTATTTCTATTACACACTTGTGGTTGTGTTTGGGAATTCCCGAAGTCTTAGGAGAGGCCACAAATTCTAGTTTTATTTCTGTTGCTGTTATAAAATACCATGACAAAGCTGAGTGTTGAGATACGTGGTCTGTTTCAGCTCATAATTCTAGGCTCTGGTCCACTGTAGCACAGAAGTGAAGGCAGCAACTCAACATAAAGAGCAGAGAGCAATGAATGGATGCACACTTATCTGTGCTCAATGCTACACTTTACAGCCCAGAATCCCTTGCCTGGGGAAGGTGCCGCCCACAGTGGATCTTCTCACATTAATAAATGTCATCGAGACAGCCTGCCATAGATATGCACACAGGCCAATCTGATCTAGATGATCCCAACTGAGGTTCTCTTCCAGGTCTATTAAATACTGCGTCAAGTAGACAATTACAACTAGTGACATCATGCTCCCACCCAGAAGCAGGAGAAGGTCCTTTCCCTGGGTCACCCCAGCACACTATGCTCTTCCCTAAAAGTGGGCAGCAGTGATTGTGGCCAGTGTTGGAAGGCAACTGCCATGTTTGAAAAAAAAATGTGGAAAACATCTTGCTATTCTCCCAGCTATAACAGAAATATACCTCAACAATCTACATCCAACCAAAGCAAAATAGAAAGCAATTAGCTTCCTGCTGTAGAATAAATCCTTCTGTACATCGCATAAATTACACTGTGATTGGCTTAATAAAGAAGCTGACTGGCCAATAGCTGGACAGGATAAAGTTAGGCGGGGAAAAAGCAGACTAAAGGATACTTGGGAAGAATGGCGGAGTCAGAGGAGTCACCAGAGAGACACGGAGAGGAAACAGAAGGTACAAGACAAAAAGAGGTAACGTCACATGGCAGACTGTAGATTAATAAAAATGGGCTACTTTAAGTTGTAAGAACTAGTTAGAAATGACCTTGAGTTATTAGCTAAGCCTTTATAATTACTAGTGCGTTTCTGTGTCGGTTGTTTGGGAACTGGTGGGAGGGAAGGAAAAGTCCATGTATACCCTACACTGTGTCACAGGCTTGCATCCTCCACCCTGTCCTAGGGTAGACTTGCTCTCCAGACTTCCAAAGGAACCATGTAAAAGGGAAGTTTTCACAGATGTAGAAGCAAACAGTGAACCCCTTCAGCACCACTGAGGGGTGAGGACTAACAGTGAGTCAGGATCTAAGAGCTCTGTAAAAGACCAATAAACCTGACTACATTAAAAACACCTTTCCTGGGTGGTGGTCAGAGTGGAAGCCAAATGGCAAACAGACGGAGCAGTTTGCTTCTCAGATCACCCACAAAATCCCAACTCTCCTGAAAGCTGCTGAGGAACTGGGAAGAAAAAGCTCAACGAATGAATTTGGAAGGTAGGCAAAGAGCATGGAGCATTCACATAAGCGGGGACTATCAGGGTCCCTTTGAGGTTGCAGAGATGTTCGGCTCTGAGATTGTTAGAGCTGCAGATGGTTGGATCCTGTGATAGTCCCATGCTACAGGGAAGGACTGTGGAAGCGGTGACGTAGGGAGACAGCTGCTCATTTTCACTCAGCGGCCTCCCTAAGTCACAGAAATGAAAGCAGAGTTCTTCCTGTTATTATGGCGGGAATGGTGGCAGGATCTGGAAGCTGGTAAGCGCAGTGTTGGGTGGGAAACAGCTTTGCTTTCTCTCTCCTGCTGTGGACACTTGTCCTCTGGATACAACACTGGCTGTTCACCTTGCAATAGGAGGAGCGGTCTCTACTTATATAGCTACTCATAACAACAATCCCTTCACATTCTGTCACAGACGTGGGGGTGTGGCATCAGACCCACACCCGAGGTTCCAGCACCATATAGTCTTCAGAGGCTGTAAAGTACCCTACGAGGTCGGAGGCTGACTGGGTTTGAGGATCCTAGAGACACAGTTTTCATGAGTCGTCACCCATGTTGGGGCAGGGCTCTGCATGTTTTAGATGCCTGAGTCATCCATACCCTGTATGTAAGCCTTTAAACTCACCAGTTGGCCAAGAAACATCACACTTTCTGAGTCCAGGCTATGGATCCTTCTGACTTTTCTGGTCACCCAAATGGCTGCTGATGACATATACCCACTGCGGTAGTCATGGAAAATCATTGTACACTCAACACCTTAGTGATCTGGTTTCCTGTTGCTACTTGATCCTCCTCTGCATGTTCCCTGACACGTTTGTCAGCTGGGGGACGAGGGCCAACATCTGGGCCTTCATACTTCAAAAGCCATTTCCCGGAGTGCCATCATGGAGGCTCCCCCTTACCTTAGTGCCAGCTCACTCTGCCTGACCATAGAGAATGATTCTTCTCGTCATGACTAGTGAAGTCACGGATGCACAGATCTGACTGAAGAGCTTCCTTTATGATTATGAAATATGGTCATCAATTATGATGACCAAACACAGTATGCATCTGACCCCAGCAAACCCAGGGAGATTGTCCTCACTGCAGGGTCAGGAGGAGGCCATGGTCGGAATCTTCATCATGCCCAGTCTGGCAGTTGCTCTGTGGACAGCAGAGACACTGTCTTTCACAGGCTGAGATGGTACAGGATGCTGGTACCATAGTGATACCCTAGACTCTGGGGTGATGATAGACTCCAGGGATTTGTTGTCGGGTCTGGGAGCCCCTCCTACCTGTTTCTAAAGGAAGGGGCTGACTCTTCCAGTACCATTCTCATCTGTGTATAAAATGTACATCCAACCTGGAGCTAGGGAGATGCCAGAGTTCTTCTTCCCACTCTGGATGAGAGCTGTGATGTCTCAGGTGGACAGCTACGTGTGGAAGCCTGGTTCATATCGAGCCCAGTGGCATTGCTTTCATGGTCCAGGACACTGACTTTGCCTGGAGGAGGGAGAGGAGTGAAGAAGGGCGAGGAAGTTGAGTGGTCTGGGGTCTTTCCCTCGGAGGTACCCATGTGGGCTCCCAGGCAACCGTTCTTGTTGAAGGAGAGAGCAAAGGCTGAATGGAAAAAGAGTCTTCAACTTGTCTTCTCATAGGTTCCAACGGTGATTCTAGAATCCCCGTCTCAGGCCTGTATGGCTGTTCCAGAAATCAGGTGAACTTTTTATTTTGCAAAATCCTGAAATTCAGGTGGAGAGAAAAGCTCAAGCCACTGTATGGAACAGTACAGGAGTTCCTACCCTGATATTTTGAAAAGATTTCTATGTAAACAAATCTGCTCACTATGACCTTTTGGTTCTCAGATGTATGTACAGAAACATGGATGCAAATAAATTGTAATGACACAGTGCCCTCTGAATGGAAACATTCCATCTTTGAAGGAGGAGGATGTGAGGGTATGGCGGGGAGGGGATAAGAAAACAGTATCATCTGGGTACCACGGGTCTAATATTCTCATGAACTCACACCAAATATGATTATCTGCATAAGACCTACACAATATCAAGCCAGTCAGCATCCCAGGATGGAGAGAGGAGGGGCTCATGAGTTCTAACCCCTAGCTAAGGAGCCTTTAATTGACAGTTGATGACTGCTTCAGGGGGGATAGTCAATTTTATAGGGCTGTGACCTATGGTAGGTCAACCATGTTCTAGCAGATGACCCCCACACCCATTTGTATGTAAGCAGCACAAAATTGACTGAGTGGGTTATAAAAAAAAGAGGGTATTGGGAAGAAGAAAAAGACAAGATCTCCTGAGTAAATTGGGAGCATGGGAACCATGGGAGAAGGTTGAAGGGGAAGGGAGAGGCAGAGAGGGGAACAGAAAAAATGTAGAACTCAATAAAAATCAATAAAATAAAAAAAGAGAGATAAAAAAGAGGGTATGAAGTTGAAGTGGGAGTGGATTCTGGAGGAATTAGGGAAAGCAGTGGAAATTGAATATAATTAAAATACATTGTATGCATATATAAAATTTCAAAGAGTTAATAAAAATATTATATGAAAGACTCAGGATATATACAATCCACGAGTCTCAGGAAGTTCCTGAAACATACCAAATTCACAAGGCTACTCCCTCCTCAAGGGTATATAAGCAGTAAGTACTGTTAAGCTGTCAGCATATCATGAAGAGAGCTGCCAGGATGAAGCTTTTATAATTAATTACACAGGTTGGAGTGGGCTTTTCGGTCACGTAGCTTCTGTTGATAGATCTATGTTTTTGTAAGTAACCCCAATAAACCTACTGGTTCACCAACCTGAACCTTTGTGAAATTGTTTATTTTGTCTATTGGTGCTCTATGTGGGGTGAGGAAACATTGGCTCATGTCACCCCAGGGAAAGTCACACTACAACATTTAACTAAAACACTGATTAATTAAAATTATGTCTAGTAGCTGAAACCAATTAGAATAGAAATCCCTGGGACTGGTCTGATTTGATTGTCAGGACAACTCTAAGTTTATGTATCATGGTGACAGTTTTCAGAAACGAACACAAACAAGTACCAAAGACCCAATAACATAATAACTGTAGCAGATGGCCGGGAGAACCAGTTTATCAGTTCCGCTGAAAGCACCAATGGAGCCAGGAGACCTGGGTCCAAACCACAGCTGCTGGGCATGAGGAGTCATGTGACCATTTAGGTTCCATTTCTTTCTGTGGAAGAGGCTGTCACCCTCACCGGTTGCTATGAATTCAAACTCCAACTGTCCGCAGGCCACACAGGCACGATCTAGCCTTGCTTTCCCCCTTCACACGATACAATCATACGTGGTCTGCCATGGCCAGAGAATAGACAGTGAAGACAAAACCCACAGAAAACTCCAGGAACTAATACACTGGGCCTTGGCTAGGGAGGGTGGAATTCACAGACCTTTCTGATCAGAATGCAATTTGGGATCAGCAGGCGTTCCAGTGAGAGCTACACATCAGCAAACTTGATTTCGTGCCTGATTGGGAGACTAAATAGTACAGGCAAGCTGCCTAATGCAGGGACGTCATGCTGCATATGCTGACATACCCCTCAGCTGGTCTCAACTGGGGCTGCCTGAGACACACCAGACTCCATCACCAGCCCAGGCTGCCAATTTAATGACGTTTCTATAGACATAACCTCAAGAGCAGTCTATGAAGTTGCCTTGACTGAAACCCAGTTACTGTGTTGTTACTCAAGATGGGCAGATGTTCCTTTCAGCTGCCTGGAGGAGTCACTGAGTGACCCCTAACCCCCATCTGCATTTCCTTAATCTCCAAAGACACACTGCAAAATGCTGGGTCTTGTTTCAAAGCAACTCCGATCCAATAAGCAACAGGACGTCAACCTCCGGCCTCATTCCTAAGCATGCTTGCAAGTCTTGGTTAAGCCCATCTGTGGAAGTCGGGGCAATCACACGCATATGGCTTCTGTGTTTCAAGACAGGGTACAGTCTAGGAGCGTTCCTGTATGCTCTGGGAGGCGTCCTTTGCGATTGGACGGGGCAGGCATCTGACTGGAGAGGAGTTGCTTGCTGTGAGGGTTTTTCAAAGGTGAGCAGTTTTCTTTTTGTTCTATTTTCTTGAGGCAAAACCATGAAAGGAGGCACTGCCACCAGGGTTACAGCTTGAGACGACACAGATGAAGCCACAAAGCGAGTTACTGTCCCTCAGGGCTTCAGGTAGCAGAGAGAGTCACTTTGGAGCATACCGTGTACACACGAACCTTAGCTGGGGGCATGTTTCCATGATGGGGTACCAAAGGCTGCTGCCCCCACAGTGGCTGCTTACACATCTACTGTATGGTCTGCTCCCAGGTCCCTCCTTCTTCCTCATGACCCTGCCTAGTTCTGGTGGCTTGAAGGCCTCCCTTGAGGGCTCCATCCAAATCAAACTCCACAGATGCCTCGCTGCCTTCTGCACTGTGGCACCAGAGTTCCTGCACTGATATAGTTTGCTTTACAGATAGGACACTAGCTATCACCCGCCACCCATCTACAGACCGCCATGAATAGGTGACTCATCCCATACCATGTGACCCTATGGCAGGAGCTGGCTGGCATGTCTATTCTAGGAGCTACAAGGTTCCTTGAGGTGGTATTGTCATAGGAACAACTGCTCTAAGTGATTTCCTCTCCTTAGCCACACAGAGCTAAGAAGGAACTGTGGCCATAAGAGCCATTTGAGACAGATAATTCTCACATGCTGGCCAGGAATTCTCCTTGATCAAAAGCTCAGCTGGCTGTGTGTTCCATCCTGAGATGATGGCTGGAAGCGGCTGTGACATTGGGCGGTGCTCACAGGTGTTCCCTTGATTGGGGCCATATAAACTTCAACATGGAGGACTCGGTTCCTCAGGCATTTGGGCTGTGTCTGGTGCAAAGAGTCACACATGGCTGGTGGTGGCTGGCTGGATGGTGCAAAAAGTCTGTCATTGTAGAAGGTCTGTGATGGATAGTTTTATGTCAACTTAACACAAGCTAGAATCATCTGAAAGGAGGGACCCTCATTTGAGAAAAATGTGACCATGAGATCCAGCTGTAAGAAATTTTCTTAATTAAGTGATTGATGGGGGAGGGCCCAGACCATGGTGAGTGCTGCCATCCTTGGGCAGGTGGTCCTGGGTTCTATAAGAAAGCAGGTTGAGCAAGCCAGTAAGCAGCACCCCTCCATGGCTTCTGCATCAGTCCCGGCCTCCAGGTCCCTACTCTGTTTGGGTTCCTGTCCTGACTTCCTTTAATGGTGAACAGTGCTGTGGAGTGTGAGCCAAATGAACCCTGTCCTCCTGAAGTTGCTTTCTGGTCACGGTGTTTCACTGCAGCTACAGAAATCCTGACTAAGACAAGGTCCCCCACAACAGTGCCCAGAGGCTGCCAAATTCCACAGAGCAGAGAGGCTCTGGTCTTTCTCTGGGTCTGGGAAAAGCCTTACACTGTTTGTGGAACTACAGACTGGGTGTGACCTGCTCATGGTCGGCTGGACAGAGGGTGCATACAGCTGGCCCAAGGTCAGACACAGCTGGGTCCACACCAGCAAACAGGCCTGAGACGGCTTATGGTCTCCTTTGTAGGAGAAAGGCGGGCAGGTATCATTCTCCTTCAAAGTATGCTGGCTCAGAAGTGCATGCAGCATCATTCCCCTGTGCAGGGGGTCTGGCTGGCTGGGTGAGAGTGGAGAACACTTTTATATCTCGCGTTGTCTTATGTTTTGAATCAAGAGGAAAGCATCATTCATCAACCGTAACTGTAGGCTTCAGAGGCCTAACAACAAAGGCAGAAGCCTGACAGCCATCACTGCCCAGTGTCCAGCAGGGATGCCCTCTCAGCAGTGAGCAGGAGTGGAAACTGTCACAACCTCCTCCCTTCAGTGATATGGTCACACTCTCTATCTTTCTTCTTTTTAGAAAAAGGAGGCTCTTGACTGCTACAGTCACTATGAGGCCCTATTACCATGCGCCCTAATAGACACACCTGGCCTAACTCTCATTCTCGTAGGGCCACTCTACAGATGTCCTGTGGCCACAGTTGTCTTCCCTTATGCTGTTCTCTAACTGTTCCTGTGCAGGCCACATGGCTCCCGGCTGAAGTTGAGGTAGGCACAGGTTGGGGAGACTTCTGGTCATGCTCTCAAAGTGTTTTTTTTTTTAAATCATTTGAATACTGTTAGTATTAGGATCAGTTAGACAAGAGGATAGAAACTGATGCATGTCAGTTACATGTCTTCCTGCTTTCTTGAAACTAAACCTTTTAACAAGCCCAGGCCCTGGTTGAATGATAAAGACGGGGTCAATGCAAGAGCTAATTATAGCACTGGGTAGATAAGAATGGGAATAAGACTAGTGGCCAAGAAATTAGTGTGTATGTAGGTGTGCCTCTGTGCATGTGTGTGTGATGTGCGTACATGTGTGCCGCTATAAACATGTGTGAATACATGTGCCTCTGTGCATGCATGTATGATGTGTGAATGCATGGGCATACATTCAGGTGTTTGTGTATGTAAGTGGTTGTGTGCACACATGTATGTTCACACATACATACATACATTTGTGTATGTGCTCATGTGTGTGCCCGCATGTCTGTGTGTACCCATGTGCACATTCTAATATACGCACAATGTGCACATTCTAATATACGCACAATGTGCACATTCTAATATACGCACAATGTGCACATTCTAATATACGCACAATGTGCACATTCTAATATACGCACAATGTGCACATTCTAATATACGCACAATGTGCACATTCTAATATACGCACAATGTGCACATTCTAATATACGCACAATGTGCACATTCTAATATACGCACAATGTGCACATTCTAATATACGCACAATGTGCACATTCTAATATACGCACAATGTGCACATTCTAATATACGCACAATGTGCACATTCTAATATACGCACAATGTGCACATTCTAATATACGCACAATGTGCACATTCTAATATACGCACAATGTGCACATTCTAATATACGCACAATGTGTACATTCTAATATACACACAATGTGCACGCCTGTGTTGACTGCAGTATCTCCCTTTCTCACTCTGCTCAGGGAACCTCAGTGGTTCTCTTGCTTCATCTTTTTTCCCATCAATTAAATGGAAGATACCTTGGCCACTCCCTCCCTGCCACGGTCCAGCTGCTCATCAACGGAGGAATGCCACATCTCCCTCCTTGCTCCTCCTATGAGGTTATTCACCACCTTCCATAAAGTGTCTGCCTTCTCATCACGCTTTCCTACACATTTGACCCTTGCTAATATCACAAAGTTCTCCCCATACCTTCTCCATCTCTGGTGCCAGGTATATCTCTTTAAGCACCAGATCAGCACCAGAACCCAAATGCTTCCCCTTGATGCTCTGTGGGCAACCAGAAGCATCTACCGTAGAAGCTCTTGGGCCTTAAGGTGACCACAACACAGAAACACACATGGTTGCATGTGCTGGCTCTGTGTTTGCAGCTACTGTGGGCATGAGGAGCAGAGCTGCAGTTATTGGGTGCTCACGGGTCTCTACTGTCTGTCTTTGATTCCTGTAGGTGTATATCTAGAATTGGCTTAGCTGGATCATCCCGCAGTTCCAGCTTTAATTTGGATGGACGTCTATATTGATTTCTAAAATGTCTGCACTCGTGTATATTCCCACCAGCAGTACACAAGGAACACTTTCCCCTGACTTCCTCGGGAAGATCTGTTGTTTTCCTGATAAAAGCGTTCTAACAGGTAGGACGTAATGTCACGTTGCCCTGCAGTTCCTTAAAAGCTGAGGATGATGCACATTTTTGTTTTCAGATATTGATTAGCCATTTGTATTTCTTCTCTTGCTAATGACTGGATTATTCATTTTTGTATCCAACTTTTTGAGTTCTTTGTATTTTGTGGTTGACAAAGATTGTTTCCAATGCCCAGGTTGTGTTCTCACTGTGTTTCCTATGTTGTCAAAAGCTTTTTTTGGTTTGATGCGATCCCACTTGTCCTTTTGTTGTTGTTATTTTATCTTAAGAAACTAGAGTTCAATTCAGAGAGTATTTGTCTACCTTTTGAAGTATTTCCTTCTAATAGCTTCGAAGTTTTTGGCCCTACATTGCAGTCTTTGATGCCCCTCATGCTGATTTAGGACAGGATAAAAGGCTGCAGTCTCAGTTTTCTACATTTGGCTTCATTTTCCCAGCACCACTTGGCTTTTGGTGTCTTTGTCAAAAAGCCAGATGACTATATGCATGCAGTCTTATGGGTCCTTGATTCTATTTTATTGGTTTCTGTATAACAAACCAGTAGAATGTTTTGTGCAGTGCCATGTGCTGCTGTCTTTGCTTCTGTTTTAAAATTTAAAGTTGGGTCCTGTGTCACCTCTAGCATGGCTCTGTCTCCTTAAGACTGTTTGGGCTCTTCGGTCTTTTGTGCTTCCGTAGGCAGGTTAGGATTAATTAAAAATTTTAGTTCAGTTTTGATGGGGAGTATATTAAATCCACAGATGGTTTTCAGTTGCAAGCCATTTTTTTTTCCCATTAGTTATTGCTTATCCGTAAACACGAGGGAGTATCCTACATTATGATGTATTCTTCAATCTATTTCTTCGCCACTATATACATTTTCTTTATAGATGTCTTCTTGTCTCTAGGTGCATACCTAGGGTATTTTGGGGTGCCTATGAGGGATTTTTATAAACAAAATTGTTTCCCTGGTGTCCTTCTCTTCAAACTTTTTGCTGCTGGTGCACTGAAATCAGTGACCCGAGGGTTTTAGTATCAGATGTAAAGGTCTCTGGAGGAGCCTTTATGGGTACAACCATCTCATCGGCGGAAGGGACACTCTTACTCCTTTCCTCGCTATTTTCATCCTATTCATTTTCTTGCCTCGTCGCTGTGGCTAGTATTTCAAGTACTACAGTGAGGAAGAGAGAAGACAACGCACAAGCTTCCTCAACTTCAGAGTTTAGGGAAGATGCTTCCCGTTCCTCCCATTCAGTGTAAGATATGTCGCAGGTTTATGAAATGTAGCCTTTTAAAATACTTAATTATCATCATTCTACCCTGAGATTTCAGAGTGTTTATCATGAAAGGATGCTGATTTGTTTTTTTCAAAGGCTCTTTTGAAATCTATGGGAACGATTGTGTGTTTTGTTTTTCCTGTGGTTCTGTTTAATACTGTATTTGTTGATGTTCATATGTATAATTACCCTTGCATTTCTGGAACAAGTCCAATTTGATCACCATGTATGATGTTTAAAATGCTCTATTTTTAATTAAATTTAAATTATAAATATTAAAAACCTTCAAAAATGTTCTTGAATTCAGGTGGGTTTTTTTTTGGTTGTTTTTTGTTTTTTTGAGACTAGATTTCTCTGTAGCTTTAGGGCCTGTCCTGGAACTAGCTCTTGTAGACCAGGTTGACCTTGAACTCACAAAGATACACCTGCCTCTACTGTCAGAGAGCTGGGATTAAAGGTATGCACTCCCATGGCCTGGCAGTTTGATAGTATTTTATTGAAATTGTGCATCTATGTTCACAAGGATACTTCTTTCTGTTTACACCTATGTGTAGTTTTGAAATCATGGCCTCATAGACTGGGTTTGGAGGTGCTTCAGGTCTTTATTTTGTGGTCTTGATTTTTAATACAGGCTGCTAGTCTGTATCTCTTTATTAGAAAAGTGAGATCACTAATTTCTGTGGTTGCTATGAAAAGTCTGTGCTAGGCTGGGAAGAGGGATTCATGGGAAAAGTGCTTGCAGTGCTGGCACTAGGAGCTGGGCTTGGGTCCCCAGCTCCAGCCTGACATCCAGGCACGTGTTACCCATTTGCACCCCTGGCATGGGTGTTAGGGTCTGGGACAGGTGGATCACGGGGGACGGCCAGCCAGTCTAGCTGAAACCACGAGCTCCAGGTTCACTGAGAGGTCCTGTCTCACAAAAGAAAGTAAGGAGCGGAGAGGAAGACAGGTAGACACCAGATATTAACTTCTGGCTTCTACATACGTACGAACACGCACACACACATACACACATGCACATGCACACATGCAGAATCACGCATGCATACTGATATGTTGTTTGTATTTTAACAAATAAAGCTTGCCTGGCGATCAGAGTGCAGAGCTGAGCCGCTAGAGGCCAGGCAGTGGTGGCACACACCTTTAATCTCAGGACTCGGGGGACAGATGGATCTCTGTGAGTCCAAGGCCACCCTGGGCTACATGAAATTGATCCAGTCTAAAAGAGAAACACAGCTCACCCAAAGGTGATCCCAGCCCTTGGGATCCCATGCCTTTAATCTCGGCACTAGGGAGGTGGAGACAGGAGATATATAACTGGGCAGAGAGAGGAAGGTAACGTGGGAGTAGATAGGAGCTCAGTGCAATCTGAGGAGCAGGACAGTCTCAGTCAGTCAGTCTGAGGATGCAGGATCACCCCTTTGGGCTGAGCATTGGTAGAGGTAAGAACTCTCTAGTGGCTCAGCACTCTGCGTCTCTGATCCTGTACCTTTAACTCCCTGACAGCTGACTCTGAGTTTTTATTGTTAAGACCAATTAGAGCTCCTGGCACACACACGCCATTTTGTAATGCATGTTTCCCAATGACCATTTGCTTCTCCGGTTTCTAGAAAGCATTATTCTTTCCACAGTCTCATGTTGTTTCTGTTTTCTTCGCAGCGTTCCTTTAAATAGTTTCCGCAGTGCTAGCACAGTGGTCATGGGTTCCTTTAGCTTGTGCTCATTATAGAATGTCTCTATTCCGCCTTTTATTTGAAAAATAGCTTTACTGGATGTAGTAATCTAGGTTGGCAGTTATAGATTTTAGGTCTTGAAAAAAACCATCCCATGCCCTCCTGGCTTTTAGAATCTCTGTTGTTGATCTGATGAGTTTGCCTTTATACGGGATTTTATACTTTTGCTTACCTTAATCTTTAGGTTCAGAAATGTTACCTAATTATTCCCTCACCAATATCTGCCCCCGGAGACTGGCTTGTGCTAGGAAAAGTCAGTGGCAAACAGTGGTAGTCAGAGTGTAGACATGGGTTTCCACCTGTCTCCATCTGATGTTAGTAAAACATACAGATCTCCCCACGGTTGGGTCTGTGCTCTTGGACTGCTGGGTGGGTCACTGAGATGAAAAGGCATATTCTCCCAGAAGGTGCAGGATAGCAGTGTTTGAATTCCAGGTCCCCGGTCTCCAGATACAGCCCCATGAGAATCCATACTAGGAACCAGAATTCTGAGTTTTTACCAAAATATGTTAAAAATAATTAAATAAAAACCAGCACGCACTGGTCCAGTGAATCTTCAGAAGGCACTGGAGTTTAATGAGGTCTCTTCATGCGCACAGATTATTCATGAATTTTCATTCACACATTCCAGAATCACCATTAAAATAATTTCCTGGCTAGACCAGTTTCTATGCTGCTTGCTTTTAATCTTCAAATTGTGGCTTCACTCATGAAGGCGTGGGATTCACAGAACAACTCGTGGGGTTGGAGGTTGGGGGTCGGTGTTCTGTGCTGGGCTTGGAGAAGCTTCAGAAGTTCGAAGGGGAACTCCATGTGTTCACTGCTGAGGCGTGCCTACTGTTCCACAGTCCCGGCACTCAGCTGGCTCGCTCACTCTGCTGCGGTGAACACGGCTATTTCACGGGAGAGTCTCGGCTTAAGAGACTGTGCAAAAGAAGCCTTGAGTCAGACTGTCGTGGCAGGTTATAAAATTCATGACTTATTTTAAAAAGCTTTCATTGCTGTATTTGAAAGGTTTCTGTTGAGCTCAGATTATTCTCTGCGTGGGATCTCTGCAGTGTAAGCAGGTGACCTCAGATCCGGGTGTCCCCTCCACTACTTCTCCTGGGAGACAGGGATGAGGTAGGCTAAGGAGACCTCTGGTCTCTGCCCTTCCTCTGAGTCAGACGATTCTGGTCACAGGGGACTTGTAAAAGATGATGAGTTAAATGTCCAATTAGTGCTATTTATAGCTGGTTAACTGGTGTTCAGCTTACATCACATACTCCTGGTTCTCGTTAGACTTTAACAAAACCTGGAGACTCTTTCTCCATTCAGCTCCTAACCAGATTTTGGGTTTCATGTTTGTCCACATAGCATATGAGTTATTATAAACTGCAAATTCTCATTTCTAAGGAAACTGGTTTCTTACTAAGGAAATTAATTTTTTGGTTTCATACTTGGAGTGGAACTGCTGGTGTTTCCATTATGAGAAAGGCCTTAAGCTGAATTAACAAATGGCCTCAGATGAAACATTGAGAGATTGATACTGAGAATTTAGTCAGCACACAGACACATGCCAAATTGATTTAGCAAGAAGACATGTATTACATGTATGTTGGTTCGGTATTTGCTCCAAGCGCATTTTTTTATTAATCAGATAACACCTGATTCAATACCATGTGTCAAATATACTGAATGCTGTATTAAAAGTTGGGCACCAGAGAAGCATGGGTACTAGGAGATACCACATAGTCTCTCTTAGCACAGACCTGGAATGTCACTCCCCCATAAATAACCCTGGACAAATCTCTAGTCTTCTATACTCCCGTCCCTGATGAGTGGCCAGCGGACAGTGACTTGCTATACTTACAGGCTTGCCGGGAAGGGAACATGCCGACCCTGGGTACTGGATGATGCATGATGTTCATAGGGAATTACTCCTTGGTGAGAGTTTGGGACTTTCTCATGCTTGCCACCTCTTTCATGGAAGCACAGAAACAGCAGAGCCGGTGGAATCCCCCCAGATGCTCACACTCCACAGCATAGCATCTTTACTTGCCTATTCTTAGGTATGAGCACAGCAAGTGGGTCCCAGAGATGCATGAGACTATGGAAGACATTGGGCAGGGTCAGGAAGAGCGCACTTGGGTCCCTAGTCTGGCTGGCTGGTCTGGGCGCAGGGGAAGGCGGTCCCCAGAGCACGCACCCTCTGGTACCAGTCCTGTCTCTTACTGACAAGACAGGCACAACTTACAAACCGGGGATCTGTCAACACTGGGGACCTTGCTGACGGCCACCATTCACCAAGAACTTGTAGCTTGTGTTGATCTCTCTCTCCTGGAAGACTCCAGGGGAACCATATGAAGCTTGTTTTTCTCTACTCTGCAAGAGCCCCAGGTTGAAAACAGCATCTGGCGGATGCTCCCAGAGAATCCTGAGTCATCTCTCCCTCTTGGCTCATCGTTTCTGCCATCTGTCTCCAGGGCCTGGTGAGCATACAAGCCACCTGCTCCAGCCATGGTCATGACATGACCTCCAGCAGAGCACAGCCCTGTGTGGTCCCTCTGGTGCTCTGCTTCAGACGGTTTACCCAGCAGCCAGCGCCATGCCATATCCATGTCCTGAACTCAGTCTTCAACATTCCCAGATGGAGCCTGAGATGACTTACCTACTATGACTGCAGGTATGTACACTATAAGTAGATAGAGTATAACTGTGTGTGTGTGTGTGTGTGTGTGTGTGTGTGTGTGTGTATGGTGATGTGGGGTTCCCCTCTGTATGCTGTGAATAGCATTGGCTAATAAAGAAACTGTCTTAGGCCTGTGCAGGGCAGAATAAGGTAGGCAGGGAAAACGAAACTAAATGCTGGGGGAATGAAGGCAGAGTCAGAGAGAAGCCATGGAGTCGCTGCCAGAGACAGACATGCCGAAACTCTGCCGGTAAACCATAGTCACGTGGCACTACACAGATTAGTAGAAATGGTTTAAATTAAGATAGGAGTTAGCCAATAAGAAGTTAGAGCTAATAGGCTAAGCAGTGATTTAATAAATACAGTCTCTATGTGGTTATTTGGGGAGTCTGGGCTGAAAAAGCGGCCTCCTACTACAATGTGGTATATGTACTTATATAAGTAGAGCTCATTCAACCCTCCCCGAATCAAGCCATTGCCCGCAGGAGACCCCCTCCACCTCAGACTGCCTATCTATCTATACAGGCCTAGTGGCTTCGGGGGACACCATGATTTCCAGAAAGCCACTCATCCCTGTAACTACCATGTTGCTTTCCTGTACCATCCTGGGCCTCAGCTCTAATTGGCTGCTTGCACCTTTCCCTTCCCAGACTCAGTTGTGAGATAGCTTTTCCTTACCAGTCCTCTACTGTGCTGAGCTGCCAGTCCTTGTCCTCCACACTGCCATACCTACTCTGTAGCTGAGATGCAAGAGACCCAAGGCCCTGAGTGGCGAAGGGAGTCAGAAGTACCACCCCGGCCAGCGTCTAGGCTCAGTGTACCTGGAAACTGCCATGTGATGCCATTTGATGGCAGAGTGCCAGTCAAGGAAGACCCCACCCTTCCGATGTCACTAAGCACTCAACACGGCAGCTTTAAATTCGATTTTAATTTGTTTGCATGGGAATAAGACTTTAAAATGGAATTATGAGCTGGGTGTGATTGTTTACAAGTGTCATCCAGCCCTTGGGAGGTTGAGACAGAAGAGCTGCTATAAGTTTGAGGCCAGCCTGGGCTACATAGCAAGAATCTGCTTTAAAAAAATAAATTGAAACTTAAAAAATTAAAGTAAAATGGAATAATGAAAATAAGTTCCCTTGAGTTACCCAATTTAGCTTCTCACTCCTTTTCTATGGTATAGGACAATATTGTATCCCGTATCATACATAAGGGGCATTCTCTGGAGACGGCTTCTGCAAATAACCTACAAACCTCATAAAACTCCTCATAAATATAAACAAATCACAAGCCCTTTGCAGTTCAACACAACATCCCAGAAAATGAAGAAACATCATTTTTAGAACTACAGTTAGCCTTCCATATTATTGGAGGATGATGCCAGGAGTACTGAGAATACCCAGCAAGAAGAATATTCAAGCTTCAAGCAGGACATACAATGTAAACACCGAGCAAAGAGTTGCTATGTATATTGTTTTGGGAGACATGACAGGAAAGGAGACTATAAATGTTCATCACAGGTGAAATGCTTCTCACTCTCCAGCTGTGGTTGGTTGATTCCACAAGTATGGCCAACTATAACATCTTATGAAATAATCTCACAAAAGTTACTGGAAGAGCAGCTTAATACCTGATTGTACATTAGTTAATTATCTCATTGTTATGAAAAATGCCCACCAAAAGCAACGGAAGGAAGGAAGGAAGGAAGGAAGGAAGGAAGGAAGGAAGGAAGGAAGAAGAAAGGAAAGGAAGGGGGGAGGGAGGGAAGAAGAGAGGAAGGGATGGAGAAAGGGAGGAAGGGAGGGAGAGAGGGAGGAAGGAAGGGAGAGAGGAACAGAGGGACAGAGGAAGGGAGGGAGGGAGGAATAGAGGGAAGGAAGGAGGGAGGAAGGAAGGGAGGAAGAAGGAAAGGAAGGGATGGAGGGAGAAAGGAAGGATGGCTGGATGGATGCATGGATGGATGGATGGATGGATGGATTTTGGCTCATAGTTGAAGGCATAGTCATCATGATGGGGATGCCATTGTAGCAAGAATGTAAGGTAGAGCTGGTCACACTGAATCCTCAGTTGGAGCAGAGAGATGGACACTTTTGTGCAGGTCACTTTCTCTTTCCTTTCTTCCTTTTTATTCAGCCTGGGATCCTGGTGCGATAGTGCAGCCACAGCCAGAGAGAGAGTCTTCCTCCTCACTCACAGATGTCTTTGGAAGCATTCTTATTGACACACCCAGACATGTGATGCCTCAGTGATTTTGGAACCAGTCAAGCTGATAGGGCAGATCAGAGTTTCTTCTCTGGAAATAGATTTTTTAAAGAAAAGCCAGTTCCCTCCTTTATCATGGCCATTATCAATGGGTCCCATCAAGCCCAGTCGCCCATACTGGAAGTAATTGCTGTGGAAACTTGTATCTTATTGGACCCTTCAGCTCTGCATCCCAGGATTATATGTCACACAGGAGCATCAGAGAGTTCAGATGCTCTCAAATGGAAGAGTCACTTATTCAGACAAGAGTTTTAGAAAATACCCATTACTAATGTAAAACAGAAGAAAATTTGGTTGTTTTTCAATTGATTGCCATCTTCACACCTGGAAGCATCTCTTGTCAAGTCCCCCAAGAACCCTGGGTACATATTATCAGCACGTGGGATGGGTGACCCAACCAACACCCCTGGGTGCTCCTCCAAAGGAAATACAAGTTGGTATGTCTAAACGATACCAACACCTCAGTGTGCCCTATAACACTGTTCACAATAGCCAAGAGACAGAAACAACCTAGTACCCTATAACACTGTTCACAATAGCCAAGAGACAGAAACAACCTAGTGCCCTATAACACTGTTCACAATAGCCAAGAGACAGAAACAGCCTAGTACCCGGCAATAGAGGAGAGAACCAATAAAATATATGCACCCACAGTGGAATATTATTAAACCTCAAAAAGGACAGCAGTTCTGCTTCCAGTGATGACATAGAGCAACCCAGAGGACATCATGTAAAATGAACTACACTGGGCACAGAATGGCAAACACCCACACAGACGGGTTGCCTTTAAAAGTTGATCCTGGAGATCTGAGGGCAGATGTGGCATGGGGGGTGAGTTAGAGAGTAGGGAGATGCTGGTGGGGGCACTCTCACCCTCTTGACTGTGACTAGAGACTCTGAATACTAGGAAGCTGCTACAAGATTACTTCACCTCACACAGAAAACATTCAAGTATGTGAGGTGAAAGGTTAATGGTCTTGATTTAACCATTATCCAACTCTACTGCATGTTGATAATCACACCATATGTTGCAATGTATGTAATTTTTAAATTTTCAATGCTAATTTAGGAATGAGGAAAATAACAAGCACAGTAAGAACAAATGCAGGGTTTCCTTCATCAGAAAAGGCAATTAGGGATCCCTGGGGATAACAGGGCCCAGGCATTGCCCATCAGATGCAGCAGGATACGAGTTTAAGATTTCATAGTCATGGTACCTTGTTTAGGTTTCTATTGCCATGACAGAAAACCATGACCAAAGTGACCTGTGGAGGCGATGGTTTGGCTTGCAATCACTCCTGCATCACAGTGCATCATGGACAGAAGTCAGGACAGGAACCGGAAGCAGGAATGAGATGCAGGAACTGAAGCAGAAGCCGTGGAGGAACACCTCTTACTGACTTGTTCCTCATGACTGGCTTAGCCTGCTTTCTTATACAACTCAGGACTCCCTGCTCATGGGTGACACTGGAAACTCTTACACATTACCAGGTTGGGCTGCCAACATGTGGTCTATCCTTGGCCACCTCTGGACCATAGCTTTTGTGTGCTGACTTTAGTGAAACACCTCTGGTATTTTCTTCTTGATCACAGCTTAGCCCCTCTTGACCAGTATCAATTATCCCAGAAAAACAAAGGTTTCACTTTAACGATTGTGGACTCTTGTTAATCACAGCCAATTCTGCAGCCCCAGCTGACCAGAACCACAGGCTCTTAATCCAAAATATTTTAACAGCCACAATAGAGTGTGGAAGGCCGCTCCAACTTCTCTCTGAGACTTCATAAGCCAGACCTCCATTGTCCGCACTATGTCTGCATTATATCCTATGTCCCAAGAATAACCCATCAAGTTCTGTGGTGGACTGAAAGAAAACGGCCCCTAAAGGGAGTGGCACTATTAGGAGGAAGTGTGTCACTCTGGGGGCGGGCTTTGAGGTCTCTTTTTCTCAAGCTTCCCTCAGGGTGACAGTCAGTTGACTTCCTGTTGCCTGCAAGATGTAGCGCTCTCAGCTCCAGTGCCATGTCTGCATGCTGACATGCTCCCCACCATAATGATAACGGACTGAACCTCTGAAACTGTAAGGGATCCATGCTCAGTTAAATGTTTTCTTTATAAGAGCTGCCGTGGTCATGGTGTCTCTTCACAGCAATAAAACCACAAAGTAAGGCAAGCTTTGAACACTCAGTATCTTTTCTAGCCCAAAGTACCAAAGTCCTTCCACAAATCCTCTCCAAAACATGGTCAGGTGGGTCACAGCAATATCCCATGAATGCAGTACCAATTTCTGCCATAGTTAGGTTTCTATTCTTGTGACAGAACACCATGACCAAAAGCAACTTGGCGACAAAAGGATTTATTTGGCTTACACTTCCACAACACAGTCCACCATAGAAGTTGTCAGGACAGGAGCTAAAGCAGGAACCTAGAGGCAAGAGCTGAAGAAGCCGTAGAGGAATTCTGTTCACTGGCTTGATGACAATGGCCTGCTCAGACTGCTATGCTATACAACCCGGGACCAGCAGCCAAGGACAACACTTCCTACACTGAGCTGGGCCCTTCCACATCAGTCAGTAATCAAGATGCCCTACAGAGTTGTCCACAGACATTGTGGCATTTCTGCATTTGAGGTTCTTTTTCCAAAGAACTCTAACTTCTGCCAAGCTGACAATAACCCTAACAAACACTCAGGGGAACTGAAGGTGGGGCTGGGGTCCTGTGTTTCCGAGAGGGCTCCCTGAACATCCACTTCTCCCCGGAGCCTAACAGTGCTGCACAGGTATAGACCACCTCTCTCCTCCAGACCCCCAGAGAGCCACTTGTGCTTTTCCTACACCTGTGACCCATGCCCTTCAAATAGGATCCCCGGGAGAACCTGGAAATCAGCAATCACCCAGCCCCCTGCTTCTTTGTTCCTAAAACATCCAGAACCATACTCATAACGGCCAGTGGAAATCTATCCCTGAACAGCATGGGGCTGAGAACAGTGAACTCGGGTTTATCATGTGTTACAATGTTACCAGACAGATGGAAATGGAGGGGAGGAGACATGGCATACGGTGAGGGGGAGACAATGAAACGGTCCTTGACAGGAGCCGAGGAGTACAAGATAGTCCAGACACTGGGGGATGGATACTATTTGGCTCCAAATATGGGAATCCTGTTACATGTTACAACACAGAATAATTCTAAAGACATGCTGAGTGAAACAGGCCAGTCGCTTAAAGACAAATAGTACGATTCCACACATTAATGTTCTCAAGCACAGGCAAATCCATGGCAACAGAAAATAGGATGGTGGGTCTTGGGGTTGTTGAATGGGGACATAGTTTCAGTTTGGGACAAGTGGTAAGTTCCATAGACACACAGGGGTGGCAGTTGCATACTGTGAGTGTATCATGCCCTAAACTCTACAATGACAAGGGGAATTAATGGGAGTGGTCAATCCTGTTCCATTTCTAGCATCATGAAGTGCTTCCTAACCCAGCAACCCAACCTGTGCAACTTTCTCAGTGCAATAACCACCCAGCTCCAGCCTCAGCATCGCTCTCTGTGATCCTGGGATAAGCTAACCTTCTCAGCTAAGGTAAGCCCTGGCTCCTGGCTTTCCTGAGATTTATACCCTAGTTCATGTACTAAGGTTGGGTTCTTGATGCTCTGCCTCCATACCTGTCCCTGGAGGCCAATGCACTAAGCCACAAGCTCCTGCTGCCTAGAAAACTGGCCCTTAGGGGAAAATTCCTACCTGTTCTGGCTGTCACCGGGAAAAGTGGGACTGGTTGTCACAACTGCCACGCCTGGTCTCAATGAGAAAAACTGTATCTGATGCTCTTCTGGCAGGCTCTAGAGACCCCTACCACCGTGAGTTGTACAGTCATGCCGTTGCAGACTTAGACACCCACTCAATGAGTTTAAGTTAAAAAGCAAACTGTTCTGGAATATGGAGGGGACATAGCTTTCTTTAAAAGATACCACAGTTCATGCAAAGTGGGCTCCCTGGGTATCCAAAGTTACTTTATGTCAATCAGGCAGGCAGCACAATCCTATATGTGGTAGTTGGAAGAAAACCAAGAAAAATCCCTATTTTAAGATTTGCCGAGGTTGGGTATGACGGTTCATATCTGTAAATCCCAGAACTCTGGAGCTTATGGTAGGAATACTCCATGCTGAGGCCAGCCTGGGCTATAGTATAAAACTTGTCTCAAGCAAACAAGTTGAGGTTAATTTTTACGACCTATCTGTGTAGTATAACAGTCTGGAGTCCTTCAGGGAGCACGTGACCCTGCAGGTCTGCACGTGGTGTATGAGGTAGGACAGAGAGTCCCGAGCCATACAGGGGTTCTTTGACTGATGTATGTGGTTGCATTTACTCAACTTTCTGCATCTCTGACAGTGGTGGCTGCCCTGATGAGAGGAAAGATAACTCCCTGCCAATTGATTAGCCACCCAAAGTGGCACCAGCCCCTTGTGCCTGGATTGACATCAAATGCTATTCCCACAGGAGAGTGAGCTGAGCACTTGGGGAGGAGGGGGCAACAGTTACTCTTGTCCTCCAAGTGAGAAAGGACCCGATGAAGCAGCATCTGCCTCAGCCTGTGTCATGCTGGCCCAAGGGCATCCACTCCTTCCAGTGAAGAGTGGAACTGTTGGCTTCCTTAGGACAAACAGGGGCAGTTTCCAGCCTAGAGTCAGTGGAGGTTTTTTTTTGTTGTTGTTGTTCCTTCTGCATACAGCCTGTGCATTCTTTTGACTTTAACCTACCAACATGAGGGTCCAGGAAAACCTTTTCTCATGAGAGATTCACAAGTTGCTTACTATTATAGAAACATCGACAGGGCTTCTTGCTTCTCACTGGTACCATCTCTCAGGCCAGATATGTTTAACACGTTTAGTGTGAGTTTCCCAGTAATGGGGTGTGGCAAAGTGAGTGAGACTCTGAGCAGTCATTGCAACCTCCAAACCCCCGCCAATGGCTTCACTTTACCTATGTCCTCTTCTGCTGGTCCCGGGAAGCTGAGGCCCGGCTGGACCAAGTCTCCTCCTTCTTCCTCTGCAAGACACAAGCGAAGACATGCTTACTATTGTCCCACTGAAGCTGCAACCATTCCCACGCTGGAGACACTTGACAGCCCGTGTGGTTCATACACGGAGACACTTCTCTGTTTCTTCTAATACCAGTGCTCAGAGCTCAGTGTTTTGTACTGACAACCTCAGAGCAAACCGTCCCTTTTTGTAACAGCCCCAAGATCCCCTATGTGCCCCTTTCCTCCTTGAGGTCCCTGCACAGACAGATTTTGCAAATACACCTCAGCTTCTCTGTATAACTTTGGGATTTATTTGATCTTGTTAGCGTCAGGATAGGCTGTTGAGATATCCGAGTCATCCTCCAAGAGAAGCCCCTACTCTAGCGATCACGGTTGTAACACATGCCATTCTTTCATGTTCAAAGACTGCAGTAGCTGCTGCAATGTTTCCTGTGAGTTAACTCTGGGTGGGTTTGCTGGGGCATCAATTTCCCCTCTGGTGAGAGGCCAGCCCAGGCCCCTACACTCACTTTTAGTTGCTTTTGCTAGTTGGTACAGCCAAGACACTGCTGTGTTCGCATAGATTATCACAGGTCAGGACACTAATGTCACTTCAGCTCTCTGCCCTGCATATATGGGGACACTGGCAGGGAAGGTGAATGGACATGTGTTCTTATCCAGTGTGTCCCCAGGGAGCTGGACTAGGCATCTGGACCCCATCTCCACGTCTGCACAGCACTCCAGGGTCTGGTTTCAGGAGCTGTCATGCACCCATATGTGCTGATTTCAGTATCTGGCTGTCCTGTGATGGGCAGCGTACAGTACTCATCTGAACAAGGAGATACAGCTCAGACAGAGGGTGTCCTGTACCACACTACACACATATAATTGCCTCTATACACATGGGGCGTATATCAACATTACGGCATCCTGTACATACAGAAGTATCCACCATCACGCCGCCATCCCAGCATACATTTGAAAACAGAATTGCATGTTTAGACTCCGGCGTTAGTGCATTCATGGGGGGCTTTGACATTGGTGGGGAGGTTGTGAATCTGGATACACATGTCCTCTGGCGCTGAACACCGCTGATCAGGTTATAGTGTGAACAGGATCCATACAAGTGTATCATAATTGGATCTACACACTCCACTATCACCACCCCAGAGCCAGCTCATTGCCACCTGCTACTCCATAGGAAACACAGGGAGGAAAGAGGCAGGTTTGTCATGGGAGATGCAGAGGACCAAGCTAGAGCGTCCTCACATAGAGATGCAGTCAAATTCATTTCATGGCCTCTCCCGACACTGAGAAAATACAGGTCCACAATCACTTCCCATTTGGTTCAGGTTCAGTGTCTATTAAAATGGCTTATAGACGCTTTGTAGCCGTTCTGCCTGGCCGACAGTGATTTCTACACACATTGCCGTGTTTTCATGTTTCATATAGATATGGTGGGTTCCGAGACCACCCTAAGACCTAGGAACCCAGACCCAGTACCATAGCCAGTTCTAACCAAGCTCCACAGTGCTCTCTCAAAGCCAGAAGGAACTCTGCAACAGACACATAGACTCAGATCTCACACATTCCCTCATTGGAAACACACATACATATGCAAATGAAGAGTTTTAATGGAGAAGATTTTCATGTGCGCTAACGTTACCTTGTTGAAGGCTTAGATAACAACCATGCCAAGAAAGCAGCAGAGGGTGGACAGGAAGGGTAACAAGGCTGCATGCCGACCACTCTATCATGTTGGGGTCACGGCTTACAGCGCTGAAGGAGGAAAGCCACTGCGTACTCTGAGAACAGGATGCCCCAAGAAGGGTGGGCAGGTGAGGTTTATGGTCAACCCTGAATTTTAGGCACAGAAGTGACTGTATAATTTACCTTGACCCTTGTTGTTCAGATGATGCTAATAGGAAGTCTTGGAATGTGGATCAACTAAGGACATGGGTGGAAGGTGAGCATACAGAAGGTCTTTGTGCCTGGTGTCCCCTCATGGCTGACCAAGTATGTCTTGATGTAGATAATGATAATCCTTCCATGTCCAACCAGGCTTTAGATTGTTAGGCCAAGCTTTATTTCTACCATATCCCCACTCAAGTCTGGAGGTGTGCAGGTGAATGTCCTGGTCATTGGAAGGCCACAGCTGAGATGAGGGTCCCTGTCCTTCCCCTCCCCACAATTACAGGGTCTGTACAGTGGGCACCGATGGGTGAAGGGTGGGATGGATGACTGAACCCCAAAGGAAACAAAGGACTGCCAAGTTAAATGACCACTCTAATTATATTAGGGAGCCCATATCTGTCCCTTTATGGGCTAAAAGACTTTGAACACTGACTGATCAGCAGCTTGTGCTCTCTCTCTCTCTCTCTCTCTCTCTCTCTCTCTCTCTCTCTCTTTCTCTATAATAAGTGGGGAGAGAGAGAGAGAATCACTTCACTCCAACTTTAACACAAAAGGTGAGCCGTGCAATCTAGGAAACAAGCTGTGACGGGGGGCAGAACAATGATACCATTAGCAGGGCTCTCAGGCATCCTGAATCTGAGTGATTGCAAGCCTCCTTGCCCAGCCCCTTCATCTTCTCATGTTCAAGGTCAATAGATCTTGGACAGAGAGAGCTGTGAGGCTGTGTGTGGGATTAATCAGTGCTATAAAATTGGTAGTGTCTATATCTGACACCAATGCTTAATTTCCCATCACATTCTTTGCAAAAGTAGGAAAGCACAATCATCTGATGGTTCTGAAAACCACTCCCTGATCCACGTGAATGGAACCTAATGAGCATCGGTCCTCACTGGCGACTCCTCACTGTCCTGACTCCTTGAGTTCTCTCTTTTCACATTGTTCTCTCACGTTTTCTAGCTAAGTTTACTTTGTGACTTATTTTTCTTTCACATTGGAACTAACTCATTGTCGGCTGTGCTCGGAAGAGCACAACAGGAGACTTTTTGAGTCTCTTCTGCGTGGGAAACAAGCCTTCCTAGAGCTCTGTGTCACAGTCCCTCTTTGAAGGTTCAGCCCCTCGACTCTGTGAATAGGGCTTCTCCCAGACACTAGAGCAGGAAGGAGCTGTGGACTAGGTGTTTCCAGAGCAGTCAGCTAACAACAGAGTGGGGATGCTGCCCTCTACACTGGTGGCACGGTTTCGACTTCCCCACTCTCTGAATATGTGACCCATTTCCTTCACCCTTTGAACACAAGACACAGGCATGTTTTCTCACTTCTCTGAGGCCACTTTGGAAAGGCTCTCCCGCTTCACTGAGATCTAGAGGTCCTCATACAGCTCTGAGATGATTTAAGAGCACATCTAACACGATACAGGTTCCATCCAGCACCGCAGGAACACACCATGCTTGCTTTTATTTTTCAAGGGATGAGGTGTCTAGCAAATACGAGCCACTCACACTCCTTCGAAGATGGAGGAAGGCGGCACATGCTCCAGCAGGGTCCTCCAACCACTGGAACACAGAGCCGTGTCAGCAAAGCTTCCAGGGAAGGAGACGCATAGTAAAGAAGATGCAAGTCAGGGAGGTTTAGCACACCCTCTGCGGACACAGTCATGGATGTCCTTGCTTCCATACCCTGCCTTCTCTGCCGTCAGCTGGGTCCCGTGGCGCTGTCACGAAGACCAGTGTGGCAGCATCTGGAGAGTCCGTGGTGACTCTGATGACTGAGGTGACACGAATTACAAATCTTCAGATGAAATGGCAGAAGCCACGAGAGGAATGACTGAGAGTAGACACGTCGCAGGTGGGCCAGGAGATCCTTCAGAGAAAGCGTCAGATTCTCAGAGAGACAGCGCAGCTTCCGCATCCAGATGGCAGGGAGGCGGTATTTCACCTCTGTCCAAAGCATGGCTCCTGTGTCCAGACGTCTCTGGGAGGATGGTGGTGGTCGCTGTAGACTGCGTGACTCTTGCGTCCATCTTTGGAGGGCATAGTGACTGTGTCACCATCTTGGAATGGTTCATACATATCTTGCATATCAGTAGCACCAATGTGATGTAGGAAGTCCTTTGGTATATGTGTTGCTTTTATTAGTTAATGAATAAAGTAGCTGCTTTGGCCTGTGATATGGCAGAATAGAGCTGGGTGGGAAAACTAAACTGAATGCTGGGAGAAAAAAAGGTGGAGTCAGTGAGATGCCATGTAGCCAACAGAGGAGAAAGATACAAGCTGCCAGATAGAACCATTCCAGTAAGTCACAAGTCTTGTGGTAAAATATGAAATAACAGAAATGGGTTAATTTAAGATATTAAGAGCTAGCTAGCAATATGCTTAAGCTATTGGCCAAGCAGTGTTTTAAACAATACAGTTTAAAAGGCGATACCTTTTCTGTGGGATGGTCCTGTCAACTGCCCACTCCTTTGTGTCTGGGACTCTTCAGGGCTCTAAGATGGCAGGGAGGAGATACGCCTTTGCATAGTAATGGTAGCTTTTGATCCCTACAGCTCTACCGAAGCCTTGGTTTGCTCAATACCTTGAGGGCTCACTGGCACAGCCTACCACATCTCTCAATCTAGCACATTCTCTGCCTGATGAGGACATTGTTCTGGCTTTTTTTTTTTTTTTGGTGAATCTCACCTCCTATTTCCTTTTAAGGTGGAGATGAGAGAGGAGGTCAGGTTGAGGTCAAAAGTCTACCTGTGAACCACGCATACAAATGTGTGACATGCCTCTTTGAGCCACTCCTATGCCACTGCCCTGGCTTATGTCACACAGACATGTTCATTTTAGACCTCCTCTATGCAGTGTAGGGGGTTCTCTACTAGAGAAAGTGACCTTACAGGTTGGGGAGCTGTAACTATGTCCTGGCATGCCTGCCTGTGTCCTTGCCTATGAAACTCTTGCCTGGAAGCACTGTGTGGTCCTGAAGACAGGGCTGTTAAGCCCCCGCCAACAGTAGTGTTACCCTCTGGATGAGCCACATGGGCCATGGCCATTAGAGAGCTTGCATGGAGCCATTCAAGCTCAGTTTGCTGACTCTTCCACCTTGTTCCATAAACTTTACTTTCTAGATTTCCCTGTGTTTTCTCAAAAGTTTCCCCTGAAGACAGCACACCCAAGTCTACATTTTGGCCAATTTACTAATGATAGCATTTGGAGGCCGCTTAAATGAAGGCTTCATTTCTGCGCAGCCAGGACAATGACACTGATGAGTCTTAATGCTGGCTTCCTCTCGCGTTCCAGCCACAGCTGCACCGCCAGTCCGCAGCCAGCCTCTGCCTCCGTGAGAACCGGGGCTTTTTATTTTATTTTAATTTTTCTTGACAACGCAGAGGGCTCATCATTCTATTTTGGACTGAAGATTGAGTCTCAGCAGAAGCTGCCCCGAAGTCTGCAGAATCTTTACCAGTAGTTCAATGTCACTTGAATCAGGCAAAGAGGACAACTCAAAGGCCCTGATGAGGCCACTCCACTTGGCTGGAGATGACAGGAGAGGCTCTCACACACAGCAGGTGGCATTCAGCACTGACAGCTGAACGCTAGCATCCCAACCCACACATGTTAGTGTTGCCTCTGGTCTTGGTCCCCAGATTTGAGGGTGGGTGGGTGTAGTTCAGGTGGTCTGACCTGACTGTGCCTTCAAACAGGCTTTATAAAAAAGCCCCAATTAAAAGCAGCACACAGTTAATTTTGAATTTCTCTGGACAGGGGAAAGAGAGAGAGAGAGAGAGAGAGAGAGAGAGAGAGAGAGAGAGAGAGAGAGAGAGAGAGAGAGAGAGAGAGAGAGAGGTGCTGAAATTAAAAAGGCAGACTTTGTTATTTAAACGTCTGAAAGCTTGAAGAAAGATTATCTGTCTTCAGTTATACTTGAACACTATTCACTTGAAAAGTGACATTAATTATATTTTATATAACATGTTTTAAATCCAAGTTCCAAATACATCAAGTGTTAAGTCCTTTGTACAACCTCAGTATTTAATAGGGTTTTATATCAAAGAGGCTCTGAAGACACGCCCATCATGTTTGTGTAGCGAACACCAGCTCCCAGTCAGAGCAAAAGTCATGTCACAAATTTGGGAAGCACGGCTGTTCAAATGGTGTC
Source organism: Arvicola amphibius (assembly GCF_903992535.2). Lineage (NCBI taxonomy): Eukaryota > Metazoa > Chordata > Mammalia > Rodentia > Cricetidae > Arvicola > Arvicola amphibius. Next base: position 152,779,463 of record NC_052050.1, read on the forward strand.
ACTGCTGCTCTGGGTGCTGTCATATGATAGTCCCGGGGCCCAGGGTGAGGGTACTGAAACCGAACTTGCTCCTTGTCTGAGTGAGGAGTGGACCGAACACCAGTCACAACGGCAGGTCTGTCTTAGCTAGGGCTTCTAATGCTGGGATAAAACACCACGACCAAAAGCAAACTGAGGAGGGAAGGGCTTATTTCAGCTTATACGTCTTGATCACAGTCCATCGGGAAGAGAAGTCAGGGCAAGAATTAACACAGGGCTGGAAGCTGGTGGCAGGAACTGAAGCAGACGCCATACTGCTTACTGGCTTGCTTCTCATGGCTTACTCAGCTTGCTTTCTTAGAGAACCCAGGGCGATTAGCCCAGGGGTGACACCACCCAAAGTGACCTAGGCTCTCCTGTATCAATCATTCATCAAGAAAATGTGTCATAGGTCTGCCCACCTGCCAATCTGGTGGGAGCATTGTCTCAATTGCAGTTCCCTCTTCCAAAATTACTCTAACTTGTGTCAAGCGGACATAAACCTAGCCAGGATAAAGTCGTGGAAGGTTACCGGACAATGGTCAAGACCTCAAGTACATCCCATTTCAGGGAATCAGGGATGAGCTTCAGAATAAGTATGAATATCCCATATAGTATCAATTGAATGTAACTGGGAGCCTATCACCATCACGGGCTGAATCCTGTCTGCTATTCCTGCTTGGATGAAGGAAGGTGTGGGAAATTCCTTTAATGGCTACCTAGGAGAACCTGAGATGTGTTCAGGGCTGAGCCACTAGCCATCCAGGGAGGCTTCATTTTCTCTAGACCACCCCTCCTCTGAGCATACTGTAGTAGTAACCTCAAGCTTGATGGAAGTCCTGAGCTCTCTAGTTCAGTCCAGACCCTCTCTGTAACACTTATGCAGAAAGGGCACTGCACATTCAATTTCTTTATTACTGTGCGGTTTGAAAGAAAATAGCCCCATAGAGTGTGACACTATTATGATGGTGTGGCTTTGTTGGAGTAGGTACAGCCTGGTTGGAGGAAGTGTGCCACGGTGGAGGCAGGCTTTGAGGTCTCCTATGCTCAAGCTATGCCCAGTGTGGAACACAGGCTCCTTCTGCCTGCAGATCAAGATGTAGAACCCTCAGCTCCTTCTCCAGCACCATGTCTGCCTGCATGCCACCACGCTCCCTACCATGATGATAATGGACTAAACATTTGAAACTGTAAACCAGCCCCAATGAAATGTTTTCTTTTATAAGAGTTACCATGGTAATGGTGTCTCTGCACAGCAATAGTACAGCGACTAAGACAGAAGTTGGGAACCAGGGACTGGGATGTTGCTGGGATAAACCTGACCATGCTTTTGTTTGGAGGAATTTGGATTCTGGGAGTTTGGATTAGAAAAGCAGTTGAATGCTTTCAGTGAGACTTAACTGGCCACACTCATAGGAGCATGGCAGACAGTGGTTCCGGGTGTGATTTGAACTGTGGGGGCTGGCTCAAGAACTTCCAGAGGGGAAACATTTTAGTATGTTGCCTAGAGAGTGTTGTGATATTTTGGTGAAGAATGTGGCTGTCTTTCGCCATTGTCTGAAGAGCCTTCCTGAGGCTTAAGTGAAGAGATTTGCATTAATTCCATTGGCAGAGGAAATCTCAAAACAGCCTAGTATAGGCTCTGTTGTGTGGCTACGAGAGGTCATACTTATAAAGATCTATAACGAAAAGGTGCAAGCTGAGCGGGGAAAGTTATAGAATGTCGAGACAGAGGACAAAAGTGGCACCAGGAAGTGGACTGGAGCTAGGTCCTGTGTTCACGTAGATAAACAGATTAAGAAATGGAATAAAGGGAGTGGTGACCGCAGGGCAAGACCCCATCCAGCTAAACTTCTAATTTGTGAAGAGGAATTAAAGAAAAGCTCAGAGCCAGGTGTGGTGGTGCTCAGCTTTAACCCCAGCGCTGGAAGGCAGAGGCTGGAAGATCTCTGAGTTTGAGGCCAGCCTGGTCTACGGAGCAAGTGTCAGGACAGCCAAGCTTAGGCAGTGAAGAAAACCATAGGACACAGAGAGCTGGTGAAGGTGTAATTGAATGAGGGGGCTATGTTCCAGTCTCAGCAAACAGCAGAACTTGGTGGTTCTGGTTTTAGAGTCAAGGACAGAAGAAAGGTGTTATGGGACCTTCCTCCATTAGGAAAGGCATTAAGGCCAGGCATGTGCCACGGATGTCCCTGAATAGAGGCCCAGGGAGCCTATGGCATGAAGCTGTGAAGCTGAAGCCTGGATTGCCTTGGAGACTCCAAGATGTTGGAGATGCCAGAGCTGTGGGATACCTGCTGAGCAGAGCTGCTCACTAGGACTGGAACCAGCCTAAGAGAAAGAGATGGTTTACAGTCAACAAAGCTGAAAGAAGAAGTATGAGATCTGAAGAGCATTTTGACATTAGACATGGGAGATGCAGAGTTTGGAGTTTGCCTGGCTGGGTTTGGGTCTTGCTTAGGTCCAGTATTTCCTCATATGCTCCCTTTCCTACATTTTGGAAAGGGGATGTATATTCTATGCCATTATATGTTAGAAGGCTGTGATCTGCTTTTTAATTTCGATTTTGCAGGGGATTGCAGCTAAGAGATTGCATGCGTCTCAAAAGAGACTTCAAGCTTTAGATTTTTAAATAAGTTTGAGACCATTATAGACTATGGGGACTTTTGAAGCAGGACTGAGTTCATTTCTGCATTACGATATGGCTACAAGCCTTTTTGGGGCCAGGAAGTAGCATGTGGGGGTTTGAAAGAAAATGGACCCTATAGAGAATGTCACTATTAGGAGGTGTGGCTTTGTTGGAGGAAGTGTGCCACCGTGGAGGCAGGCTTTGAGGTCTCCTATGCTCAAGCTATTATTGCCAGTGTGAAACACAGGCTCCTTCTGCTGCCTGCAGATCAAGATGTAGAACCTCAGCTCCTTCTCCAGCACCATGTCTGCCTGCTGCCACCATGTCCCACCATGATGATAACGGACTGAACCTCTGAAACTGTAAGCCAGCTCCAATTAAATGTTTTCCTTTATATGAGTCATGGTCTCATGGTGTCTCTTCACAGCAGTAGAAGCCCTGACTAAGACAATTACGTAACATGGTTTTGGTTGTGAGTCATTAACCTTTAACAGCTGAGCTAGCTCTCCAGCCCATGGCATGCTTTCTGAGAAGAAAAATCTCAGGCTTTTGACTAGAAACACAGCAACATTAACATTTGAACATGCTTGAATTCATAAATTCTTCATCTGAAAGACTAGAGACATGTTCTTTCTTTCCTAAAAAGATCTCATGTAGTCCAGGCACACTTCAAACCCACTCTGTAGCGGAGCATAACTTTGAAATTCTGAAGCTTGTCAGGGCTCACCATGCCTGGTTAATAGAATTGGGAATTGAACCCAGGGATTCATGTATGCTCTGCAGGGACTCACGAGCGGAGCTTCTTATGTTACCCATGACATACTTGTCTTAATTTCCCCTTGAGGATGCCTGATACTAGTATTGTGTCTTCCACAGGCATGAGTGACATCAGTTCCATGTGGGTATCTTTGTACGGAATGTGCGGCTCTACCCAAGTTATCTTTCTCTCTGAATTTTGGGCAAGACTTTATGGTAATTTGGGATGTTTCATTTTTCAATTTAATTTTATTCTTACAAAATAATGTCAAGTCTGGATTTTTCAAAGGTCCAATTAAGGCAGAATGGCTACATAATGACAGCATGGTTTAGCACAGAAGGCTAACGAGCGCCAAGTGACGTAGAAGCTCCCAGCACAGTGGGAGTGTAGACAGCTACATGGAAACCATTCTGATGACCTGGCCTCACTGTGAAAAGAAGACCAGAGGCCATTCCTGATGCTTATGGCTATTCTCTCTGATTGGAGGAATTACAGCTACATTTGACTTTCCCTTTGTAACTCTTTGCAGTTTCCATAACAAGCCTATAACCATTTTATAAGTACAGGCAACACTGTGGAAATACATGGAATCTTTGTTATTGGGGTTTGATGGTCTGGCAGGAAAATGGCCGGAGGTGAAGACGTGCATGGTCCTTCTCTTCTAATGGAGATCAATATTACTGCCTTCTTCCCTCAGGAATGCAGCGGTGGAATGAGATTGAGCAGATGCACACAAAGTGAAGGCTGCTCGCTCGCTCACCTGCCCGCCAGTCTTCTAATGCTCTGAAGATCATGACATTATATCAAGACCTCAGTAATTGCTGGGGGTCAGGTTTCTGCCCAGGGACAATGATACCCTGTTTCCTGTGACCTCCAGCTTGCTGATACTGGGCAACATGTATGCAGGCAGCTCAAAAAAGACACATTCCAAATGCTCACTGCCAGTATCACACGAGAGCGACAGGGGCTCTTGGGTTCCTTAGAGCAGACACTCAGCAGCAGAGGTTACTGCAGCCAGGTCCCTGCTTGGTCTGGAAGGCTTTACCTCGTGTTTTCCTGTTGGGACCAATTGAGTCCTGGCCTTCAGCTGCTCTTCCCTGCTAGAGCCTTCTAATTGAAGTTACTAAAATCTGTGCTTTGCCTAGAGGATCAGAGGATGGGATTTTCACCTGTTGGCCATTGACTGCAGGGTATTTAAGCCTCCATGGTGCTATTAAAAAGTGTTTTGTACCAGCGATTGGAGGTCTGTGTGTCGGTCTGTCTGTGTGTGTTTCCTCAACCTCCAGCCCCTTGCCCGAAGCTCACGAACTGGATTCTAGCGCATAGAGCACAGCAGACGGGGGCGGGGGGGGGGGCAGGGTGCGCGGCATTTTCCCAAGAGTATGTGGAGGAACACATCACGTACGCGGCAGGATAACATTCTCACTGACCCTCCCTAAACCCAAGACCTCCATGCTGCCTTCTTGTTCCAGCCGTCCGGTACAAGAGTCGACCTGTCACCCTCATGCCCTAGCTGCGCCTGTGGACCATGGCTAACAGAGCTCAGAGAAAAGAGTTCCCAACTGAATATCAAAATAAAATGCTATTAAAATAACCCGTTGCAATCGAGAGGTGCTATGTCATTAACCTGCACTCCTATGGCAGACAGCTCTGCATACAGAAGAGGAGAGCCTGAGCTCCAGGCCCGCACGGTTCCCTCTGTGTCGCACAGGTATGAGCTTGTCACCTGAGTGCCGTGTTAGTGCGGCTGCCCTGGGTCACACAGGTAGGAGTGCCGTCACCTTCGGAGCACTCTGGTGCCCGAAGTCGTCTTCTCTTTATTTTCTTTGAATCATTCTTCTCCCCAGCACTGGCGTGCCTCTAAGATGTTAAGCTCCTTGACACTCACGGGCAAGCGGGTTCCACTAAAGCCCTCACAGACATGAGATCCGAGGTGATTCCGTGTGGGAGCCCTAGCTCCCTGCTCAGTGAGGTGAGGTTGCATGAGTCATGCCGTGGAAATAGTGTACAGACCCCTGATAGAGCAGATTCCTCGTGGCCCTTTGGTGCTTCCTCTGGGGTTTCCTATCAGTGGATTTGTTGGAAGAAATCCTGAGACTGCCAGGGGCCTGGTATGGAGCCACAGTTGAAACTGAGACCACTGGCATCACATGAAGTATTCTTAGTAGGTACTAGCATTCCATATAATGCGTGTGTGTGTGTGTGTGTGTGTGTGTGTGTGTGTGCGCGCGCACATCACCACATATTTGCAGGTACCCATAAGCATGAATCTATGAATACCTTGGAGCTGGTATTACTGGCAGCGCTGGGTTGTCTGATGATGAGGGTGCTGGGACCTGAGTTTGGTCTTCTGAAAGAACAGCAAAGTGCTCCTAACTGCTAAGCCACCTCTCTATCCCTCTGAAACTCCAATTTAAAGATATCATGTAGTCGAAGCAGGAATGGCCCCTCACTTCCTATTTCACGGACTCCAGTGTGTCCTAGAAATGGAAGTGGAGAGGGTTTACCCGGTGGGGCTGCAGTGGCTCTAGCCACCTCCACGGACAGTTGGTTCACAGTGTTTGTTTAACTCTTGCTATCCTCAAAAGACATATGAACTTGGTATCCATGGACACGTTTGCAGGCACACACAGGGGATGCTGTTTTGAGGGTTCTGATCCTGCACAATGGCACCCACACAGGCAATTCTGCCCCAAGCAGACCTTCATGCCACCTGGCATATGGGATGGCCTCAAATGGTGATTGCAGCTTTAACTATAAGCTGTCATCTCTAGCAACACTGGCTAAAACCTATATTCTGTTAAATACAAAGAATTGAAGAAATTCATTGAATTACATACAGGATTCATTATATTAAATCTCTAGATTAAAATATTTCCTTGATAAAATACTGTTGGTTCACCCTTATTTTCTAAAAGAAACCAACTTCAGAAATATGATTTGTGGTTGTTTCATGCCCTGAATCTTTGCAAATGGCCACTTTCGGTATTACTGAGCTAAAAACCTGAATTTTGATCTATATCCCCAGGCCTCTCCGTTATTCACCTATTTCACTTTGGATATTAATAAAACGAATAACATTTGTTAAAAAGTGACAGACGAAACTGGTTACCTATTACTCATTGACAAATCATGCCCAAGCCATTATTCTTCTTCTTCTAAATACATCACACGTTGGGTTTTAGTGCAGGGAGCCAAATAAATACGAGGTAGCACAGTAGCAACAAGACTGCAATTCATTATTTTAAAGTCCTTGGTTTCTGGATCGATTCGGCTTAACAAATTTTATAGTTCTTGACCTAAATGGAACTCACCCTCCCCCACAAAAAAAAATAACTGCTCCATGCTGGGGTGGTTTGCTGGTCCTGGTTTGTTTCGGCCTCCTCCTTCTTGGCTATGCTTGAAGGCTACATCAAGGCAGGGAACAGCAGAGACCACACAGAGGCAGGACCCAGCTGCACAGCAGGTACCCCAGAGCTTGGCAGCTGTAGACACGCACATATTTAATGTCACCTTGTGACATTCACAGTGGTGTCCACATGGTCAACTTCCCCGGCAATCTCCGTCCGTTCAGCGTCTCATGATTCTGCCAGTGACAAGCCCTGGCAGGTCCACTTGGCACGAACCTCCTAGATGTTGCTCAGAGCCCTGAGAGAGAAGCTCAGCTCTGTTTCCATCTCTGCTCCCTGATGACTCAGGGGTCACCGAGCACCTCAGATGACCCTGGATTGCTCTCGAGGAAATCAGGTGCCTAGCACCACGGTCTCCAATGTGCAGAGCAGGCAGCAACTCTCTCCTCTTTAATACAGCTGCCTTCTGGAACTACCTGAAATCAGCACACTTTATAACCAGCATGGGCGACGGTGCTAAGTAATAGAGAACCTGCCCCTCTAGGAGCCTTGCCCTTCCCCCAGAGCCTTCCTGGCCCCACGACTGCTGCGACCTAACTGAGCGTTCCCAGGCCCACACACAGCTCCCATCTGCTGCACCGTTGAAACTGCATGTTGAAGCAGTTTTCAAGTGACTTCCGCTTCACTTGTCCCTTATGTGTAAAACTGAACCGTATTACTCCTGTCAGAGGTTTTGAGCTGAGGGAAACACACAAGGGACCTTGGCAAAGAAACTGGCATTTAATAGACTTGACTCCAAACAAGGTCTGCAAGGTGCCGATCACTCACAAAGCCCCTTCCAAAGCGAAAGCTCACAGAGACAGAATGCCCTTGCCTTTGGGAAGCCTGGCCAGATGTGCAGGTATGTGGCCTGCAGATGGGGACGAGGCTCGCTGCACCTTCACTGACTTTCTGTGATGTCTGTGTCCTAAGACGACTTCCCCCTGCCCTCCATTCATGAAGCAACCCCATGTTCCAGACCGCTGCCGTCTGTCACCTAGCTGCAATCCAGAGTTCTGAGGAAGGAGCGTGTGTGGCTGCCACACTGTGCTATCCTAACATGCAGATACAGTTTCCTGGCTATCCCCAGCATGAGAATATACGTGGTGAAATAAATTGCATAACCACGTGCTGTTTCTCCTTCTTGTTCTTACATGGCACTCACAGCTACATCTCTAAAGTGGTTTTCCATGAACGCTGAATATGCATGACAGTTCTTAAAAACATTTCCTGCATTTCAATAACGGTAAGTCCTGCCCTGCCTCTAAGGTGGAAAAACTATATAAAAAAATCTGCAATTCATTAACTTCGTTTATAGCGAGAGCAGGCCTGGCTAATCAACCTCATCTAAATTAGACTAAAAGCTTATAATTACCTGGCAAGATGAGAAGAAAGAATGCAGAAATAATTTCACAGCCAAACGGCAGGGCAGCACATGAAAGGCATCTTAGAATCCAAGCTCGTTGCTGAGCCTTCCTGTCAAGGCGTGCTCCTAAACGTCCACACGATTCTCTACAGCTCTGTGAAACAGGCCACGCCGAGGCCCGGCGTTCATGCTTGATTTTTCACCCTCGGCGTCTCCATTCTCATGAAGATGTCAGATGACATCTGATGCTGCAGCCACAGTCGCCAAACGTTGCTCCAGAGGGGCAGCAGGGAGGGCAACAATGAAGTAGACGTACAGAGAGCAGACAGGAGAACAAATCGGACTTGTTTCTTCAGGAAAGATGTGGAACTCAGGGACTCAGGGAGATGAGCGTGCAGAAGTGACGAGAAGACCCGCCACCGTCTCTGTGAATGTTCCGGGACGTTCAGGCTGGCTGAACTCTTCACCGACCTTCCACGACAGTTGATAAGCACGGGTGTTTCCTATCAGGTAATCTGGCCATTTTGGCCTGAAGTCCTGGTCCAGCCCACAGCTCCCACCTCAACCAGGCTCACCCTGGTGGTTCCAGACCCTAAGGCACACCTCCTGAGTTCTATATGGATGTTCTGCACCCCTCCCCCCTCAGTAGATGCTCCCAGCATGACCCTTGGATTATGGCTCCACAGAAGAACCTGGTGACACCATTCCCTAGTTTTCCAAGTTTCCTTTTCCTTATGGAGTGTCTTCTACAAGGAGGACCCATGGACCCCATTTTTAATGTTTGTCTTGGAATTAGCTTCAGCCAGCTTTCTTTTTAAAACTATAATTGCTTAGTTCTGGGATTGCGAGGGCTATTGCGTGGGGCTCGGGTATTCACACAGGGGTAACACTGCCACGAGCCTGTGACAGATCATTCCTGCGGCTGGTCTGGTTCACTATTGTTCACATGGTCCTGGTCTCCCAGATGCTTGGCACAGCGCTCTCGACCCAGAGCCCTTCTTCTCCACCAGCTCCAGTTACTGTCGCAGTTGGTTTCCGGACCACTGCTCTGTGCTTCCTTTCATATCTGCTGCTCCTATCAGCCCTGCATCCCTTTCCAGGGAGTGCTGAAATAGCCATGTTACACTCACCTATAGGCCAGCACACAAAGACCATTCTTTTTCAAGGATTCCCAAACCCAAACCGAGGTCCTGTCCTTTCTTTTCTCTGAGCTTCTTTCCTGTGGCTCAGCCTGCAGCACCAAGCAGAGGACAATGCCAGGCATTCTCATTTCTGCACGGGGGTTGGGAGCTCCCCATCTGGGAGAGCATATGCGCCTATTGGGATCTTGGCTGCTGTGATTCCCCTTCCTGGTGCCACAAAAACTCCAGGAAAACATTGCTTCAGCTCTGGCCTGATGACCCCCTGCAAAGTCCTGAATCTCCATGCAGCCCAGACTCAGCGGCTCAGGAGGCTTTAGACTAACAGAGAACATTTTCTTCAAGGATCTCATAAAGCAGCTGTCCTGGCAGGGCACATAGTGTGACAAGACACACCAGAGATAGTGTGTATTTACTTGTAGTTGAAACATGACTTCCTACAGGAAGGGAGAGGGATGCTCACCACAACAAAGATGGAAGATTAAACAAAACTCACAAGGCACAGGAATATCCTGAAAGTTACAGGACCCACAGGGTCCCTTCCCTGTGGTATATCAATAGTAACAGTTGAGGAGGAGATGGTACTCTAACTGTGATCTGCCTGCAACTGGTACAAGGAACTCCAGACATGCAACCTTTGTGAGTCAGAGCATGCTACTGTGGAGTTGGGGTGATACAGATTACCTTTGAGTAAGTGAACCCAATAACCTCGGTCATTTACTAAGTTAAATGGGTAGAACCATTTCTTTGGTCTGTCATTGATGCTCTATCTGGAGCCAAATGAGCCACTCTGGTGAGGGGAACTGGGTGAGTTATGAGGACAGGGACGCACTCATTCAGTACACTGGTGAAGAAAGTGATCACGGGACACAGTGAAATCTTTCCATGCCCGGGTGTCTGTGGCCCAAGAAGGCACGATCTGCATGAGTCACTGACAAGGCCAGCCCTGTGGACCCTGGCAGCAGTGTTTCCAGGGCACCCAGTGAGTCAGACATTGCTTCATGCACCATCTGGACATGAAGTACCTCTGAAAATAGTGTCCGGCAGAACATCACCTATTGCTTACGTCCCCCCTAACGTCTCTTCAGAAAAGCCCCCTTTACTGGGTCAGATCAGAAACAGCTTCCCCACTTCCACACAAGGCTGCAGCACTGGTCAGTGGCCAGTCTCATTTGTTCAATGTCACTGCACGTCAGCATGCAAGCAGATCATAAAACTTCCTCCGGTGACTTTGAGATGCACCTTTCCCTCATGCTTTCTCTTGTCATCTTGCTGTCTTGTTAACGTGAATTCTGCTTGACAAATCATTTATAAATGACTTAATGGATCGGTGAAATGAACTGTTTTGTTTTTATACATATTTCCTTGAAAAATTTTTTCTTGCTTTTAATTGTTATTTTAATGCAGAATGCATGTATGCATGCCTTGATATTCTTTGCACAGCTGCTGCTATGTAAAAACCATGACCCTGTGCAACAAAGAAGAAACATGTCAGGCCCCAGACACCCCATCATCCATTCTCTCCAACTTTCAGGGAAACTTGGACAAATTAAGTTTGAAGAGATGGGGGAAGAAAAGCCACATAAGAGCTTCCGTGTCATCAAAGGAGACCCCCTATTAAGGGGTGTAGTCTCCACAGTCAACTGATAGGATCAGCCCCCCACACTCATCAGAGCCTGGTGGGATCACTGTACCTATCTTATAGAGTGCTCGTGAACATTAATATATGTAAAACAGTTAGAACAGGAACAAGGCTCTTAAGGAAATTAAAGTCACGCTAGCGTAGCTCAGTTTAGATTAGCAACTGAGATACTTTACAATAAATCTTACTGGGATAAATAATTAAAGCGTTCAAAACTTCTATCCGAAGAAAGGTTTCCATACTATAAAATCCTGCTTGCTATTCATATTACTTTATTGCAAAGTGCAGATACCAAAAAATTAACAGCCAGCGAGGACCACGGGAAGCCAGTGATGAGATCCAGGGAGAAGGCTGGCTGCCTGGAAATCAACTGTTTTCTCTGTCACTCGGCTAGCCAAGGCTCAACAACAGGAATGAAATGGGAGACAGAATCTGGCAACGCATCAAATTGAAACAGAATTCCACTGCCAACTGCTTCACCAGCCAACAGAAAAGGCAGTACAGACTTTTCTTCTCTTGGAGTGAGCTCCTCTGTCGAGCAGGTACTGTCCATCTGCCTTGAGGGAGGGTCCAGATTTCATGTATCCACGGACAGCTCATTAGCAGCCGCTGTATTTCAGCCCCGTGCAATCAACCTGCTGGCTTTTTCAGGACAAACCTTCCATGGGTAGAAACACACAGAGGCCATTCTCACCACTCAGGAGAAGCCCATCCTCGGCAGCAGCCATCCACCTGCTGCCGTTTCTGACGCTCCGTGTCCTTCTCTGCATGGCCTGATGCTGGAATTGGTTTAGGAAGCCCCATTGGTTTTGGAATGGATTTCATCTTGAAGTTGATTGGCTCTGAGACCTGTGGTTTCTTTCCTTTAAAGGTCGCTGAGAAAATCCTCTTGGATCCTTTCAGCTCTGTGGTCGGAACATTGCTCATTTTCTTCAATTCAGCTCCTTTGTGCTACTATTTGGCTTTTTGTGTCCTATCGAGCCTGTCTGGGTTGGTTCCTCTGGTTCCATTTAGACGATCTAATGCAATAACATCTTTCCAGAGATTTTTTTTTCTACGACTTACATATGGATAAAAACGCACATGCCATGCCGGGACCTGTTCATCCCTGGTCCATATCCATCTTTCCTTCTACTGAACTATAGCCTGTCTCCTATCATACTTGCTCCTTCCACTCACCACATCCTGAACAACTGTCACTAAAGATTAAGTGAAGATATCAGCCCTGTCTTGATGAAGGCCTCCTAAATGACCAGGCAAAATGACATAGGCTTTGTCCACGAAGGCTAACTCGGCTATGATCTACATCATGGAGAGACAAACACAGGAACAATGGCCCCAAGGAAGAAGAGTGGAGAGCACTGAGGAGAAAAGAGCCAGGGATTAGAGCCATAGATGTAATAAGCTGGGGAGGCTGACAGGAATCTTCTGGACTGCCAGGCAAATACGCCATTCCTCCATACCACACTGCATGGGAATTTGGCAGGCCCTTACACTTCCCGGTGCACACCGACGTGCCCCTGGGTACTGTCCTCAGGGAGGAAGGACAGGGATGTGTAGGCAGCACCTAGTCTTGGCCTGAAAATGACAGTCACAAGAAATGAGGGCGGAACGGCTCTCACGATACAAATGCAGAACTGAAGGGCTGGGGTTCAGAGTTGAGAGGGGATCCAGTGAACCGCATCTCAGGCCCAGTGAGCAAAACGTCTTTCCAAAGATGCCTGAGGCCACAACTGCAAGTTGGTACCATTCTGCAGAACAACACTTGGGGGTTTCACCTAGAACTGGGCCCGAGACACTGTCGGCCTGAAAGATTCTAGTTTGCAAATACCATTACCATGCTAGCGAAATTACTATTCACTCAGAACACATGCAGATGGAGCCTGTGATTTTAACTGATGGGTTAAATCATGCCAACTATAGCAAAGATGAGCATAAGCAAAATCACATGGGTGGGGCCTTAAATTTACCCAAAAGATTAGAAAGTATAGTAGCTTAGGGTTAACTCCCGGAACCAACAGAAAGAGGCTCCTGGAACCCTGATTGACATGCTTGTCTGCTTGTCCGCCCAGCCAGTGAGGACTGACTGACTGGGGACCCCAACAAGCTGGACACGACCCAGGTTTACTCCATAGGCTCGGGTAAGATTTTGGTTTGACAGTATTTATTCTTTCCCGCCTATAAAATTATTCCAGCACCAGATCGTCTAATTTCATATAGGCTCTGAGCCTGTGAACCCACACAAGCCCTTCGATCTGCAGCTCCCCCCTCCCCCAAGTAGATGCTAGAGGAAGGCTGTCACTACCACAGAGAGGTGACTTGGGAGAACTCTGATGCCACACAAGACAGAATGGTCCAAGATGGTCCAGCAGCAACAGTGTTGCCGGTGGCTGGTACAGACTGAAGAAGTGTTTTTGGGGCAGAACGCCCATAAAAGAGTAAGCTTCCTCAAAGCTCCGGACTGCAAGAGGAAGTTCTCTTGAATAGAGTCACAAGGGGTGTGTGGGGGGGATATATCCAGAGGTTCATGAGATGGAAGGAAATCTTGGTTTAAAAGCATGGGCTACAGAGACAGGCAGATCTCTAAACGGCTCAAGGCTAGCCTGATCTACATAGTGAGTTCTAGAGCAGCAAAGACTACATAGCGAGACTTTGTCTCAAAAGAGCACAAGAAAAAGGTGACAGTGGGACGCTGGAGAGACAGCTAGGCCAGTAAAATGCTTGCCTTTCATGAATGAGGATGCCAGTTTGATCCCAAGAACCCAGGCAAAAATTCCAGGCATGTTGTTCCCTGGCTTATCATCCCTGCACTGGGGAAGGAGAGTCTCCAGCAGACTTGGTAAGTTTGGAGACAGTGTGAAACTTGTCTCCAAAAAAAGGGGGGGGGGTAATAGTACCTGAGAAGTGATACTGAGATTGTCTCCTGCCCTCTGTATGTGAGTATATAATATGTGTGTATGTATACACACCTGCATATACAAGAACATGCATGAACACATGTGAGTGTGCGCACACACATACGAGAGAACATGAGAGAGAGAGAGAGAGAGAGAGAGAGAGAGAGAGAGAGAGAGAGAGGAGAGAACAGACCTCGCTCAGGCACTCACGCCAGGAATAAAGGCTAAGCACTCCTAGACTAGACCTATTGCAACTGTCTTGACATTCAAGTGATGGCCTGTACCTCCCATTCCTTAACCAAAGACTACGGCCTCTTCGGAGACTTGAACCTAGAAAGGAGCACGGGGTTCAGAGCTTGGGTAGGTATGACCACATACTCACCCTCGTTTCAGCTGTCCACCGCATTGCATCCCACTCCCCACCTACCATGCTTCCAGTGGGAAGAATCCACCCCTCCTTAGCGAAAGGCTCTGTCTGGAGAAAAGGATCCATTCTGAGCGCAGCAGATGGTCTGTTCTGCACGCCTTATCTAAAAACCAGCCTCTCTTTACATATATTTGGATCCCCGGAGTACGGCTGGAAGCAAGTAGATTTCCGAGCAGAGTTTGACTCAGCAACACAGCTAGAAAGTCAGATGAGAAGTCTGAGCCATCACGCTGGCTCTACTGTAGGGAAGTCACCGAGGGCTGACACTGACTCGTGAGGAGCACCACGCTGGGAGAACAATACTAAAGTTGCTAAATTTTGCAAGGGAGGAGGAACCGAAAGGAAGCACACGATGAAAATACCCAGGCTGGTCTCAGCGGAAATGAACTTGACTCAGCTCAAAAGCCACATGCTGCGCTCAGCGGAACTATAAAAATTAGTGAGAACATAGGGGAACAGACCCACGGACATCTCCGGGAGCAAGAAATAGAAGGCCGTTCGTATGGCTGGAGGAACTTTACTTTTTAATGTGGCTGAGCATGTACTTACAGAGCTGTGATGAAGATGGCAGTGTCTTCCTCTCACAGATAGAGAGGTGACTTTGGAAGGCTCTTGATGAGCATCTCTCCAAAGGTTGCTAGAACCGAACAGTAATTAAGAAGCAGGGAGGGTGAGCTGGGTGCCAGGCCTCCAGGGAATTGCCACTATTGAGACTCTTCTGGTTCTGTCAAAAACTTCCCACCAAGGACAAAAACTGGGTGTTTTTGTGGCCCTTTGAAAGGATATGCTTGCCCTTATGACTCCCATTGCCTTATACAAAAGGAAAATTGGCCAGTTCTGTCTGTTAGAAGATCAAACTTAGGAAGTGTAACTTGAAATATTTCATTATTTTAAAAAGTGTAGATTTATCTACTTCATGTGCAAGAGGGCTTTGCCGGCATGTGTGTCTGCATACCACATGGATGCCTGGTGCCCGTGGAAGCCAGAGGAGCGTGTCAGATCTCCTGGAACCAGGTATTTTGCATACACTCTCTAGCAGTCTCAAAGCCCCTGGGAGCTCCTCCTACCGAGCAGAGGACCGGGTTCACCTCTGGTATGGACCTCATCCTTCAGTTCAGGTTTCATTTGGACCAATGATGCTGTAGCTTTGTTGATGACTGGAGTCAGCATGAGAAGCAATTAGCTCTGGACCTTCATTGATCCTGATGACTGATCCAGCAAAAAGGTAAAAAGTCAAGTTCAACTTTTTTTTTTTCTACCTGACTCAATCACACACAGGGTACTCACCGAGGAGAAAGACGGCCGGCTGCTCTGCCAGGCTCTCAGAGAAGCCATTGGAAGCACCGCCCAAAGGTGACTTCTGGCTGAAGTCATCCGTCTATATTATCGAGCTACCCTTTCTTAAACACTAAATAATACACTGAAAGGTGGGTATTATCGATGAGCAAAACAACTTCCATTCACACAGCTTTTAATTCAATGGGAGAGAGAAAATCCACATGGTGAAGACCGACCTGCGTTAAGACGGGGAAAATGGTGACAACCCCCATCCATGGGAATAATCCAAAGATAGTTGGAGGATAGCTGTCTATGAAGTCAGTGATGGCAGATGTTACATTAGTTTAAGAAGTTAAGAAAGGAAGGAAACTTCAGGAATCAGAAAGGAGGAAGAGTGCTCAGAGTACATTCTAGAGTTCAGGCATTTGCATGCTGGGAGAGGAGCAGCGACCAGAGAAGTAACACAAAAAAGCCAACAACTGAGAAAGCACAATCAACATTGGATATGCCACTAAAGCAGATTTCCTGTCTTAGTTAGGATTTTTGTTGCTAAGGAAAGACACCACGACCACGGCAACTCTTATAAAGGAAAATATTTTATTGAGGGTGCTCGCTTATAGTTTCAGAGGTTCAGTCATGGCAGGGAGCATGTCAGCATTCAGACAGATGTGGTGCTAGCCATACCTTGATATGTAGGTCACAGGAAGTTGACTGAGACTGGGCAGTATCCTGAACATAAGAAACCTCAAAGCCCACCCTCACAGTTACACCCTTCCTCCAAGGAGGCCATACACACTCCGACAAAGCCACATAATGCCATTCCCTATGAGCTTTTGGAGGATAGTTACATTCAAACTACCACACTTGCATCCCAACCAGACACAAATCTTGGGGTCAGCACACCTTATTAGATGCCGGGAAAATCTTATCTTCTCAGTATCTGGGTAGAGTAGTGGCAAGAAGCAATTAAAAGGTCCCCTGATGAATCAGCAGTTAGACGGCCCTCCAGGCAAAGTCTTTTCCTGCATGATTGCCCCTGGGACCTCAGGGCAAGTGTCAGGGGGTTACTACCTTAGTTTCGGTGTGTAGAATCCCTCTAAGAGATTGGGGGAAGCTGTGTCTAAACCATACCATGTCCGGGGGGGGGGGGGGGGTAGAAATCTGGCCAGAGTGATACTGAGTGAGCGTGGAGTGAGACTTACTAGCTTCCAAACTGACAGGCTCTATAGATTCCCCTTAGATTCCCAAAAGATTCTAATGAGAGTGATTTATGTGAAATCCCAGACAAAGGATTAAATGAGTAAGTATAACAGACTCTGAGAATTGATGAATGGGGTTGAATAGGATTCAAATGCTCTGAAAATCAAAGGATTTAGAGAGAGCCTGTAGAATGGGATTAACATCTAGAATATTTAAAGAGAAAGAACACAATCCAAAACAAAACCAAGCAAACAACCCAATCAGTGAGTGGGCCAATGAAACAGCTCACAGTTTTCAATAAAAGTACGAATGGCCAATACACATATGACAAGATGTTCAACATCCTTAGTCATCAAAGAGATGTAAATTAAAATATTTTGAGGTTCTTTCTTACTCTTTAGAATAATTATTACTCAAGAATAAAAGGAACAGGAAATGCTAATGAGGAAATGGGGAAAGCAGAATACTTATACAACGGTGGTGGTGGTGGAATCAAATTGGTCCAGACACCATGGAAATCAGTATTAAGTGTGTCATAAAATGAAAAAAATAGAACAAAAGATTCAGCCATACCATTTGTGGGCATATACTTGAAGGACTCTCAGTCAGCATAGCACAGAGATACTTGCACACCTGTATTTATTGCAGCTCTAGTTTAGAATGGTCAATCTACAGAATGAGCCTAAGTGTGCATCAACAGATGAAGGGGTAAAGAAAATGTGATCTATATATTGTCCACTAGAAAAATGAATGCCAGGCTGGGCAGTGGTGGTGCACACCATTAATCCCAGTACTTGAGAGGCAGAGGTCGGCAGATCTCTGTGAGTTTGAGGCCAGTCTCATCTGCAAGAGCTAGTTCCAGGACAGCTGGAGCTGTTACACAGAGAAAACCTGTCTTGAAAAAACAAAAACAAAAACAAAAAAAACAAAAACAAAAAACAAAACAAAAAAGAAAAGAAAAAGAAAAATGAATGACATTAGATCATCATATTAAGTGAAATATTTGTCTCAGAAAGAAAAATACTAGATGTCTATCAATTCATGAAACCATATACATGGCATGAAAGCATCAGAGAGGGTAAGGGAGGAGACTAGTGGGAAGTGGCAGTGGGTGGGAGGAATGGTGGAGGGCAATGGAGGGTAAATACAGTGGAAACATATAATACACATGAAAGAAAATGCTCTGTGAAACCTGCAGGGTAAAAGGGGAGAATGAAAGAACACCCTGGCCCAGAGAACAGTCCCAAGAAAACACACTCTCCCCATAACCAACTCAGAAACTGAAATCCAACCCATCCCTGAGCATGAAAACCAAGCAACCCCAGAGCATAAAATCCAACCAATCACAGAGCACAAAATTCAACCCATCCCTGAGCTTGTTTCAAGCTCAAGAATTGAGATCCTACTAATCCCCACCCTGAAATTTTTCTACCCTGAAAAGCTCCACCCCTAAGAAACGCTATATAAACCCTGTACCTATTTAGTTTGGGGCTGCCCTTTTTTTTTCCACCCTGGCAGAGGCGGCCACTCTCCTGGATTCCCCCTGCCCAATAAATCTCTTGTGAGGTTTGTTGTCATAACTTTCCTTTACTGCAGCACAGCAGTGTTGTTACAACTTCCGCTGGAGTAGGTCAGTAGCTCTCGCCAGAGTTGAGCAGACCAGAGCGGAGCAGAACTGTAATACTCTGGCTCGGGAAAGCTTCCCTTGCTGGAGCCAAATTGTTACACTCTGAGGAAACCGAGCAGAGCTGCAACAACCTGGCTGGGGAAAAACCCTGCTGGAGCAAAGTTGTTACTCTTCCATTAGGGAAACCTGTCCTGGAGCAAGGACTGTAACTAGGGAAACCATCCCCTATCAAAACAGAGCTGTAACACTTGTTACACTTGTTGGGATGCCTTTCCCTTTAGAGCTGTAGGTATTCCCTGGCTTCTGACTACCAGGATGCCTTTTCCTTCAGAGCTGTAACACTTACTATGTACTATATGTATAAAACAACCCCAGGAACTCTGCTGCAGAGAATTGCAAGGTTACCAAGTGGGGTGGCTAATCTCCATTGTCAGGTCAACTGTATTTAGAATCATGTAGGGAATGTTGAGATGCATTTCTGGCTGTGTCTATGCGAGCATTTCCAGCAAGGATTAACTGAAGGGGAGAGCCACCTTGCGTGTGGATGCTACCATACCATGGCCCGGGGAACACGACAGGTGAAAACTAGTGGAAAGGTAGCCTAGCCCTTTCTATTCTTCCTGGGCTGCGGGATGTGAACCATCGGACCCTATCACACACTTCTGCCACTGTGAGACATCCTGCCCAAGCGTGTGGGGTCAGCAACTATGAAATGGGATCTGAAACCAGGAGCCCAAATAAACATTTCCTATTTTCACGTGTTTCTGTCAGGAATTTTGGCCATAACAAATCAAAAATCACTAATACAGCAAACAGGTGCTGGAGTAGGAGGCCATTACTGTGGCTGAACATAGTCATGGGGTTCTTAGGCATTGTCAACTGGTTCGTTCCAAGAGCTTCAGCTAAGTACGCCTTACAATACAAGAGGCAGAGCTGAATAAGCACTGTGGGAGGAGCTCAGCCAAGCAGAACACTGATTCAGAGTCAGTAAGATCTGCGCTCTTGGGTTTGGCATTCCTCTCCCTCTTTTGAGAACCAGAGGCCATTCATGCTCCATCCTGACAAATAATTTCCCCACATCTTGAAAATTAGAGGAAGGCTGAATTCAAAGGAGAGGGGGGAAATTCAAGATCACACAGCAGGAACCCTCTTGAGGCTATTACTGAATGCTTTTCGGTGAGTTTCCAGAGCGGACTAGTCACAAACACGGAGCAGAACAATGTAACAAATGTACTTAAGTCAGAGAAGGCCTCATCTAAAGCTGCAGGTAAGAGCCGGCAGCTGTTAAAAATGATGAGCACCATTAGTGACAAAATAACTACTTTATGCTGTCATAACAGAAAAGGCGAGAGGAGAATTTTAGGAAGTCGAGAGCCCCTGACCCATCGTGGCTCCAGAGTGTAAGACTGCAAACTCAGAAGACTTTTCTGTGACAGCACTTGCCAGACACTGCTGGACAAGAGGAGCCTAGAGGACTGTCTCCAGGAGCTCATCTATCAAAGGCTGCTGAAGCTGTGGTCCAAGGGGTCCTCGCTATTGCTTGAGCAGGCAACAGCACCAGGCGTTACCCACTCAGTGCTCGTTTTGAAGGCACAAGATCGCAATAGTGATGAAGTGATGGAGGCTCCTGCTGTGATTCTAGACAAACGTCTGTGAGAACAAGCAACATGCAGCCGGCTAGATTCTTTGCCCAGAGCTCCCGAGAGGATGATGCATGAAGCTATGAGGGTAAGACTCAAGTTGCAATGGAGATCCAAGGATGCAGCATGTCTGCTGGAGGAAGCTGAGGATACTGAGTAAAGTCACTCTAAAAGAAAGGACATGTGGGTTGGGCACGGCAAGGCCATGAAGGAACGAATACTCAAGTATGCTAGAGTTTCAATGACGCTAGCCTGTGCCCTCAATTATGGACACAGAGTTACAGGATTTAAGGCTTCCTCTGCAGGATTTGGGTCCCATTACTCCTTTTGATGCCCCCATGCCTTCCTTTTAGGATGTTTACTCTGGCCCATTGTATATCGGGAGTGTGTAACTTGGTTTTGTGCTTCTGTAATTTTTTATAGTAGTCCACAACTAAGAATTGTCTTGAGTCTCAGAGGAGCCTCTGAAGTTCTGTTTTCTGAGTAACAATGAAACTCGTAAGACTGTGGACCCGAGGAGACATGCTGAATCCATTTTTGCTGAGGTAAGCCTTTTGCTTAGGTCAAGGTGACAAGGACTTACAATGGCTAATTTCCATTGTCAACTTCACTGGATTTGAAATCACCAAAGAGCCAGGGAAGTAAACATCTGGGTGTGCTTGTTAGTGGTTTCCAGAGAAGACTAACTGAGGGGGAGAGATCCAGCCCAGAGGTCCTTGAGAACAAAATGGGGAGGAGGAAAGCTAAGAGAAACCTGGCATTCCTCGCTCTGGCCTCTTGTTTAAGCGATGTAAATAGCTGTCTCCTGCCACATACTCCTGACGCCATGATGTTTTCCCCAAGTGCATGGTGCCCAGAGATAGGGGAATGAACTCCTCTGAAATCATGAGCTACAATAAGCCTTTTTGTTCCTGTCAGGCATTTATTTTAGTCACAGAGTGTAAAAGTGACTAATAAACGACAGAGGAAACGTAGGACAATGACGGGACCTGCCACCACAGTGACGACGATGACACCCAACACCAACTAAGCATGTTCTTGTCTGCATGCCAAACTCTGAGCTTCGTATGATCTTTACATGCAACTGCCACAATCACTCCAGCACACAGGCTTTCCTTGGTTCCAGGCCATAGGCTGAGCTGACAAGGCCCAGAAGGCACACATCTATGTACAGGATGCACTCGGAGACCCAGGGAAACCTGCTCGTCCACCTGCTAGGCACAACTCAGGTGTTCATGGGGTTGGAGCATGACATTCCCTTGAGAGGAAAGGTACTGCCGAGTTTCATTTCTGAAATGAAAGCAGCTATCATCTGTCGAAAGACTTCCATGAATCAAGTCCATTATACCATGAGCTCATAATAACTCTCAGATGTCGACATGACCCCACTCATGAAATGAGGAAATTGCAGTCTAGCAAGGGCAGAAGAACTTGAACCCGGGGGGACAGCGTGAGAAAAAGTACAGAGAAAATCGCTGTCGCCAAGCTTTTTTTTTTTTCTTTCTAAAGCCTCTCTTCACAGCTAGCTCAGAGGTGATCACTCCCCGGGTTTCTCACCTCACAGTAAGCCTGGCTCTGCATCTCCTCCTATGGGAAGAAACAGCGAAGAGTTGTAGGCTATGTCAGAGTAAGGCTTTCCTATTTCACATTCCCGGAATATGAAGAGTGTACCTTCCCAGGTGCATGAAGCTATGGATGTTGGCCAGTGCAGTCAACTGGGTGACCACACCATTGTCAAGACCCAGTACATCCCAGAAGTTCTCATACATATTTTTTGGTAGTTGATTTCCAGCCCCTGGAAGCCATCAAGATGGGTTTCATCTCTTTTGTTTTGCTTTTTCAATAATGTAGGTTGGAAGTACATAATTCATAGCCTTCCTGTCCACTGAAAGTAACCAGCCCTGCTGCAGGCTTTCCAGCCTCCTATAGAGTGTGTGTGTCTCTGGGCAGGATGTCTCAGTAGCTTATTCCTCTCACCGCACTGAATAGGCACAGCATATTTTCTTACCTTTCCACTCACCGAAGGACAGTGGGTGGTTTTCAGTTGGTGCCGACGGATGCAGCTACCGTAAGCAGTCACATAAAGGATTCCGTATGGACATGCCTTCATTTATTTTTGGGTGAGCATCTGGGGAAGGGATAGCTGGGCTACACACATTAGGCCGTCTTTAGCCATGGTTCCACTTTTCCCCTGTGGATTCTTTCTGGATACCATCCCTGGCATCTCTCAGCAGTAGCACTCCCAATGTTGGTTTTTAACAAGTTTTCTGCCTCATGTGCATGGCAGGCCACTCACTGTTTCTCTATGCTTAACTTGGAGAAAATATGCGTGGAGCCTCAATTCTGCAGTCTTGTGAAACGGGACAATTGTTTACACGATTCTGTCTATGGATTCAGTGTTGTCTCTACACAGCTCTATTGTGGGCACTTTGGGTTCAAGGACACTGCTGTTTGCTGCCTGATGACAAGTCTCCCTGCTCCTTCCTCAACCTGTTTCTTTAATTCTAAAATAAATGGCATGAGAATCTGCTAAAATATAAGCCATACCATATCTTTGTTGTTGAAATAAAACAAATAGATTCTGAAAAGGCAAAGTAATTCCCATAGTTGGCACCAGCATTCAGGGAGAACTGAGGCTGGCTCCCCGTTGCTTCTTCCCCTCTTCCTTCCATCTCCACTGAAGCCATTCTGCTTGGGCTACTCTAGCAATGATTTCCACATGCTGATGGTATCTTCCACAGACCTTACTTCAGTGGTCTTTTCTAAGCAGATGTCCAGCCATTGGCTGAAACAGTCCCCACCTACCTGTCCTTTGCACATTTGGGGTGTGACAATTTGAATGAGAAAGCTTTCCCTATAAGCACATATATTTGAATACTTGATCCCAAGCTGGTGGAACTGCTTGAGAAGGATTAGGAAGTTGGAGGAGGTGTATCATGGGGTAGGGGTGAAGAGTTTTGAGGTTTCAAAACCCATGCCATTCTTAGGTAGCTCTCCATTTCTCTCTGTGCATCTTGTGCCTGTAGATCAGGATGCAAGCTCCAGCATCCTGCTGCCTTGCTCCACACCAAGGTGACTATGGACTCTGACCATCTGGAACTGTGAGCTCCAATAAACATTTTCTAAATTACATTGGTCATGGTATCTTATCAGAGCAATAGAAAAGTGACTAAAACCCAGGATCATGGAGGACATTTGAGAGCCTTACCTGGTCATATGGAGGTGGTTGCCAGCATAAGACAAGGACTTAAATCATCATCAGTGTTAGATCATATACAGTGCCTGGCATGAAGTGCCTGCTAAACGCCACTCGCTAAATAAATCAATGACACTTTACTGGATATAGAAGCAGAAGAGACAGAGTCCTTCACAGAGGGTGGGACATATGGGACTGCATATGCCCATCACAATGGCTTAGAAGATGAAGGAAGAAATGTCAAGTTGGAGAGTATTTTTGAGGCGACATAGCATGGAATCCCAGAGGTAGAATTTGAGCTCAGGAATAAGAAACCCACTCCTATAAATGACACACTGTCCTTCCAAGACACGATACCGATTGTATCTTACTCATACGGACAGAGTCCTTGGTATTGAAGTGCCATTCCTTAGAGGAGTCTGGTGCCAGGATCTCAAGAGATGGGCCAACTGGACAAGGAGGCACAGGGCTCACCTGATGTAAACGGATGCTACAAGAGAGGGGAATTAGATGCTCCAAAGGACGGGAATAAGGTAGGCCTGACAGGGTCCAGTGTGGACGTGGACATGAGGCCTCGACAACGATCTGGATGATGGTGACCAGTGCCTAGGTCAGCAGGCTGACGGGATGGTGGAGACAACGAAAGGGAAGAAATGGTTGGGCGGTAATGCCTTCATCAGAACGCTACAGCCCAGGATGGACGATTTAGAAAGGAGCGGTGACTCTTTCTGACTGATATTTCCTAGTGGCTTGGAGAGTTAGTTGAACGCTGACTGTTTGGACTGGCATGAGCTTTTGCTGTCACAAGCTCCCCGGTTTAGTCACTGGAGCCCATCTACGGAAGCAGTATGTAGGGATGATGGGGCAGAATGCCACATCCGGAAGAGATGATATTAAAAATATCTATCAACCATTATGTCACAGTGCCACCCTTACCGATCGAATCCCCGCTCTCCCTGGAGGGGGACATTGGTCACAGCCTGGATGAGGCCATCTTTCATCTTGGCGCTGGAGGGTGACACTGGAAATGAAGGGCAGCGCTCGACAGACAATCCACTGCTGAAAACCCCATTTGATGGAGATCACGTGACAAAAGCCCACCATACAACAGGAGGAATCCCACGTCCATCACACAGACATGATTCGTTTGACGACCCAGGGTTGACTCTTGCAGGGTTCCTTATTTGTATAGTTCCCGGAGAAACACTCCTGGGCCATCTGTCATTGAGGAGGTCCAAAGTGGAGTTTTCAAAGCATTTTCTTTTTGTTTCTGGAAAACTTCTTTAAGACCTGTTGTTGGGGTTTCCTTCAGGGAACCCAGCAACCAATTGAGCAGAATTACCAGGCAAAGAAGAGCAGGTACTTCTAGCCTTGGAAACAGTCTTGGGGTGAAATCAGAATATGACTAAGCTGTATGATGTGTGCACACTGTCGGAGAACATGCAGAAAAAAATGCAAGAGCAGGTGAAAGCCTCAATAGTAGTCACTGATACCCAATTAACCCCCCTTAACCTCTTACAAAGTAAATAAGAAAAAGAAAAGATCATCTTTCCCCCAAAGTCTCCTCCAAAAAAACTTATCTGAGTGGACCAAAAAGGTGAAATGCCCTAAAATCCTGCCAGTAGTAGCTAAAAAAATGAAAGCCATTGTGTATTATTAGCCAGGATTCTCTCCATACACAGTGCACACAGAGTACATGGCTATTCAATGCTTCATGGAAACCTGGCTGCTCTCAGTGATGGTAACTGCTCCAGTTACTCACTCCAACCCTGAGCATCCACCAAGCCATCATTGGGCTTGGGGACTAATAGGCGCCACCTTCTAGCCTTTCCTGCCCAGTATGTCTTTTACAGGGTGAGTGGCAACACATATCACATGTTCAATTCTGTTCAAAAAAGATGAATTATTGCCTTCATCTCCAGCACCCATGATATAACCTTGTTTTTCTGTGGTCTCCAGACAGGACACACAGGACAAGGGTGATCCTGGTTCAGCAATTGGTATTCTTACAAGGAGTAACCCATGCAGAGGGAATGAGAAGGCAGTGGCAGAGAAGAGGGACATGTCCACAGCCGAGGGACACTCAGTAAGGCTGCTGGAAGCACAGAAAATTGGGAAGGGAGCAGATTTCAGTGCCTTTCAGATGCCACCTACCAATACGTAGTTTTTTTTTTTTTTTTTTTTTTTTTTGGCTACATGTCTTTTATAACTCTGAAGGATTACATTTCTGCTATATAAGTTTCACACTCTATGGCTGTTTTCCATGGCAGACTTGAAAAATACGGCAAGGAAAACCTTGGCACGTGACACAGGTCTGGGGCTCATAAAGAGGACTGGGTATGATGGGAAGCCTAGGGTGCAGAGCCAGACACATGGCTGTGAGGTCTCTGTGCTGTGTCAGGTTAGCCCCTCATGTGGCTTCGGGGCTCTTCTTCTGTCTGCCTTTGACTGCCACACTCAGAACTAGCAGAGGATTTCTCTGGTCTGTTTCCCAGCCTTCTGAAACTTCAGAATGTTTAGCTTTTCAGCCATGTTTCTAGAAAATCTAAAAGAGAATTACCTAATTAGCTCTAGTTTAAAATAATTTCTCAAAGACAGGTTTAGATTGTAGTTTAAGAAAAAAAATCTTTGCTTTAGAGGTAGTGTCTGCTTATAAGTAAGCACAGACTGTGCTCATCTTTCTGGGTCTCAGTTATCTCACCCGGGATTTTTTTCTAGTTCCATACATTTGAATGCAAATTTTAAGATGTCATTTTTTTTAAACCACTGAATAGTACTCCATTGTGTAGATGTACCACATTTTTTTTATCCATTCTTCGGTTGAGGGGCATGTAGGTTGTTTCCAGGTTCTGGCTATTATAATAATGTTGCTATGAACATAGTTGAACAAATGTCCTTGTAGCATAACTGAGCATCCTTTGTGTATACATCCAAGAGTGGTATTATTGGGTCTTGCGATAGGTTGATTCCAAGTTTTCTGAGAAAGCACCATACTGATTTTCAAAGTGGTTGTACAAGCTTGCATTCCCACCAGCAAAGGAGGAGTGTTCCCCTTACTCCATATCCCCTCCAGCACAAGCTATCTTTGGTGTTTGTGATCTTAGCCATTCTGACTGGTATAAGATGATATCTCAGTGTCGTTTCGATTTGCATTTCCCTGATGACTAAGGATACTGAACATTTCTTTAAGTATTTTTTGGCCATTTGAGATTCTTCTGTTGAGAATTCTCTGTTTAGATCTGTACCTCATTTTTAATTGGATTATTTGGTATTTTGATGTCTATTTTCTTGAGTTCTTTATATATTTCATAGATCAGTCCTCTGTCTGATGTGGGGTTGGTGAAGACCTTTTCTATGCAGTAGGTTGCATTTTTGTCTTACTGTGTCCTTAGGATAACGAGTCTATAGCCCACAACCCCAGAGAAGCTAAGTAACAAAAAGAACCCTAAGAGAAACATACATAGATAGCCCTGGGAAGGGGAAATAGACAAGGTCTTCTGAGCAAATTGGGAGCATGGGGGAGGAGGGAGAAGAAAAAGTGAAAGGGGAGGAGAGGGAAGGGGAGGGGGAGGAGAACTTGTGGTAATGGGATGATCGAGATGGGAGGTCAGAGACAGAGAGCAAGAAAAAGTTATCTTGATTGAAGGAGCCATATGGGTCTAGCAAGAAAACTGGCACCAGAGAAATTACCAGGAATCCACAAGGATGACCCCAACTAACACCCTAAGCAATAGTGGAGAGGGTGCCCCAACTGGCCTTGCCCCATAATCAGACTGATGACTATCTTAAATGTCACCATAGAACCTTCATCTAGCAACTGATGGAAGCAGATGCAGAGATTCACAGTGGAGCACTGAACGGAGCTCTCAAAGTCCAGTCAAAGTGTGGAAGGAGTGAGAATATGAGCAAAGAGGTCAAGACTATGATGGGGACACCCACTTAAAGAGCTTACCTGAGCTAATGGGAGCCCAGCAACTCCAGTTTGACAGTGAGGGAACCAGCATAGGACCAAACTAGGCCCTCTGAATGTGGATGAAAGTTGCATGGCTGGGTCAGACTGTGGGGCCACTGACAGTGAGACCAGGATTTATCCCTACTGCTTGTACTGGTTTTTTGGAAATTATTCTCTATGGAGGGATATCTTGCTCAGCCTAGATATAGTAGGGA
The DNA here is from genome assembly GCF_903992535.2 of Arvicola amphibius. NCBI lineage: Eukaryota > Metazoa > Chordata > Mammalia > Rodentia > Cricetidae > Arvicola > Arvicola amphibius. The sequence goes on from NC_052050.1 coordinate 152,806,835, forward strand.
GGGCCTTGGTCCTGCCTCAAAGCAATGTACTAGACTTTGTTGACCCTCTATGGGAAGCCTTACCCTCTATGAGGAGTGGCTGGGGGTGGGATGGGGAGAAGGTAGAGGGAATGGGAGGAGGGGAGGGAGTGGGAACTGAGATTAATATGTAAAATGAAAAAAGATAGTTTTTTTAAAATAATGTTTTTTGTTAAAAAAAAGAAAAACCTCAAAATATCAAACAAATCCCCCTGCCCCAATGTTAGCTCCGATCTACACTGTGGCCATTACAGAGAGAGTGGCTATGGCACACATGTCCCATCTCACTGTGATCCTGAGACACTGAAGATTTTCTTCTCAGAACATGACAGAGAAACATAAACCAGGTAGATATCACAGCAACGACTTAAAATTCTACCAGTCTGGATTTTAGTTAAGAACGTGGTTGACTTTTTTTGCTCTATCTTGGTCATGACATCTCTTACAAAATGGAACATTTAACTGGGGCTCGCGTAAACATTCAGAGATTCATCCATAATCATCATTGTGGGGAACATGGAGGCAGGCTAGCAGATACGGTGCTGGAGAAGGAGTTATGAATTCTACATCTGGATCTGCAGGCAACATGAAGAGAGAGAGAGACACTTGGCCTGGCTTGAGCTTTTCAAATATCAAATCCCACCCCCCTCCCTGCCCAGTGACACATTTCCTCCAACAAGACCACACCCACTTCAACAAGGCCACACCCACTTCAACAAGGCCACACCCACTTCAACAAGGCCACACCTCCTAGTTCTTTTCGAGTAACGCCACTCCCAGATGAGCAAGCATTCAGATACCTGAGTCTATGAGGGGAGGTCATTCTCGTTTTGACCACTGCACACTCACATCTTCCAGAAGGTGCTCGAGTTAAGAGCTAGGCAGATCCTGGGCACAAATAAGTAACTTTTGAGGGCTGCTGGAGGGAACCCCTTCAGCCAATGGCCTTTGAGATGCTGGCCTACTTTGGGCGTAGCCTTGGGCACTATAAAAACAGATGTAGAACCCTGCACAGCTGCTCTTGGCTACTGGATTTGGTTCCTGGTCCCCACTCGTGCAGAGGACTGTGATCTGTGAGTTGAGCCCTAAATAAAGAGCTATTTATTAAACTCCATTCTGAGCTCGTGTGGGACTACTTTACTGCAGTCACCAACAGAGGGCTCTGAAGAGCGGACTGAAGCTTACAATTGTTATGCCAGGTAGACGTCTTCAGAGCCTTTGCACACTGTCCTGTCATGTCAGCTCTGATGGGCAGATTTCCAACACAGAGGGAAAGTGTGTTCTTGGCTGTCGGGACACGGAGGCCAAGGTCAAGTGTACGCTCTGTTACTGCTTGAGCAGCTAGCACGGTTGGTGCCAAGCTGTCATTTTAAACTATTCAAGGCAACATGGTGCAACCTTTTTTTGGGGGGGGGGGAGAAAGCAAAGCACTTCCTACAAATTAGCAAATACTGTAATGCATTCTTTCACTATCTGCTTTGACCCTCTGACTGTTTTCCATACGGCTCGCAGGATGCATGCTGGGTAAAAGCTGTGTACTAATGTACACATGGCTAACTGATTTCGGCAACCGGCAGAAGGGCACTAATTGTTTTTGAAGAGTGGTTCACTTTCTTCGGGAACGCCTGTTCAAAGAGGCCGGCTCCTGATCTGTAACTAGCATTTTCCTGTCCCTCCATATTTCTCTTTCTACTTCTGCATCTCTCGTGTTAGCGAGGAAAGGCAGGGGATAAGGCAATAGATGTTCACAGTGAGGACGCAGGAGCTACAGCGATGTTCTTCCTCTCTGAATCCACCCCAGGCCTGTCCTGTACTCAATGCTCTGTCCTCTCTCCCATCGTCGCTGGCAATGAAGTCCTCTGAGGCTGGGGATTCACTGCTGCCCCATGAAGGGGGCTTGTAGGCACCAGCACGTCTGTACTGATGTGTCTCTCCTGAACTTTGGCTGTGTCCTCCATAATAATGAAGCCTGAATGTTTTTATTTCCTTGGGAATAATACTAAAAATAACCTTCATGTTTCTGAGGGTCTTGGTGGCTTCTAACAGTGTTCAGGCAACAAAATGGAAAGAAACTCAGGAGATATAAGAATGGTCCAAACAGAGCCATCAGCATCCCTCTTCACTAGTGGTTGGTCCTTCCTCCACTCTTCTACATGTGCCGGGCTCATACTGCACAGAACTCTCCTAAATTCCATGCTGACAGCCAGCTGCTCACTGTACAGGCAGTGCTGCTCATGCCAGTCCTCAGATGGTTCTAGAAGCACACAGTGTGCGATTTGATTTCCTGGATCCGGTTTGCCTTGTCTGACCCTTTCACTGTGCCACCTGCATCCTCAGTGAAGTCTGAGACACCTATTGGTGCTATGGGGCAGCAATATATGAGAACCATGAGGAGCCATGTACTGAAACTTCCTCTACCTGCTTCTGTTCCCACCATGTCTAGGTGCTGAGCCCATGCAGAACACCTAAGGGGCTCCCAGGAACAGGCACAACCATGGGATGCAAAGGCCTATGCCAGTACTTTCTCATGGCTCAGCCTCTCTGAGTTGCTTGTGGGCATGTGCTAGAATACACACAGCAGAGCTGTCCCGCGATGTGTGCTAGCATCAATACACACCCTCTCCTCATCCACCCAGAGCCTGGCTGGAGGCTCGGCTGATTGCTGCTTCAGACTTCCTGCAGCGGGGTGACAAGCAATGCTTGCATGATTCACATGAGAAATGAAGTATTTTCCTTGCAGATGATACGGGTCCTGTGCGTGGCATCCACAGAGGCCAGGCGCTCCCGAGGCAGGGAGTCTGGTGTGCTCTACAGATATAATGTCTCTCCAGGAAGTGGCCAGCGAACCATGCTGGATGTGGTTCCGTGACTTGTGTCTTCATCCTATGAGCACCTGTTGCCAAGCAACGTGTGCTGTGGAGCCGAGCCTGCAGGCTGTGTGAGGAGGACAGGAGAAATCAATTGGATTACCCCCGCATCTGCCTTTGTGGTGTTGGACCTAGGAGGACAGCACTGTGTCTAATGTGAGCCTGGCCAATGTCCCTCCTTCACGAGCCCCTCTAGCGTCCCTCATCTCAGGCAGCATTGCCAGTCACTACTCACGAGCCACATGCCTCCCTGGGTTCATGAGTCAGAAAACCCAGCTGTGGTTTCCCCACATTTTAATTCTCTCTGTACGGTTGACTGAGGGCCCCGAAGACTTCATGTGGAGACAGCAAAGGAAGCCACATAGGCTGCACGGTGGAGTGGATGGTCTGACATTGCAGTCTCTACCTGCAAAGTAAAAAATCACTCCGGATCCCCAGTTCATCAAAGAGCCTGCACACAAACAGAGACATCTGCACTTGAAAGCTGCGGGGGCTTTGCCTCAATACAATACAATGAAAATGCACACAAAACTGTCTCCGAAGACAATTTATTAAAAGAGTTAAATGTGACATTTCAAGTTAAAGCTCGGTCACTGAAACCATAAGCAGGTGTCACACATGATGGTGGCTATAACCTGTGCTTCTGGCAAAAGGGCAGTTGCTGTCAGGTGGGAGAGAAAGGTATCCAGTCCAGCCTACACTTGCTGCTGCAGCCTGTGATGGGATGCGTACTTCTCACCTCTCCTGGTCGCCACTGCCTTTGCCAATAAACTACAGCAGCATGCTCTCCAAGGGGCCACTTTGAGCACTATGCACAAAAATGTCAGGCATTTGAAGGCCTGGCAGGTGTTTGACTATACATCTGCTCTATAAATATAATACAAGTCTTGGAGTTAGCAGTCTGATTTCTCCACAGCTACTCAAAACAGCGAGTAACAATACCCGCCCCCCTTACCCCCCATTGAAGAGGAAGCCTCTGGGACCAAAGTACAATGGAGCAACTAGTCTTGGATGTGACGACTGACAGACCCCTTTATTACAATGACAGCACTTTCTGTTCAAAGGTAATATTAATGGGACCAGAGCTGAGGAGCGATCTTTGGCAGTGTGTGCAAGCTGTTGTGCTTAGCTTCAGGGTCCCAGTGTACCAAGGTGTCCCCACCTACACAGCAAGGCCTAGGCAGCCTCTGATTTCTCTTCTTACAAAGAGATCTTAAGGGATGCACCTCTGTCAGCTTGCTTTGCTTCCCCTTAAGAAAGCGATATATTTATAAAATGCCCAAAGAGAGACTCCCGAGAAAGCTGACATGGCTTCCCGAGTGCCGCCTCTGTTCACATTACACACGCACATGCGATTCATCAATTTTGCAAGTGACACATGCTTGGTATTGCAGTTAATTTGAGGAAGCAATGGCTTCAAGCCCAGTTAAGGTTTTCCCGACAGTGACAAGCAGGCGCATGCAAAGCAGTGGGTCTCAGACATTTCTCTACTGCAGCACTCGTTGGAGGCTCAGCGTCAGGACTTCAAGACAGATTCAGATATGTCCCGTTAGCACACACCTTGGAGCTGCAACTTTATGATGTGCAGGAAGATGCTACCTCGGGCGCAGTGTCTGTCCTTTCAGGTTCTCTAGGGCAAGTGCATCGTCCTCCTGGAAGTGGTGGCCAGTCACCAGGTCCAAGAGCTACATAGAACCTGAAAGCTGCATGGTCACGACTGGAGACTGTCATTACACTGACTTTTCATGCTGTCCTGGGCCACCCAGGGGTCTTTTCTTTCTTCCTGGTTGAATCTCTATTTTTGACAATTTCACAATCTATGTTCTCCTGCTGGCCCAAAACATCACAGTCACATCCCCAAAGCTAAGTGAGAACGCTGCCTCCTGCAGGAACGCACTGCAACCCTGGGCTCTGCCTAAAGCCTGCTCAACATTTAGGCCCACTCTGCTGAAAGGCAGAGGGCCTCTGGGATAGATAAAAGGCCGCACATGTTACACACCAGTTTGCAGAAAATTTTAGCTTCCTAAATCTCAGCCATCATCCTGAATAGCAGTAATAGCCATTGTATAAACGTATTAGGTTGAGCTACAGGAAGCTGTCAATTTTGAAAGTCAAAAACAATGAATTATCAGTCATCACATCTTGTCAAACACAATAAAAGGGAAGGCATAATACTGCCCAAAACTACAAAAAGCGGCAAAGGTTTGGTCCCTTACTGTGCAGAAATACACATATTTTTCAGAGAAATAAACCTAACTGGCCAAGTTACTAAAAACTCAAAAATTACATGTTTCCAAACACACTGGTGGGAAAACAGCATAAGAAGGTCATGTGAGGGACTGGGACGAATACAGCATGCTGGGACATCTTGCTTTTATGGCTTCCCTGAACCACAGTGCAAAGTAGTCTTATAAGCTATTGAAATACGCATGCCTTTGAAAACAAGATTAACGAAGAAAAGAGCAAATAGCAGAGTTACTGAGTTTCCAGACACCAGCTTTGCTGCTGCTCTGAACCCGTGCTGGGAAGACAGGAAGCATCAGGTGAAGCTTGAGAAGATGGCCATGCGGGGAGGTGTTGGGCTTTAGTTGTAAAGTTACACATTGCACGAGAGAGGAGATAAACATGGCGAGAGACACAGATGAAGAGAAGTTGCTTGAAAGAAGATATTCTTTTTAGTAAATATCAAATATCTTTTCTTTTCAAAGTAAAGTGTTTTAAAACACACTTGCAAGGACGACCTGTCTCATCAGAACTGAAGCTCTAGTGCAGGGGCATCAGCTTGTCCTATTTGTATTGAGGATGTTAGAGATGCTAATTAGGACACAATCCTGTGTTTCTAGAGATGGTATAGACTCATAGCTGCCACACAGCTCTCATTAAAGCCTGCTTCATGCACACAGAGCCTCCACAGAGATCAGAGGGATATTCCACAGGGAAAGAAAGAAAGCTACCCGGATTCTATATTCTCTTTCTGCAATGACTCTCTTGTATGCCAACCGAAGAATTCATTGTGGGTTACAATTATCATTTAAGAGCAATCCCTCCAACTCGCATATTGTTAAATGTAAATATCTAAAAACAATTAATACGGAATGTAAAGACATCACAGATGTGTGCAATTTCATCTATACATCCATATAATATGCTGGAGGTCACAAAACTAGTCAGGGGCTATGAAGGTAGTGACAGAATTTCAAGGGATGGAGATGGGCAGCAGTGGTATAAAGTGGTAAAGGAGACTAACAGAATAGAAAGGGTTAAACAGAATAGGAATAGGAGGGCGGGGCAGGGAAGGGAGTAAGGGAGAGACAGCTAATGCTAAAGACATTTTGAAAAGGTGTAAGAAAACCTACTACTTAAGAA